>NW_016816210.1:6250-24816 GCF_001698545.2 Rhinopithecus bieti
AGGGGAACATCACATATCAGGGCCTGTCAGGGGTGGGGCTAGGACAGGGATAGCGTTAGGAAAAATGCCTAATGTAGATGACGGGTTGATGGGTGCAGCAAACCACCATGGCATGTGTATACCTATGTAACAAACCTGCATGTTCTGCACATGTATCCCAGGACTCAAAGTATAATAATTTTTTAAAAAATCATGTTGTACACAGTAAATATCTATACTATTTAATTTTATCATTTAAAATAGGTAAATAAAGCTGACTGTCTTTGAGCAGGGGAGGATTTTTTCCTGCCTTGAGACTGGGATCAAAATATTGATTTTTGTGGGTCTTAGGCATTTGGACTTAGACTGGAACTATGCCATCAGCTCTCCTGGGTCTCCAGGTTGCAGATTGCAGATGTGGGATCTTGTCAGCCTCCATAACCACATGAGCCAATTCCTTATGATAAAAATCCATACACACACATAGACACAGGTATTCTATGAATTATGTAACTCTGGAGAACTCCAACTAATAAAATACTAGAGAAGTTGCCGGGCGCGGTGACTCAAGCCTGTAATCCCAGCACTTTGGGAGGCCGAGACGGGCGGATCACGAGGTCAGGAGATCAAAACCACCCTGGCTAACACGGTGAAACCCTGTCTCTACTAAAAAATACAAAAAACTAGCCGGGCGAGGTGGTGGGTGCCTGTAGTCCCAGCTACTCGGGAGGCTGAGGCAGGAGAATGGCGTAAACCTGGGAGGCGGAGCTTGCAGTGAGCTGAGATCCGGCCACTGCACTCCAGCTTGGGCGACAGAGCCAGACTCCATCTCAAAAAAAAAAAAAGGCAAGTGAGCATGACTATGAATTAAAAGTAACTTTCAAAAAGGATTCATACACGCTACACAATCTCTATATCCACCATACACTCCTTAAACACATGCAATCATTCTCTCTCTCTTTTAGAGGACATAAGAGTTTTTTTAGCCTTTGTGGTAACAATAGCCATCATTGCCACAGACTGTCAGTCACCTCTACTTCTGATGACAGGGAAACCCAATTATAGAACAGTATCAGGAGTTCTCAAGCAACAAGTTAAAATTTTTTTTTAGGATCCCTCCCAGAATGGGATGCCAGGCTCAAGATGAAAATATAGCTATATAAAAATGAGTTATGTCACAACTACAAAGAACTCAGGGTAATCTTGATCTTGCTAGGAATGGGACTACCATAGGTACTGATAACTGCTTAATGAAATGAAAACATGTTGGGCATAGTTTGGTAAGAATTTACAATTACTGCAGCCAATTAGAAATTAAAGTAGGGTGCTTCTCATTAGGTTTGTAGTCTACATGTTTCTAGAAGAGTCTTAAAAGATTTACCTTTATTTTTATGTTTATGTTTTTTTAAAATTTTCATTGATACACAACTGTACATATTTATGGAGTACACATAATATTTTGAAAATCTGTTGGTAGCAAATACACTGATCCATTTTGGGATTCTCTATTCTGCTACACTGGTCTATGTGTCCATTTTTATAGCAATATCATGCTATTTGGGTTACTATAGCTCTGTAGTATATTTTGAGATCAAGTAGTGTGATGCTTCAAGCTTTGCTCTTTTTGCTCAGTATTTGTTTGGCTATTCAGAGTCTTTTGTGGTTCCACACAAATTTTGATTTTTTTTTTTTTTTTTTTGTAGTTTTGTGAAGAGTGTCATTGGTATTTTGACAGAGATTATATTAAATCTATAGATTAGTTTGGGTAGTATGACCATTTTAGCAATATTAATTCTTCCTATCTATGATCAGGGGATGCTTTTCCATTTGCTTATGTTCTCTTCAATTTCTTTCATCAGTGTTTTATAGTTTTTCTTGTAGTGTTCTTTTACTTCCTTGGTTAAATTTGTTCCTGGGTATTTTATTTCGTATTTTATTGGTAGCGATTATAAATGGGACTGCTTTCTTTATTTCTTTTCAGCTAGTTTGTTTTGGTGTTTAGAAATACTACTAATTTTGTATGTTGATTTTGTATCCTGCAATTTTACTGAATTCATTTGTCATTTCTAAGAGTTTTCTGGTGGAGTATTTAGATTTTTCTACATATAAGATCATTCTATATGAAAAGGGACAATTTGAGTTTCCCTTTTCCAATTTGGATACCTTTTAATTTCTTCCTCCTGACTGAATGCGCTTGCTAGAACTTCCAGTACTATGTTGAATCAGAGCAGTGAAAGTGGGCATCCTTGTCTTTTTTCAGTCCTTACAGGAAAGGCTTTCAGCTTTTCCCCATTCAGCATGAGGATAACTGTGGGTTTGTCATATATAGCCTTTAGTATGTCAAAGTACATTCCTTCTATGCCTAATTTGTTGAGAGTTCTTATCATAAAGGGATGTTGAATTTTATCCAACACTTTTCCTGAATTTCTTGAGAGGATTATATAGTTTTTGTCCTTCATTCTGTTGATGTGCTGTACTGCACTTATTGATTTGCATATATTGAACCATCCTTGTAATCCCTGGAATAAATTCCACTTGAATATATGTATTTTTTTTTTTTTTTGATATGTTAGATTTGGTTTACTAGCATTTTGTTGAGGATTTTTGAGTCTATGTTTGTTAGAAATATTGGCCTGTAGTTTGCTTTTATCTTGCGTCCTTGTCTGGTTTTGAAATCAGGGTAATGCTGCCCTCATAAAATGCATTAGAAAGGATTCCTTTCTTTTTGATTTTTAGAAACAGTTTAAGAAGAATTAGTGTTAGTTCTTTGTAAGTTTGATTGAATTCTACAGTAAAGGCATCTTGTCCTGGGCTCATCTTTGTTAGAAGATTTTTAATTACTGATTCAATTTCATTACTCATTATTTTTCTGTTCATGTTTTCTGTTTCTTCCTGGTTCAATCTTTGTTCATTTTATGTGTCCAGTAATTTATCCATTTCCTCTAGATTTTCCAGTTTGTTAGAGTTTGGTTGTTTATAATGGTCTTTATCCTTGCATTTCTGTTGGATCAGTTATAATGTCTCCTTTGTTTCTTTCTAATTTTACTTATTTGAGTCCTCTCTCTTTTCTTCTTGATTAGTCTGGGTAGTGCTTTATCCATTTTACCTCACCAAAAATCAAATTCCTTACTTTACTGATCCTTTGTATTTTTTCTTAGTTTCTATTTTGTTTAGTTCTATTGTGATCTTTGTTATTTATTATCCTTCTAATTTTGGGATTGGTTTATTTCTGCTTTTCTTGTTTTGAGGTTATGTATTATTAGGTTGTTTATTAGAAATCTTTCCACTTTCTTTGATGTAGGTGCTTATTGCTATAAAATTTCCTCTTAGTGCTGCTTTTCCTGTATTGCATAGGTTTAGGTATGTTGTGTTTCCATTTTCCATTGTTTCAAAAATGTTTTTGATTTTCTTAATTTCTTTATTGACCTAATGATCATCCAAAAGCATGTTGTTTAATTTCCATGTATTTGCACAGTTTCCAAAGTTCCTGCTGTTGTTGATTTCTATTTTTTCCACTGCAGTCTGACGAAATACAAGATATGTTTGATCTCTCAAAAAAAATATTGTCAAGACTTGTTTTGTGACCTAACATATGGTCTATCCTCGATAATGTTCTATGTATAGTTGAGAAAAATGTGGAGTACCCAGTTGTTGAATGAAATGTTCTGTAAACATCTGTTAGGTCTATTATGTCTGAAATACTATATAAATCTGATGTCTTCATTTTCTGTGCAAATGATCTTTCCAACGCTCAGAGCAGTGTTGAAGTCCCGAGCTATTACTGTATAGCAGTCTATCTTTCTCATTAGATCTAATAATATTTGTTTTATATATATATTACCTAGATACTCTGGTTTTGGGTGCTTGCATATTTAGAATTATTATATCCGCTTGCTAAATTGATCCTTTTATCATTATATAATGATCTTCTTTGTCTCTTTTCACAGTTTTTGATTTAAAGTGTGTTTTATCTGATATAAGAAAAGCGATCCCTGCCTCTTTTGGTTTCCATTTGCATGAAATATCTTTTTCCATTCCTTCACTTGCAATGTAAAGTGTCTATCCAGTTGAAGTGAGTTTCTTATAGGTAGCATACAGTTATTATTAATTTTAATCCATTCAACCAGTCTATACATTTTCAGTGGAAAGTTCAATCCATTTGCATTCAAGGTTTTTATTGATAGAAGTTATTCCTGTCATTTTGTTAGTTGTTTTCTGGTTTTGGATACACTTTGTTCCATTCTTCCCCTCTTACTATTTTTGCAGTTTGGTGGTTTTCTGTAGTGGTGATGTTTGACTTCTTTCTCTTTTTGATTTACGTATCTGCTCTAGCAGTGAGTTTTATACTTTCGTGTGTTTTCATGATGGCAGATATCATGCTCGTGCATCCAGATGTAAGTCTCCTTTAAGCATTTCTTGGAGGACTGGTCTTGTGCTAATGAATTTCGTCAGTTTTTGCTTTTCTGAGAAATATTTTATTTCCCTTTTACTTTGGAACAGTAGATTTGCCTGGTAGAGTATTCTTGGCTGCAGCTTTTTATTTTTATTTCTTCACTTTAAATATATTATCCTATTCTCTCCTGCCCGTAAGGTTTATATGGAGAAATCTCCTGTTAGTTTGATGAGGAATTCCTTCATATGTGCCTTTTCTCTTGCTTTTTAGAATTCTTACTGCCTTTTGACAATTTGACTATAAAAAGCCTTGGAGAAGATCTTGTTGGGTTTAATCCATTTGGGGGTTTTTGAGCTTTTATTTGATGCTTATACCTTTTGTAAAAATTGAAAAGTTTTCAGCTATTACATGATTAAATAGGATTTCTATGCCTTTGTTCAACTCCTTTGGGAACTCCAAAAATTCTAATATTCATGGTGTCCCATATGTCAGGTAGACTTTCTTCACTCTTTTTCTTTTCTGTCTAGTTAGGTTATAAAAAAAACAAAAACAAAAAACAAACCAAAAAAAATCTGTCTTCAAGTTCGAAATTATTTACTTTTTTGCTTGATTTTGTCCTACTGTTAAAGCGTTTCCATTTTTTTATTGTCATTAAATTCTTCAGCTCCAGGATTTCTGTTGGTTTGTTTTGATTATATATGACATTCTCTGTTAAATTTCTTATTTAGATTTATTTTTTTCTGAATATTTAAGTATCTGCTTGAATTCTCTTTCAGGCACCTCATTAAATTTCTCTCCTTGTTAAGTGTTTTTTTTTTTTTTTGTTTGTTTTTTTTTTTTTGAGATGGCGTCTCATTCTGTTGCCCAGGCTGGAGTGCAGTGTCGCAACCTCAGCTCACTGCAACCTCTGATTCCTGGGTTCAAGCAATTCTCCTGCCTCAGCCTCCCGAGTAGCTGGGATTACAGGTGCACACCACCACATCTGGCTAATTTTTGTGTTTTTAGTAGAGATGGGGTTTCACCATGTTGGTCAGGCTGGTGTTGAACTCCTGACTTTGTGATCCACTTGCCTACAGCCTCCCAAAGTGCTGGGATTACAGGCATGAGCCACCATGCCTGGCCTTGTTAAGCTCTTTTATGGAGAATTATTGTGTTCCTTTGGAGGTGTCATGTTTTCTTGCTTTTTAATGTTTCTTGAACTTACACTGTTATCTGCACATCTGGTGTAATAGTGGCTTTTTCCTATTTTATGTCTTGGCTACTATAGGGAAAGATTTTTTCCTCTACATGCATCTACAGTATTGATTGAGTAGGATGCTTTGGCTTTGATTCTGGGTAGGTGCAGTAGTGTGCTCTCTATATGATTTCTTCAGTTTTAATTAGCATGAATGGTGTCTGTAACTTATGCTGTAAGTGGCTTGGGCCGAAGTTATTACTGAAAGCCGTGGTGAGGCTTTGCTTGAGACAGGGATCCCAGCTGGACTAGTGTTCAAGCACTTATAATCATGGCAGCAGGCTGGGTATGTGTCTTTGGGTCCCTGGCAGCATATACCATGTCTGGTGGTAGTGAGTATGTGTGAGCTTGTCCTTAGGCCTCCAGGTGGTGTACTTGGGTACTGACAGTGGCAGAGGTAGGTTTGGATGACAGAGGGTCCTCAAGCATCTGGGTGGCATGTGTGGTATCAGTGGTGGTAACAGGGTCAGTGAACCAATTCTTGGAACCCTGAAGGGCACACATAGGCATCAGTGGTGGTGGAGTCTGGCCGGGTGGACCAGTCCCCAGGCCGCCAACTGGCATGTGTGGGTGGGTGTCTGTGGTAGTTCCAGGCTGGGCAGGCCAGTCCCAAGATCCTTCAGTAGGCACATGCACATGGTGGCAGCAGGCAAGAAGGGTCCATCCTCATGCCCTTGGAAGGCAAGCGCAGGTGCCAATGGTGGCAGGTGGGACAGGTCTATTCCCAGCCCCTTGTATAACATGCGCAGGCAGTGGCAGGTGAGTTGATGCCGTCCTCAGGTTTGCAAAGGTGTATGCAGTCTTTGGCATCAGTGGGTGGGGCTGGGTGACCTTCTAGCTCCTGGATGGTACATATGGGCACTAGTAGGGTGGTGATAGGCAGGGGAGATCTGTCCTCAGGTTTCAAAAGGACTTCCGGCAGGGCCAGTCCCAAGACCCCTTGAAGTCTTGTACAGGTGCACAACAGTCCTGCTACTGCAGGAGGCAGGGTTGTTATCAGTGGCATTGGCTACAGGCGGTCAGCTCTGATGTTTTTGGAAGTGTTCACTTCAGTTTCCTTTGCCTCAGGGGCAGCCTTTCTGGCATACCCTGCATTGCCCGTTTCCCAAGGAGTAGGGACATCATGTGTGATAGAGTGCTGAGGATCCACATGCACCACTAGCTCCTTGTGTCCACCCAGAAAACTGTGACATGCAGTTTTCTGGGTGGACATGAGGAGATGGCAGTGGGCTCCAGGAATGTGGAGATGCAGGAGTTCTTGGGCTTCAGGGCAGGATATAGTCTGCTGAGAGCTGGGATCTCAAAATGGCATCATGCTATAGTTGCTTGGGTCTTTGGAGAGATGTGGGACCTAGTGTGGACTCCCTCTCTGGAACGCTGCTGTTGCATGATCAGCTCTCTATACTAGTCTCAGGACCTGCAAAAACTGAGGAGCTCTTCTGTAACCAGGATTGCAGGAATCCCTGATGGGAACATGAACTGCTGGGAATCTCTCACCTTTTCTCTGCGCTGGAGAGTTTTTCCTGGCTCTGAACTGATCCCAGCTGGGCTGGCTGCTTCACTTCTCTCTCCTTCCCTGCCTCAGAGCTCCACTATCATTTCCCTGCTGAGTTTCAGTGTTCTCACAAAGACACTCCTTCAATGTGGGATTACCTACCTGCTGTTCTGTCCTCTTTTGTTTTGTGAAGGAGGCAAATGCTGGGCATCTTCACACACAACATTTTTTTTTTTGAGATAGAGTCTTGCTCTACCACCCAGGCTAGAGTACAATGGCGCAATCACTGCAGCCTCCACCTCCTGGGTTCATGCTATTCTCCAGCCTCAGCCTCCCCAGTAGCTGGGACTACAGGCATGTACCACCACACAAGGATAATTTTTTGTGTTTTTAGTAGAGACAGGTTTCACCATGTTGGCCAGGCTAGTCTTGAACTCCTGACCTCAGGTGATCCACCTGCCTTGGCCTCCCAAAGTGCTAGGATTACAGGTGTGGGCCACCACGCCCAGCCCACACAGTCATCTTGAAGGCGCCTCTAGCCTTTCCTTTTTCCACCTTTATTAATGGCTCTCTATATGTAATTTGAGTGTAAGGAAGAAATAGTAAGATTCACTTTTTCCTACATTCTGTACAACATGAGTATGTCAGAAAAATTAACAAGCAAGAAGCCTCCCTTCAAAATGTGGCAGAAAGAGATGCACAAAATGAGTACATAGAATAAAATAGCCCTCAGTCCATGTCTAAAAGGTTGAGGGAGACCTCAAGTTGGCTGGAAAATGTTCTGAAGAGTACCTCTGTTTCTCAGGAATGTCAGACACATGCATTGCAGTGACAACTTCTTACACTTGTAAAACTCTTTATGTAAAAAAAAGAAAAAAGAAAAAAGCTTGTTTCCAAAGGTTATATGACAGATATTCCTCATTGACTTTACTAGCACTTTTCAATTTTGGCTCAAATCCTGTGATTCAGGAGATATGAATTGGCTAGTGGGAACATTTCCAGCAACAATATTTTGGAATTAAAAACTAATTTGACCAAGATGACCTCTGGAAATTACCAGGCTCGTGTAGAAGGAAACACTGCGACATAAATGGCTGTGTGTTATTCATTCCAAAGGGACCCAAGAAAAACTCTTCAATCATCTTCCATCATTTAAGTCACCTTTTTCATCACACCATGTCTTCTAATGAGAAAGTCTTAAAAACTGTATGCTGTAACCATGACTAATATATAAGTGAGAATGAGACCAGGACCAGGAAATACAAATAAGCCATTTCAGAGTATCTGGATAAAAGGGGAGTATGAATAGCTTGAAAAAATGCACAGTTTAACAAGCAATTATATAATTAAGATATTAGCTTAGGGAATAACTCAATACTTTCTTCCTTAACTTTGAAGTTATAAACGTCTTTTACAGAGTATTGCAGTAGCAGCTTTAGTACTGGGAAGACCCATTCACAAATGCCAGTTGTGCTCTTGACTACTTACACGACCTTGGGCAAGTCGCTTGATACTTGCATCTGCAGTTTCCTCCTCGATAAAGTATTTCACAACATATTTAAGTTACCTAGTGTCGCACATGGCATGCTGTGTGTGCTCCATAAATGTTACTTCTCTTGCTTTATTTTAAAAATAGAGATGTGGCCTTCACATGCTCTATCTTTTCAGGAAAAAGAAGGCCTTCTGTTAATGGTAGAGATTTCTGAGGCTAGGATTATTTCACGTTTCCCTTTTCTTTAATGACAACGTCATCGGCTGGAGTATGAGTTCTTTAGTGGATTCAGACAGAAGCCTACAGAGTAATTTCCCTTAGGTCTAGGCTTGACATGTGGGATTCACTGGAGTTTGTTTCTCTGTTTATTAGAAAGAGCTGGTTTCTGGGATGTCAGTTTCAGACTAGCGGAAGTACTAACAGTTTCTTTCTGCTGCTGCAGATTAACCTTCAAATCCTGAAACCTTTAACATCAGGCTGCAAAAGCCAATCTACTAGGTAGCAGGTTATTGCCTCTTTCATCTCGATTTAGCTCAGTGCACTTGCTCTGAGCTCTGTCTCAGAGTTGGTAAGAATGTTAGCAGGAATGCCCCCAAACCAGGTATTTTTTTAAAAACCTGGGCACAATGGCACATAGAGAAGAGTGAATCTCATTTTTAATGGATAAAGTAGCATTTGGCTCTTATTTTGAGGGTCATAAAAACATATTTTACTCACCATAGTCCATGTGCAAGGCACCAGGGTGGTTACCGAGGTGATTGCTCTAGAGAGAGATGAAGAAATGCAGAAGAAAAGAAATAATACGAATGTACCCCATGGTTGACTCCACATACAAAGAAGCTGCCAAATGCCCAGGCCTCACCTTCTGTTTGGTTATCGACACACAAATGCAAAAGTGAGGTAACATGAACGTAGGTGTGTAGCAGAAGTCAGTAAGCATTGACTGCAAGTTTGCTCCTGTGTACTGTGTCAACTGCGATTTGTATCAATTCTCTCTCCTTAATCTTGGGGTGACTCCCTTCTCCCTCACAGTCAGACATCTGAAATTTGTTGTCTTCTAAAAATGTCGCAGTCTGATACCTGTTATATATTGAACGTGCACCTAAGCAAAGGAAGGATTCTATCTAAGGCAAGTGCTTGATCGTGAGGGCTAGGAGGACAAGTGGGAAGCATACAACTCCACTCCAGCCACACTGACCTTACTGGTCCTCTGAACACACTAAATGGCTCCGACCTCAGAGCCTTTGTATCTGCTACTCCCTCTGCCTGGAAGGCTCTTCTCCAGGCTCTCTGCACAGCTGACTCCTTCACTTGATTCAGGCCTTTGCTCAAATAGCATTCTTGAGGCTTACATGAGGCAAGAATGTCTGGAAACATTTTTAGTTGTAACAAGGAGAGTGAGGCAACAAACGGCATCTGGTGGGTAGAGGCTGCAGTTGCTGCTGAATATACTATGATCCACGGAACTGCCCTGCACAACAAAGAATTCTCCAGTCCAAAATGTCAAAAGTCCCATGGTTGAGAAACCCTGCCCTAAACAATTCAAATACGGCTAGTCTCAGCATTTTTTTTTTAAACTGACCAAAAGGATAATACTACCTGCTCTAACTCACTATCTTGTAGGGAGTATAGACATTGATAATGTTCACATAAGTGTCTTGAAAAGTGTTTTATAAATGTTTTTCTTTTTAGCTCTTGATACTTCTTCAGATCGTACAAGTAGGCTTAAAAGGCATTTATCATCTTACTCATTTACAATGGAATTATGGTCCTTTGACTTTAAAGAGGATCATTTTCCTAAAGAGAACATAGAGCTTCTTATCTATCAAAGCCTAGTTAGCAACCATTACTGTCCCTATTTTTGAGATTAAAAAAAAATATATGGCAGAAGAAACACAGGATCCTTTCTTCAAGAAAAAAAGAAAGTTATAGTTATTTCATTCAATGATTCAATAATTATTATGGGATGCTAATATGTGTAAAACACTAACAACAAAGTGAAACAATATTACCCTTCCTGTATAATAGACAATGAGCTGAGTGTTATTGTGTGTGGCTGGTGGCCACCATATCAGACAGTGGAGATCTAAGCATCTTCTATACATTAGCATTTTTTTGTTCAGGATTTCGATTTTTGAAAATTTCCAGCAAGAACTGAAATCACAGTGATCTTTCAGGCCGCAATGACCTTGCAAAACTTCCTTCACCCCATAGCACTAGAATCCAACACCTAATCCCTTGGGTTCCTCCTTGGCTCAAATGCTGATATTTCAATCTCAGCAACTGCTTTGATTTCGTTAATATCTCATTAAATACCTGACATTTAGACTGTGACACCCAGGCACAGGTGTGGAAAAGCAGTAAGTTTCTCTTTCAGGGGCCTGGGACCAGACTGCCTGGTCTGTGGGTCCTGCTGGTTCCTGAGTCACTGTCTACAGTTGTCCCTGAATGTGGCATAAGCAGGTGGTATCTGATCAGTCAGGACTAATGATGCAAAAGGAAGCTGGCACCTCTTCAAAGACCTGCTCATAGAGGCCACAGGGAGTAGAGAAAGCGAATCCTTGGCCCTGGGTTCCGACCCTGATCCTGGGTTCTGTGTCCAGGTGTGCTCCTTGACCTCAGATGTTTCCATGAAACAGGCTCCTTTCATAAGTCTCTCTAGTAAGAGATCTGAAACTCACAGTAGAAACATTTCTTCTTCTTCCCTAAAATCCTGTGGGGGCAGATACTATTATTATCTCCCTCTTCTGATAGATGCACATAAGAAAACCCCAGGGTCATGTAGATCAAGAGACATATAATAACAGATGTTTCAAATTAGGCACCCATGGGCTATTTTGGGCTAGCAGATGTAGTTTTTTTTGGATCCACAAAGTGTATTAAATAAACAATAAAGGAAAGCAAAAACTAAGACACTTAGATTGAGTTTCTCTTGAAAAATCATAAGATTTAGCAAGAAGACCCAAATGCCCACATTATTACAGCTGGCTGAGCAGCCACTCACCTTTTCACAGGGTCAGGGACATCAGGTCCAAAATATCAATGACACAGACCCCTACCATCTCCCAGCCTTCCCCAATAACATAGACCCCTACCATCTCCCAGCTTTCCCCAGGGCCTTTTCATCTACTTGTCACTGGCCAGTCCTTATAGGTTTTTGAGTTTGTGGCCCTAGCTTAATACATTAGACTTTGAGGGTATATTTTTTAATGAGGCTGACTTTAAGCTACAAGAATGAAGATCTCAGGGTGGAATTTCACATACCAATATTCTAGGTGAGAGAATACTTACTTTTGTTATGAACCTTCTTTGTGCTTTTATACCATATTAATTATATCAATCTTTCCCCCAACATTATGAAATCATACTATTACTGTGCTCCTGATTTGTCAGGTGACAAAAACCAATGCCCTGAGAAATTTAGAAGTATGTTCAACACTGTGATAATGTAAAAAGATTAGTGGGTGGGTTGGAACTCACTCCTGGAATCATCTTTCCTTTACTTTATAGCACTCCTCCCACCAAATTCTCAGATATATTGTGACCTTTTACATAGTATTCTGTAGGTGTGGCCTTTGAAGGCAATAAAATTTGAGTGTTAATACCTAATGGACCACTTAAGACCCGTCGAGCACGTTCCTTAATCTCTTAAGATTTAGCTTTTAGAGTTTTCTAGAGAAATTAAAAAAGAACACTTGATTTTCAGTAGCGGCAATTGCAAAGTAAGTAAAGCACCCAGCATTATCTCTAGAAGAGAACAGGATTTCAGAATCATATTAATACATTCCCCCACAAATCTAGTTAACTAAATAAGTCATTAGAACACTTACTATGATAGCCCATGCACCATTTGGGGTAGTAGCCATGCAGTTTGACTCTACTACCAGTATCAAGGAAAGATCCCAACTAAAAGCCATCAAGGGCATCTGATTTCCTTTGCACAGTGGCTGGTTCAGGTTGGGCATGTGAAATAAGTTGGTCCAATTAGAGTGAAGCCCAGGATTTTTATTCAAGGAGAGACTGGGGAAAGACAAGCTCTTTCATACTGTAGATGTGTGATATGCTGAAGTAATGCCTGGAGCACCTGCTGCCATTTTGCTATCATGAGTGGAAGCATTTGAGAAGAATCCAATGAAACACGGCAATACAACTGAGGGAATTTCAGATGAATGGAATCAAAACTCCAGTGGAAGCATCACTTCCTCTGAACTCTTCCATTACTTACCAGTCCATTACAGTCTGTCTAGTCAAGGCAGAGGTGTTAGGTAGAGTTGAACATACTTGTACAGGTAAGTTCAGAGAAATAATAGTCAGAAAACCCTCCAGACCGAGGGAACATACTCGCCAGCACATTTCCCTACTGACTACTCAGAGTGTTTGTGACAGCAACTTGTCTTGCTGTTACCTCAGCCATCCCAGTCAGGTGAAGAAGAAATGTAAGCCAAGACAGCTGGAGGGCTGATCTTCCACCCACAGGGGCTCCTGCTGGGGCACCATGCTTGGCAAGACAGCAGCTGGTGGTGTCTGCTTTGGTTTGAAATTGTAGCAACTGCCTATATTCAGGTCAAAGCAGGTAACTTCTTTATGGAAAGTTTTGGAAGAACCAAGAGACCAGATTCTGAAACTTGCTATATCAGTCAGTAACCTGTAAATGGGTGGTTTGTGTCAACAACACCTTCTACCTCCTCTCTAAGAACACAATTAAAGAAAGAAGAGGAAAGAAATCACTCCAAGACTTTTAGAAAAGCCAGGCCTGTTTCCTAAGTGCATTTGTATCTTCTTTCTTCTACTCTCCATTGTACTGGAACAAAAGGACAAATGCAGGGATTCCTGGAGTTGTGAGCACAGGTAAGATGCCACAGGGGCAGGAGCAAAATGGGTGAATACTCCCGAGGTCTTACTGTGACTCAAATTGGTCAGATGACTCCTCATTATCTGAGAGTGGCCAGAAAAGTCCTGGGACCTGTCCTATGTTTATTCAAAGATGACGAAAATACTGAGTATAAAGAGTGGGTTCTATGGGTTATATTGTACTTGGAAGAATAACCTCACTGTCTGGTTGCATCTTGTGAGTCTCACTTGCTCAGTGTACTGGATCTCCCTCAGTATTATATAAAAACGTACATATCTAAACAAATACCATATTTTGTTGGTACCATTCTGCTCAATGGGGCTCGACAATACTAACGGATTCCTTAAACATAACAGAACATAGAAAGCACCGACTCTGAAATGCTCTTTCAAACTACTTTTCAGTTCATTTAGCACTGACAACTGTATGCATTTTCCTTTTTTTTTTTCTTTTTCTCCTGAAATTCACTGAATTAACGCTGTCTAAAATTGCTGTTGCTTGCAGTTCAAGGATATTGCGAGTTCCAACAAAGCTGCTTCTAGGCTCATAAAATATCTTTCTCTAAAGAAGAAATCCCTGCTGAGATCACAGTGCTAAGATCTATTTCGAGACAAACCTATGACTTAGATGGGTAGTATCAGCCAGACTGGAGGTGTATTTTTCAAGCATAAGGATTTAGTTTACCTATCAGACACCTGATTAGGATTCCCAGAGTCATTGTTATAACTGAAGCAGCCTGGATGGGTTCCTCCCTCGGGTGACAATTTTCTTCTACAATGATCTTGCTGAAGAGGTTCGGGATTTACCATTCACTGTGTTCCAATTCCCTCGTGTGCAACATTTAGCTACAGAAGCATTATACTATGCCCTATTTTCTTGAAGGCATTTTTTCTTTTCTCCAGTTTCAGATATAATTCTTCTATGCCCTGATTTCACAATTTATTTCAAATGCTTCGCTTTAAAAGTCTTAAATTTTAAGTCTGCTATGGCCATGTTTGAAAAGAACTACTGTACTAGAATTTGGTCTTTCCAGCTGTTACAGGTAAAAAATAAAGATTATGGAATCTTTTATCTCTTTCAATTCACTCCCTGTCAGCTTCTCTATCAAATTAATTCTGTTTCCACTTTGGCCGCTCTCACGTATTCACAGTCAACTTTCTGGAATGTCCTCTTTTCTCACTACTTTGTGGATTTTACTATTTTTTTCAGAGATTAACTGAAAACTCACTGTTTTACTTGGTTAAAAGTAGATCCCCAGAACTGCACTGGAGGTTGCTGACAGGCCTGCAGGGTCCCCACAAGTCTCCATGCTATTCTCCTATACCCCAAGAAACAGCCATGCAGGGGACTACTTAGATGCTGTCCAGTTCTTGGCTTGGCTTAATGATAAGTTACATGGGAACCTAGGCTAGCCAAGCCTGCTCAGCATTAGTCATGAGGAGGAGGTCACAGCTGACTGTTACCTTCAGCCAGGGCAATTCAAAACAAAGCAGATAATTGCCTCCCTCCCTGATTTCTCACTCTGCAGCCCTGGGAAGCTTAACCTTCAAGCTCCAATGCACCCTGCTGCCAAGTAATGTGCTGCCTGTCCTCCACATCTTTTTCTCCTTTTCTTTCTGCCCTCCCCAGGTTTGGTCTCCTTCCCCTCCAAGTGCTTCACAGCTCCTCTTTCCGGGTCCCTGTCCTGATCCTCTAGTATTCTAATAGAATTATTTGTAATTGTAATGTGCTGAGTTGGGGGACCTGAAACCATCCAAGAAATACACACTTCTGCAGAACTCTCCAGGAATTGTTTGCAGCTGTTGGTTTGTCTGGAAGTGTTTACTTGGTTAGCAGCAGGCTCGCTAGAAGTACTGGCTGGAAGTGTTGGCTTCAGGGAGGAACTGGGAGAAAACAGGAATTACAAGGTATTTTGTCTCCTCCTTCCTATCCTTTGGCTAGATTGAGGTTCTCTTGGAGAGAGGTGCTAAAGGAATAAAATGATAGAATTAGTCAGCAAAGATTTCTAAGTGAGAGAGGTACTGTGCTGTGGTCTATTTACAAAAAGGCACAGAATTGCAGAGACTTTTTCTCTTCTGCATGAATCTCAGCTAGACTCTGACCTCCCCAACACCAGCAGCTTTGGAAGGACCCATAGTCTGAACTGTCACTAACAGAGCCGGGACAGTTCCAAATGGGTTTGTTGGGAGGGGAAGCCAGCTCAGGTAAGAAAGATTAGTCAGGGATAATGGTGGCTGCAGCTGAAACACTGATTTGTGGGCACATAGGAGAGACCCTGTAATGGATGATAAAAAATAACGAATGGGTATCTTGAAGAATGGCCAACTTACAGTTATTAAAGCAGGGATATTTTATGCCAACATACTGTTGGCATAAAAGGGTAGAAGGGAACTTTTTGAATAGTCAGAGGTTGGTGGAGCCTGGCATATTTTGCGGGTTAATGGTGCAGAAGAATAATGGCTAATAGCTATTATTTACTGAATGCTTATTATATGCCAGTCACCACATTAAAATCTTTCTCTACATGCATTAGCTCATTTAGTCTTTACAACAACCCTATAGAAGTATCATTATTATTATTGCCATTCTGTAGTCTGAAGACTAAGTCTTATAGCAGTTTATTAAATTTCCAAGGTCCAATAGCTAGTAAGTGCTGAGCCACTGAGATCCAATGCACATATATCAAGTTAATCCCATCCTAATATCATGGCATAATAGGCCAAACTAACTCTGCCACTCACTGGGCATCCATCCTTCCTTATATCCTGGGTTATGTGGTTCTTTTTCTACCTGTTTCCCTAATTATCCTTTTAAGAATTCCAAATTAGAGCGGGCACATCTCTAGATTGGTTTCTGCTTCAATGGGGACCAAAATTAAATCTGTTTTCCTTTCAAACCCAGCTGGCTGCCTCTTTTCTGCGACCAGCTGGAGCATCTCCAGCCTCACTAAAGAGAGCTGTCGGCAAGGCTGGAGCGGTCCATGTTCAGGGCTCCCTGCCCTGCTGCTGGCAGATGCTTTGTCAAAGAAATGAGACAAACTGCCATAGAAGCGCTAAGGAGTCAGCTCAAGCTACCCACAGGAAAGGAGTGTCAGCAGCCAGGCCTCAGGTCCCAGGCCAGGAAGGGTATGCATAAGTGCATAGCACAGCCTAGAGTGCCTGGGGGACATCCTGACACACAGTACTTGCACAATGCTGCATCACTCTGAAGAGTATCTGGGTTCATTAAATTCCACAAGGACTATCCCACAGTTTTTCCATCTTCCACTATTGATATTTTGGGATAGTTCTTTTACATGGGGACTGTCCTGTGGGTGTTGAGCAGCATCTCTAGCCTCCACCCATAAATGCCAGCCATGCCAATCCCTGCCCATGTTGGGATAAACAAAGACATCTATAGACAGGCCAAGTGTCTTGTGGGAGACAAAGTACTCCCCTATTGGAGAAAATGAAGGGGCTGGGGAAAATTATCTCTTAATTTAAGGTCCTTTCCTGGAAGGCTATCTAACAGTGTCAAACACACAGACACACACAGCTACAGTTGAAAGCTGGTATCAAAGGTATTAAAATTCCTCTAATTTATTTATTGGATAGGTTACTTCCTGACACATATAGCACTCAAGCCTTGTGGATATGATTCAAATACAATATAGATCATTTTTTCTCAAAAGGTGGTCAGTGGATTATCACCTCGATGGCTACTTAAAACACAGATTCTGTGAATCAATGCCAAATCGAATGAATCACCATATCCCTAGGGTGACGCCCAAAATTCTGCATTTTAATAAAGTCCTTGGGTAATTCTTTTGTATATTAAAGTTTGAGAGCCACTGATACAGATGAAGCTCCCAAGGAATTTACAATCTCTTTGAAGGAAAACAATTTATAAAAAACTCACAGTAGTCCCCTCGTCTATGGTCTTTCTTTCTGTGGTTTCAGTTACCCACCGTCAATTGTGGTCCAAAAAGATTACATAGAAAATAATAGAAGTAAACAATTCATATGTTGTAAATTACGTGCCATTCTGAGGAGCATGATGAAATTTCACAATGTCCCTCTCTTTCTTGCAGGAATCATCCCTTTGTCCAGTGCATCCACAGGCAATGCTGTTTGGTAAGTTAGGTGTATTAAATGCACTTTTAATTTACAATATTTGCAATGTATGATAGTTTTGTTGGGAGGTATCCCCATGGAGACTTGAGGAGCATCTGTATAGGGTTCAGTACTATCTGTGGTTTCAGGCATCTACTGGTGGCCTTGGAACTTATCCCCTGTGGATGAGAGGGCAACATTGTTTGTATATCATTAAGTACAGGTGGTAAGTATTGCAAAGTTGCTAAGATAAAAAGCAAATGGCTGAAACTCAACTCTTTTGTAAGACTTGAGATCAAAATTCCTAGTTGTAATTATTCAATGTAGGCATTGGATAAATGAAGTACATTATGTTGGATAACATTTGAATTCTACCAGCTATTTTACTTTTTTCTTTTTTTACTGTAGGCAAATTTATATACAGTGAAATACACAGATTATAACATTTTGATAAACATACACACTCATGAAACCACTATTTCAACTAATATTGTCGCTTTCCAAAGTCTCCTCCTATCCCTTTTAGTCAATTCTTACATCCCATAGACAAACATTCCTCTTTTATCACATAGATTAGTTTTATCTGTACTTGAAACGCATATAAATTGAATCACACAGTATGTATTCTTTGGTGTCTTGTTTCTTTCACTCAACATAGCATTTAAAAAAATTTATCTGTATCATGGATGGGCATAGTGACTCACTCCTGTAATCCCATCCCAGCACTTTGGGAGGCCGAGGCAGGCAGATCACCTGAGGTCAGGAGTTCGAGACCAGTCTGGTCAACATGGTGAAACCCCATCTCTGCTAAAAATACAAAAATTAGCTGGGTGTGGTGGCTCATGCCTGTAATCTCATCTACTTGGGAGTCTGAGGCACAAGAATCCCTTGAACCCGGGAGGCAGAGGTTGCAGTAAGCTGAGATCATGCCACTGCACTCCAGCCTGGGTTACAGAGTGAGACTCGGCCTCAAAAAAAAAAAAAAAAAAATTATCTGTGCCCCTGTATTTTTTAGTTTTTTTTTTTTTTT
>NW_016816210.1:27007-29791 GCF_001698545.2 Rhinopithecus bieti
TTTTGATTGAGCTCCCTAGAGATGACCTAGCTTTTATACTTCCATACACTTTAGTCATTAAGGTTTTCCTTTAGTTTAGTAAGTTATGCAATATGTTTCCAAATATTTCTTTAAGGAAACTGTTGCTTACAACCAAAAATCTGTAATGCAACATTTATCATTATTACAAATGAACACAATTTGAATAAAATTAGTCCTTATTATGATTGCTTTTGAGATCCTCTGTATTTGCTCATGTTCAAATGTTTTGTTATACTACGAATTTGTATTAGCAAAAAAATGTCTTTTTGAGAAAAATTCAGAGCAAAAGATAGAAAAAAATCTCAAAACATCAGCAACTTCATGAATTATGTAACAATCATTCATATTTAGACAAACAGCATATGAAGTAATTCTTCTGTTTTAATATTCTTCTCACAAAATATCCCAGAAGTAAGCTGAGAAGCTAACGGTGAATACACAAGTATTTTTATATATAAATGTATCTTTCCTCTCATGTTATTAAGAAATAAGTGAATTTGAAGAAAGCTTGTTTACACCCAGAAAAAGGCTGTTTTACCATATAAGTGAACTTCTTTTCCCAAGGCCCTTAGCAATCTAGCCTGGCATGGAAACACTGAATATAATGTATACATATTTCTCAGTAGAAGCTGATTACTGCAGAAACTGTGCCCCTCTCTATAATCAGCATATTTTCTAAGTTTATTAAACCTGTGTGAACTTTGGAGACTTGAGAACTAGCAGCACGAGAGGCCTCAGCTTAACTTGGCCCAAGTCTATGCATCTGTGAAGGTGTTATTTGACAGATCTGTCCCTCACAGCATTTCTTCTCATAGCCAAGTCAAACCAAGTAGTCATTACCAACAGTAGAGAACAATAGTACTTTCATTCGCAATCAAATCGATGGTGAGCTGTCATCTGACACCAACATATGAAAAAGTTAATCTCAATCAGGAAACTAGAAATGACCGTGCATTACCCTGAGGTTGTAGTGAGGACTAAATGGCATAATACATATATAAGTCACTTGTAAGGAAGATATTAGAAAAAGATAAATGCATATTAGCTATTGTATTTCTGCCCCGTGGTTTATCCAGAATCATTAAAGAACGAGTTGTTTCACTTCAACTGATTTTCCAAAATACTAACATTCACAGCTTTAAACAAATAAAAGATATAAAAATCTGTTCTTCAGTATCTGGAAATCTTGCCAAAACATATTACTATGCATACTTGTACTTGGGTAGCTCTTTATATATGGTATACCAATTTTAGGGAATGGCTTCTTAATTGCTTGGATTATCATCATAAGCAATCATAATACAGGCTATGGCAGATGCCCTCAAAGTGTACGCTTTTGAACTGTTTAATAACACGATTTGTTAATCCTTTTGTGTCATGGATCTTTGAGAAGCAGATGGAACCTATGAATTTCAACTTCAGAAAAACGCAAATATGGACTAAAAAACCCCTCAAAACAACAAAAAACACAAGTTCTGGTATACACAGAGTTTCTAGATGATTTATATGCTCTTCATGTGTCTCTAGGGAAATCCCAAGAACCCATGCCTTGCAATAAGCAAAGACAAGGAGAAAGATGTAAATAAATATTTACAATATGTCAGGAACTTTGCACCATGCCAGACATTAGGCCAAGGTATACACACATTATGGTTTTATTGATTGATCGATTGATTGAGACAGGGTTTCACTCTGTCATCCAGGCTGGAGTGCAGCGGCACCATCTCGGCTTACCGCAACCTCTGCCTCCCAGGTTCAAGCGATTCTCCTGCCTCAGCCTCCTGAGTAGTTGGCATTACAGGCATGTGCCATCATGCCTGGCTAGTTTTTGTATTATTAGTAGAGGCGGGGTTTCACCACATTGACCAGGATAGTCTCGAGTTCCTGACCTTGGGTGATCCACACTTTTTGGCCTCCCAAAGTGCTGGGATTACAGGCATGAGCCACCACACATGGCCACATTATCATATTTAATATCCCCAACAGTCTTATGAGGTATGTTCTATTTGTATGCATTTTTCAGATGAGGAAATTCAAGATCAGACAAAGGAAGCCTGTGCAGTATAAAACACTTAACAATTAAAGGGGATGATTCAAATTCTAGAGCCCATAGTTTTAACACATGTTCTTTTTAGGTTGTTCCTTCTCTGTTGCAATTTAACTCAGCAATAATTATTTCTACTTTTAGTAAATATTAAAATATAACCATTTACTTAGTACCTCTTTTATGCCAATCAACAATAGAAGGATTTTACATGTAAAATCTCATGCAATCCTCTCAGTGGCCATAAACAATTTATAATTTTTTTTTTTTTTTTTTTTTTGAGACAGGGTCTCACTATCACCCAAGCTGAAGTACGGTAGCACAATCTTAGTTCACTGTGGTCTCAAACTCCTGGGCTCATGTGATCCTCCCACCTCAGCCTCCCAAGTAGCTGAGATTATAGTCATGCACCACCATGCATATTTAATTTTTTGCAAAGATAGGGTCTCATTATGTTGCCCAGGCTGGTCTCAAACCCCTGGCCTCAAGAAATCCTCCCATCTTGGCTGCCCAAAGTGCTGGGATTACAGGCATGAGCCACAACACCTGGCCAATTTATAAATATTCTTAACCCCATTTTATAGTTACAAAAACCCAGACTTAAATAAGCTTCCTAACACTCCAGAGTGAGCAAGCAGCAAACTCTGAAGTTACTCCTACAGGCTATGATCTTTCCCCTTTCCTCCTATTTCTTTTTTCTTTTTTTTTTTTTTTTTTTT
>NW_016816210.1:31715-42067 GCF_001698545.2 Rhinopithecus bieti
TATTTCTTTCTCCTGCCTGATTGCCCTAGCCAGAACTTCCAACACTATGTTGAATAGGAGTGGTGAGAGAGGGCATCCCTGTCTTGTGCCAGTTTTCGAAGGGAATGCTTCCAGTTTTTGCCCATTCAGTATGATATTGGCTGTGGGTTTGTCATAAATAGCTCTTATTACTTTGAGATATGTACCATCAATACCTAGTTTATTGAGAGTTTTTAGCATGAAGGGCTGTTGAATTTTGTTAAAGGACTTTTCTGCATCTGTTGAGATAATCATGTGGTTTTTGTCTTTGGTTCTGTTTATATGATGGATTACGTTTATTGATTTGCATATGTTGAACCAGCCTTGCATCCCATGGATGAAACCCACTTGATCATGGTGGATAAGCTTTTTGATGTACTGCTGGATTTGGTTTGCATTTATTTTATTGAGGATTTTTGCATCAATGGATATTGGTTCATCAGGGATATTGGTCTAAAATTCTCTTTTTTTTGTGTGTGTCTCTGTCAGACTTTTGTATCAGGATGATGCTGGCCTCATAAGATGAGTTAGGGAGGAGTCCCTCTTTTTCTACTGATTGGAATAGTTTCAGAAGGAATGGTACCAGCTCCTCTTTGTACCTCTGGTAGAATTTGACTGTGAATCCGTCTGGTCCTGGACTTTTTTTTGGTTGGTAGGCTATTAATTATTGCCTCAATTTCAGAGCCTATTATTGGTCTATTCAGGGATTCAACTTCTTCCTGGTTTAGTCTTGGAAAGGTATATGTGTCTATTTCTTCTAGGTTTTCTAGTTTATTTGTGTAGAGGTGTTTATAGTATTCTCTGATGGTAGTTTGCATTTCTGTGGGATCGGTAGTGATATCCCCTTTACCATTTTTAATTGCGTCTATTTGATTCTTCTCTCTTTTCTTCTTTATTAGTCTTGCTAGCCATCTATCAATTTTATTGATCTTTTTAAAAAACCAGCTCCTGGATTCATTGACTTTTTGAAGAGATTTTTGTGTCTCTGCTTCTGTTCAGTTCTGCTCTGATCTTAGTTATTTCTTGCCTCCTGCTAGCTTTTGAATGTGTTTGCTCTTGCTTCTCTAGTTCTTTTAATTGTGATGTTAGGGTGTCCACTTTAGATCTTTCCTGCTTTCTCTTGTGGTCATTTAGTGCTATAAATTTCCCTCCACACTGCTTTAAATGTGTCCCAGAGATTCTGGTATGTTGTATCTTTGTTCTCATTGGTTTCAAAGGACATCTTTATTTCTGCCTTCATTTCGTTATGTACCCAGTAGTCATTCAGGAGCAGGTTGTTCAGTTTCCATGCAGTTGAACGGTTTTGAGTAAGTTTCTTAATCCTGAGTTCTA
This sequence comes from Rhinopithecus bieti, assembly GCF_001698545.2. NCBI lineage: Eukaryota > Metazoa > Chordata > Mammalia > Primates > Cercopithecidae > Rhinopithecus > Rhinopithecus bieti. Next base: position 33,066 of record NW_016816210.1, read on the forward strand.
GTTGGATTGCACTGTGGTCTGAGAGACAGTTTGTTATAATTTCTGTTTTTTACATTTGCTGAGTAATGCTTTACTTCCAATGATGTGGTCGCTTTTGGAAGCCACCACTCTTCATATGCACTTCCAAAAAAGCCAGCCATTTGTTCCTTAGGCTAAAGTTGATGTGAACTAAAGTTCTGGCTTCCAGAGACTGTGAACAGCGACCTATAGTCTATAAATACATCTTTAATGTATGGGCTCATGCTCACCTCTTTAGGGCTTCACAGTTCTTAGTACTGAAGGCTTAGTCTGTGGGAAGATTTGTCTGCCCTTCCAATTTAATTATCATGTGTCATTTCTCTTTAAGCAAGTGCCTAATTTGCCAAAGAAATCACAGGAAGAAGTTTTCTCAAGATTGCAAGTATTAATACAACGATAGTTGCAGAGCATAACTACATATGTCATCATGTACCATCTCTGTTTATGGATTTGTATAAATATACATATTACACCTCAGGAGAGATTGTTTGCATTTATTAGTGCTTTATTTTTCCATACGGGTGTCTCTGGGAACATTGAGGTGGAATCATAGAATTTTATCATCTTATGCTTGATTTCTTTCTTTAGTACAATGAGAAAAAATGTGACGGCTTGTTCTAACCAGATAGATCCGGAATAATTGAGATTTTAACAAAATTCTCTTTTATTTGGCTGTCTGGAATACTCCAAAATGTATCAGGTATATTCTTTTCCCTTGAGGGTATTTTATAGATAATTAAATGAATAAAATTAAAATTCTTTTCAATACTACCAATAAGAAAACTGTTAGTGTTAAGTCAGGAGTGAGAAAACAAGGCCTATGAATCAAATCCAGCCTGCTGCTTGCTTTTGTAAATAAAGTTTTATTAGAATACAGCCTTCCCCTCTTTTTTACACTTTGTCTATGGGTGCTTTCATACTATGTTAACAAAGTTGAGTAGCTGCAACAGAGACCATCTGGCCTGCAAACCCTAAAAATACTGTCTATGTTCTCTATGTTTATCAGCCTTCCACATGTCTCCCATATGCCAGCTGCTGTGTTGAGTGATCAGCATACACCCCAGGCCCTTTTTGCCTTTTGTGGGTCCTAGGCACTTTTGTCTTTGTGGCCTCTTTCATTAAAAAAAAATTTAAAAAATGTATTTTATGGCTACATTGGTATAAATCAAACATATGTTAAAACATTTTCTTTGACTGGGAAGTTCATTTTTTTAGTATAATTTTCAAATAAAATACTTTTGTGGGGGATCTAAAAGTATTGTGGATACTGCACCTACTCTTTTTAATGGAGAAGTCAATCCTTCTGCGTCATAACATTTCTGTCTCCCAGTAGTCACCCATTATAGAGATGTGGAAACCAAATTTTAAAGCATCTAAAGTTATCCTTGCAGGCCCACACATCTAGTAAGAACCCAAATCCAGGTCTTGCCAGACTCTGGAGAGAGTGTGTACTCTTAATCACTTTCCCATACATTCTCTCTGACTTGCACTGTGCTGAAGTGACTGAGGGGAGAGTTGGGTAAATGAATGAAAACCTACCAGAAACAGAAGAAAAACTTTTTCATTAAGACATGAGGACCAACTGAGCATCCTGTAGTCGTCGTTATTCTTTAAGCTAGCAGGTAGTTTAATCAGTGTTTGTAACACGTTTTGAAAATAAATAGTTGTGTACAAGGGTTAAATATATTTATTTCTTGAAACATCTTACTCTCTGGAGTCTTTGTAGAAGCCTTTACCAAGAGAAGAGATTAAATGACTTCCCCTGTCACCTAGTCCTCCCCTATAGTTCGCCAGTTAAGGAAACACTGAATTTTTATAGTTGCATCTATTCACTAAAATATATGACTTGGCGTTTTCACTCTCACAATATATTGAGAAATAATTCAAGCTGCCTTCTGGTGTTATCTACAACTTGTATATGACATCGCTGGCTGCAGAAAAAGCCTGGGAGGCTGCACAGAAATGAGAGATTTGAAAGATATTGTCCCAAAGGGGAAGGAATAAGTATATTGCTTTTTCTTTTCAAACACATACCAACTAAGAACTTCTGAAACAAAAAGAAAATGTCCGTGGTCTCAAGAAATGAGTACAAGGGACTGTTGGCCTAGTAGAAAGTGCTGAGTCCTATAGCTGCAAACAATAACCAGTATCTGTGTGACATCATCTCAAAGGTCCCAGGAATTTCCTCTGGTCCCAAATCTCTCTCTATCCAACTTCCCTGATTGGTTTGTTTTTAGATAAAGGCTTTGAATTGATTAAATTGGAATCACTCTGAAGGTAAGGCTCTGGAAGCATGGGACAAGAGAAAGTTAACTTTTGACATGGGTCAGAAAGAGCCAAGAGCAGCAACAGTATTCGAGATATGGAGCCAAGTGGGAATGAAAGAGAGATGCTCTTGCAGGCAGCCTCCAGGGTAGAAGATCATGAATACCTAATGGCCTGGGGAGTGAGAGTTACCAAAGGAAACAAACTGTGCTGTGTGTTTGTACTTATGGAGATGTCTAGAAAGAAATTTTGCCAAGTTCACAATGTTCTCATGAACCTCACTAGAAGTAACTATAGACTGTTGCCTAAAGATTTTATTTTCCCAAAGTTAACAAGGTACATCAATTCCTTTCACTAGGAAACAAAAATTTTCTTCATTATATCTAGGAGGATCAGCAGCATCAGCACCACGTGGCTCCACTCCAGACCTACAGAATTTTAATCTATGTTTTCATTGGCTCCCCAGTAATTCATACACACATGAAGGTTTGAGAACCACCACCTAAGAACACACCTAAAGTCCTGACCTGTACCAGGTAGGTAGGTTTTCTGGAGGAAATCCTAGAAGATGTGACCCTGAATCCCTCTGGTAATCATCCACGCCCCTCCCTGAATCCCTCTGGTAATCATACATACCCCTCCCTGAATCCCTCTGGTAATCATACACGCCCCTGGGTACAGCACTGTGAATGAGCGTCCAGTAACATACAATTTATTCTCAAGTTGCAGCTGAGACAATGGAAAATTTGCTTCTAAGAGAGCTCAACAAATCCGAAGTGTGCAGAATGTCCTTATCTTAAGTAGCATTTTGGTTCAACTACAGAAAAATGCTGTAATGTTAAAGCCATAGAATGGTTGGAGTTTTGACTTTAAAAACATCAATAGCAATATAAAAGCCTTTCAATTATTTGGGGGCTACAACACCTCTGCTACACTCCACCCACTTCTAAATGTCATTACATTATTTGACAAACATAACATGGAACATTCATGAACTGTGGTGTGTTGTGCAAGCCATATTCGTTCAAGGGGAAGAGAAAGCATGAAGAGGAAGTTAAAGTACTATTCCCAGTTTGCTTCTAAAAATGGGATTTGGTGAATCAAGCACCTTTTCTTACCATTGCTTTGATTTCAACAAGGGTCTCTAAGAATACTATGAAGAAACATTTCCCTATATTTCTGTTCTGAAGATGCTCTCATATAAAATGGTGCCTAAGAATGTAGATTCAAGGCGGGGCACGGTGGCTCACACCTGCAATCCCAGCACTTTGGGAGGCCGATGCAGGTGGATCATGAGGTCCAGAGTTTGAGACCAGCCTGGTCAACATGGTGAAGCCTTGTCTCTACTAAATATACAAAAAATTAGTCAGGTGTGGTGGTACGCGCCTGTAATCCCAGCTACTCTGTAGAGTGAGGCAGGAGAATCGATTGAACCTGGGAGGCAGAGGTTGCAGTAAGCTGAGATCATGCCATTGCACTCCAGCCTGGGCGACAGGGTGAGACTCTTTCTCAAAAAAAAAAAAAAAAAAAAGTATGTAGAGATTCAAATCTAGATTCCTCCTTCTTCCACTTACTAGTGGTGTGATTTGGGAGCAAGCTACATAATCTTTTCTAGTTTCAGTTTCCACATCCGTAAAATGGATATCACAGTAGTGACTATTTCATAGGATTGCTGTGAGTTTTAAATAAGACAGTACATACAAAGTATTGAGCACGGTACTTGGCACATAGTAAATTTAGCTAAAATTTGTTTTTCATCATCATCATTAGCTGGGCAGCTTTGTTTTGTTCTGTTTTAAGACAGGATCTTTCTCTGTTACTCAGGCTAGAGTGCAGTGGCAGGATCATGACTCACTGCAGCCTCAACCTCCTGGGCTAAAGTAATCCTCCTGTCCATGCCTGGCTCATTTTTTGATTTTTTGAGATATGAGGTCTCGCTATGTTGCCCAGGCTAGTCTAGAACTCCTGAGCTAAAGCAATCCTCCCATCTGGGCCTCCCAAAGTATTGGGATTACTAGCATGCACCACTGCGCCTGGCCTTAGCTAGGTAGTTTTTATCACACCCATCTGGAGTGAAGTAAGTGAAGGAGAGAGAACTTCAGTGACAAACACACAATCTTATGCTCTCGATATTAGAAGAACAAAGATCTATTCAATTCTCCCTTGCTGTTCCTTTGAGCCATCCATACCTCAGAAAACAACACACTGATTTCAACAAAAAATATTCCCTCTTGAGGTTAATTTATCCAAAAAAATATATAGTTCAGGTAAAAAAAAAAATTGTGCCTCAAAGCCTTTAGGCCATAGAACTTTATTACAAATTTATCAGTGGTTGAAAGGCAAGACTATATGTCTGCTCCCTGAAAGGGATTTCTTTGGGAAAAGTCAACACCTTTTTAAAAACTGCTGTTAAGGCTGGGCATGGTGGCTCACGCCTGTAATCCCAGCACTTTGGGAGGCTGAGGCAGGCAGATCACGAGGTAAGGCGATCAAGGCCATCCTGGCTAACACAGTGAAACCCCGTCTCTACGAAAAAAAATACAAAACATTAACCAGGCGTGGTGGCCTGGGCGACAGTGTGAGACTCTGTTCGAAAAACAAACAAGAAACAACAAAAAACAAATGAAAAAAACAATCTGCTATTAATATACACTATCTCTGATGTTTTCCAGAGTGGGCTACTCTTTCAAAGTGTCATTACAATCTTTCCAAATTGAGGAAAGAGTTTGATAGAAGAGAGAGATGGGTTTATTTCATGCTGAACTTTTCTCAAGAATAAGAAACTCTTGATGAATCAGAATATAATTCATCAGAATTCATAATAATTATAATTGTCTATTATTCATAAGTCTGCATAAGTTCATAGCCCATAAAATTATAGCCTTCTATAAAGGCTAAACTCATACAATTCTATTAGGGTGGTGCATTACTTTCAATGGCCAAAACTGCAGTTACTTTTATACCAACCTAATATAAATCCATAAAATTACAGAAGACCATTATAGCCTTTCTGTTGAGTATTTTACTGTGAAAATAAAGAAAAATCTCTATATTCTAAACACTTGTGTTTTATTCATAAAAGAATGCTTTCCTCATTATTATTTCTACTGCTAGCCAGTTAAAATCCACTTAGTCCTCTTCTATACATAATTCTAACAAGTTTGGTTATCTGATTTATAAGCACAGTGAAATGGATACTTTGTTAGAATGAAGGAGATCAAAACTGCATCTACCCAACCAAAATTTAGTAAATTAAATCCTTTCCTTTCTTTGTGTCTTGATTTCTCCAATAGTTAAGTAAGAGTTATTAAACTAAGAAAAATCTCTTTGGTTTCCTTTAGTTCTAAGGTTATATAATGTGAATTTCAGTACAGTAGCATCTTAAGTAGGGATAGGTGTCAGAAGTCATAAGGTAGAAACAAATATATACATGCACATAGTCTTGGTTACCTTTGGAATTTTAAATCATTATTTCTTCAAGCCAGAAGCTGGGTTCTTAGAAACATAACATTTCAGAGTTAGCTTTTATTGTTATTGTCATTTGGCTGTGGATTCCTGGCCCGTGGAATGAAAAGGTCAAGGTCTCATTTGAACAAGAGGAAGAGCACAGAATATTTATTCTCCTCTTTTCACTCCCTCCTCACATCCATTTCTCTTGCCCTCTGAGTCATTATATAATTGAACTTCAATACATAAAATTTAGTGTTACTGTTGTATAAACAGCTTTTCACATACTTCTTCCTTCACTCATACTTCTTCCTCTAGTCTGAATCTCTAATATTTGTAAGAACTATGCAGGTAGGAAGCTCAAGGTCTCAAGGTACAATTAGGGTCCAAACTTTTTTGCTTTAATATGGAGCACTAGGGACAATGCAGAATTTATTTTCCGGAAGGAAGGAAAGAAACATTCACCTGGTCAGTCACAAAGGATATTTTCAGAGGAAGAAAGTCAAATGAATAAGTGTGAGATTTCTACTTCATATCTCCCTCCTAAGTAGAACCTAAAGGCTTATTGCTCCTTGAGTAAATATGAATAACTTGGGATTTAACTATGTGAAGTAAAATTATAAACATTAACTCCAGAGTAGAGGCCTTGTCTTTCTTGGCAAGTAAGAAGGTAAAGGACCCGGAAATAAACAGTGAAAATCCATGGAAAAAATGAATTTACTAACAATATTTTATATATGAAAACTAATTGATAGCATGAAAGGTTTTTCCCGCTAAGAAAATTATATTTCATTATAGCTATCTTTAATAAAAAATTAAAATTGTTTCATTTTACCCACTTGTCACATTAAATTTATTCTCATTTCATAGTAATAAAGTTCTCCTCATTTTCCTTCTTCTAGAATTTCTGGTAATGTTATCCTGTTACAGAAACTCCTTTGAGTATATGATGGATTTTTTGACATTTGTTGAGTTAACTTGACAGGAAAGACCAAGTACATCAAATAGCCTAATTATATATCTTTTATAAACTATTAAAACCAATATGCTTTTATAATAAGAATGCAATGCACATCTTATACCACAAACATTCTGACATTTTTACATGCTTGTTAGAATTGACATTAAAAAGGGGTAGAGCTGCTATAAGAAATGAAAAGTCTGAACATAGGCACAAACTCGCAATGAAAGGTACTCATGGTTTAAGAAAAGCCTAGCAAAAGAAAACTGTTTTGTGTGAGCACCTTCTGAAGTATGCCCTGGACACACTTTCCCTAGGAGCTATTCTGGAAATAAAAATCTCTACTATATCTGTCTGTCTATATTTACACACAGATTTAATTAATTTTATTCTTTCTGTGGCCAAATCATTTTGGGAAATGTTGTATATTCTATTAACTTCTTGAAGAATGACAAGGCATAGCCACCTGTTCAAGTTTCCAAGAAGCCTGCAGTAAAATGTGATCTGTTTAACTTCACCCCAGTGTTTTGAAAACGTATTTGGTTAGGGAACTCCTTTTGTGAACCATCTTTTAACATCCTATAGATGCTGTTATGTTATATCTCTTAGTTTAAGACTCTGGGGTTGTGGTATACTAGAGTGAGTCACCCCTTAGCTTAACTATCTCAGGCTGTGAAATAAGTGAGCTGAGGGATAACAGGCCCCAGAATATAATTCATTCATTCATTCATTCTTTCAGTCACTAACTCATTCTTACAACAACATTGATAACCAGACACAATGTTTAAGACTGCTCATGCTGGATCCATCACTGGTCTCTCTGTCTGTGGCATGCATGCCTGGGACTTCTCCCACTCTTCAAAGTTCTGGTCAAATCCCATTTCTTTGATGAATTCTATTGCAATGTCTATTGTCCAGTGGATCTTTCCCATCTTTGAACTCCAAAAACATTAGCATATGCACAATTATGATAATGATTTCCAGATCTTGATTTAATGCCTAAAATTTTAATCCTTTAAAAGGCAGAGCAATATTTTTATTTATTTCAGACTCAAAGACTTAATGTGGTCTTGGTCAAATAAATCATTGTTCAGTTGATATAAGCAGCAACACTGTCCTCTCTGGCTTTATAAATTACATCATCCTAGACTGCCCACAGTTGAGGGTAGTCCCTCTCCTTGAAATGCAGCAATCAATACATTTTCTAGTCTCTATTTATAAACAGGAAATTAACTGCTTTCCATCATTGTTCTAATTGACCTTCAGCTCAGGTTTGAAAGGAAAGACCTCAGCCAAACAAGAAGCTTTATTGATGGTATCAATCCATTAGTGATGCCTTTGGTTTCATTATAAAGGTGCCATATGCAATAAAGACACATATTTGAATAGTCTGGGGGGAAAGGAGGAGGGGTTCTCTAAAGAAGATTTCCCTGTAAATGAGCATGAAATCTTATCTCTTGCTTGTTCAAACCTCCAGGGAACATAGAAAAGAAAGCCTAGCTAATCTATAGAAGGAAACGGGAGGTAAATGCATGCTGTCCAACTGAACCTATGGCTTTGCACATCAGTTCAGTTAATGCTTGAAAATCACCTCACTTAAAACAGTTAAGTCAAGATGTTAATTGGCCTTTTCTAATTCTCAATGCAATGATGGAATGGTAAATGGATTAGACACACTTCTTTAAATCACCAAGCACTTATCAAAGAGCTAATAAATATTTACTACAATTCTTTAAAACATGGGAGAAGACATGGGAAGCAAAGAAAGAGCTCTTCATTTCTTCCTGTGCAAGATGTGGCCCCTGAGCTGTTTCTGAGTCCCAGGAAAACAAAACAATTCCTCCAAGACACAGACAAAATGGGAACTAGTTGCCAAACCATTGACTCTCATGTTCTTAAATTAAGAGACTGTTTTTAAACAAATCATGCAAGTGATTCTTATGCACACAGAAGTTTGAAAAGTCCTGTTTTAAGGATTTAATGACTGGGATAGTAAGAGAAATTATTAACTCTCCACTTAGGCTACAAGCTTTCTTCTAGAACATTGGACACTTGAGTGCAGGGAACCTGTGTATCTAATGTCCATCTGTCTCAGCACTCAGAACAGTGTAAGTCATATAGTATGCACATAATTATGTACTTATAAAGTGGAGGTTGGGAACAAAGGGAGAAGACAAAGACAGGAGGGAAAGAGGGCAAGAAAGTACTTTATTCAGGGTGCTTGGATTCAGGTGTTCCCCCCCCCCCCCCCCCCCCCCCCCCCCCCTCTCCAACACACAAACAGCCACTAACTCATTGACTTGGATATACT
>NW_016816210.1:42456-46569 GCF_001698545.2 Rhinopithecus bieti
CCCCCCCCCCCCCCACTGTGGCATCTAATCAAGAGATCCTGCACTCTTAGATGCTTTCTGTTGGATGAAAAATAAGATAATCACAATATTCTTTAAAAGGGCTTATTTTATTCATGATTCAGGTTAAATTCCTTTAAAAAAGAAACCTATCTTTAGTCTCTAAAAAACACCCTGCTAAAATTGCCATCTTTCAAAGAGTTTCAAGTTTGGAGGGAAAAGAAGAAATAAAAATCCACTGAAGACCTACCATGTTCTAGTCACTTGTTTAAACACTTTACAAAGGCTCTCTCGTGTGATACTCATCATACTCTTGAAATTCAAGCATCATCATCCCTGTGTTTCAGGTGGATGATCATGATGATGGTGATGATGATGATGAGTGAGCTCTTAACAAGGTCACTTGTGTTTATCTTTAATATAGATTATCTCATTTAATTCTTACAACATCTGCATGAATATTGCATTTTTTCACTTTTACAAATAAAAATCTGAGGTTTAGAGACATTAATCAAGGTGCCCAAAGTCACTCAGCTAGGTTGTAGAAAGGCCTGGACTGGACTCCAGGTCTCTCAGACTCCATCACTTGCACACACATACCCCAAATGAGAAAACAAGTTAGAGAAGTTAAATGGTCTCACAGTTCCCAAGCTCTCAAACAGGGACTAGAACACATGTCTCCTAACCAACTGTGAAGTAGGGCATGAGGGACATTTACATTTTTCTATCCTTACTACAAGTGGCATAGGGAAAGGATTCAGCTTTCGTATCTTCTTGGACTACTGTGTGTGCCCTAGGCTCAGATATTACTGGGCAGGGGCCTTGAAGCAAAGGCAGAAATAACAGTGGAGAGAATTTTATTTGCTTCTGTGTTTTCCTGAATGTGAGTCAAAACAATAGTATAAATTCGGTGCTTCAGTAAATATCCCCAAATATCTAAAGCCACCATTCAGGGATGGGATATTTGATACATTTTTGAATGGATGTGTCAAATACTGTTTTGTGCTTTTTATGGACATGACTCTGGTTTAAGCATTTAACTTTTGGAAGTTGTAAAGGTTATAAAAGAAATTTAAATTCCTGTGAAAAACTACTACATATTCAATCAGTGAATGTCAAGTTGCCCTTTTATATATGTCAGAAATTATTTTAGAGGATCAAAGGCATAGCAAGAGTGACCAACTTGAAGTATGAAAGCAGGATTTTAAAAATGCTGCTTTAGAAATATTTGTATTTTTAAAGAAAATAATGTGTCCCTGCTGAAATCCTTACTATTGAATGGAGTATAATAAAGATTTTCACACATGGGAAAGCAAATAAGAAAGTTAGCATAAAAATGTAGTTTTGGTTTCTGTTCTAGTAAAATGTAAATAACTGAAGAATGCTGCAACTTTAGAAACTAAAAATATTTCCTTGGGCAATGCTCCAATCAAGACATGTTCATTGAGACCAAATTCCTTTTGGATTAATGTGATTTATTACAATACAGAAAAATAAAATTTTGTCTATATTCTAACCCACAAATCAACTATAATTACTAAATGTGTTTTAATTCAAAACTTGAATGAATGAAAGAATCCTACCAAGTGTATTAGATTCCTAAGCCTCCTGTAACAAATACCTGCAAACTTGTTGCCTTAAAAATTTATAATCTTATGGTTGTGGAGGCTAGAAGTCAGAAATCAAGGCATCAGCAAAACCACAATCCCTCTAAAGCCTGGAGGAGAGAAACTTTCTTCAGCTCTTCCAGCTTCTGGTAATCCCAGATTTTTTTTTGCTTGACAATTCATTCCTCAATTTATCTCTGTTCTTTTGCACTTTACTATAGGCAGCAAGGAGACAGCAGGCTGAGACTTCTAAACTTTTTCTTAGAAATCTCTTCACCTTCGTAGCTTACAAGTTTTACTTTCCTTCCAACAGCAGAACATAATTCAGCTAAATTCTCTGCCACTTTACAACAAGGATGATCTTAACTCATGTCCAATATCATGCTCCTTGTTTTGGTGTAAGACCTTGCCAGAAGCACCTTTATTATTCATATCTCTAGTAACATCTGTTCATGATGATACACATATTATCTAAGAGGAAAGCTGCTGTCTCTTCAGCTCTCCTCTCTTTCTGAGCCCTCATCGGCATTGCCTTAAACATGCACGTGTCTACCAACAGTCAAGGCAATCTAGGCTTTTCCTATCAAGTGCCAGAAACTCTCTTAGCCTCTATCCATTATCCCATTCCAAAGCTACCACTCCATTTTTAGATTTTTGTTACCGCAGTCCCCTATTTCCTGGTACCAAACTGCACTAGTTTTCTAGGATGGTCATAGCAGAGTAGTACAAACTGGGTAGCTCAAAATAATAGAAATGGATTCTCTCACAGTTCTGGGGACTGGAGGTCTGAAATCAAGGTGTCAGCAGGACCATGCACCCTCTGAGACTTCTCCCTCACTTCTGGCCATGGTCCTCAATCCTTGGCATTCCTGGCCTATAGCTGCATCAATCTAATCTCTGCCTCTGTTGTCACGCAGCATCCTGTCCATTTGTTTCTGTCTTCACATGGCATTTTTCTTATAATGATGCCAGTCATATTGGATTAGGGTCCATCTCATCTTAACTTGATTATATCTGCAAAGATTCTATTTCCAAAAAAGGTCACATTTCAGTCACCTGGAGTTAGGACTTTGATACATTTTTTAAAACAAAAATCAAGCCTTCAATCACTGTAATAGCCTACCAAGAACCTGGACAGGAGAAAGTGCTGGTTCCCCAATGTTTCATTCTTCCTTTATGCAAGGCTCCAGGCAAGGGTCAGGTGGTCAGCAGAGACTTGAAAATCACCTTTCCTGCTGAAGGAGGCTCCAAAAATGCTCCTGTCATGTTATGGATGCACGGGCCAAGGAAAGAAGAGAGGGTAGGAATAGGAGTGGAAAAGTACTGAGTACTGAGCCACAGTGGAAAAAAAAAAAAAAAGTATTCGAATTTTTCCCCCATTTCGCATTAAGAAGGCCTCAGCAAAGGTACCTGGGGAATATATTAGCCCAGGAGGGCCCTGATAAAGACGTCTCTGAATGAAGGCATCTGTGCTAGGAATGCAGACATGAGCAGGAACACAGGTGGCCAGGGACTTTGGGTCCTTGACTGCAACTCCCTTCAGAGACTGCCATGCACTGGCTATGCCCCAAGCGTGGTGTGGGCAGGGCAGCTTTCCTTCATGAGTCCTATCATGTAAAGCTGTTGTAATTGCCTAAGGACTTTGGTATTTCTTCATGCAGGACATAATTCAACCCTAACAATAAAAAAGTATGCCAAGTATCTATTTATTGCTTTTCAGCTCCAGAGTCACCATTTAATTTGTGCTGTGCTTTTAAATAATGATCAGTTTCTTTAAGCATCCCTTCTTTACAGAGAAGATGATGTTGAACTCTCTCCTGAAGGCACATTGCAGAAGGGAGGTGCTTTTTGATGTCTTTGCCTGCTGCACAGTGCATCAGCATTGTGGGTATGAGGACTTCCAGTGGAGTTCTGACCCAGGCACATGTCCAGAGCACACAGTTCTTTACATTACATCCAGAGCACACAGTTCAACATTACAACCTTTGCCTTGCCTGACAATAACTTAGCAGCAGTTTTCTTGACAGGCACATCACAAGCTCCAGCTCTCCTGCCCTCACATTAGAGCCTGATTCCATCTTCAAGTCCGCACTCAACTCTCCTGCAGCCAGGAGCATCACCACTCTTGCCACCATGCCAATGCTCTCTCTGTAGAACTATGCCTGGCTCACCCATACTCCATGAACTCTTCCCTTTGTATACTCCCACCACCAGTTGATAATTGCCTATATCCTGTATGTGCTCCAGAAGATTTCTTGCTGCTTGGCCAATGACTGAAGAGCAGCTCTCATCTGTACAAATAAGCAAACTTCTTTGCTATTCAGTGAGCTGAATTCACCACATTTTCTCCAACAAAGTATAAATCCAAACCCTGGGGAGAAGTTTCCCTTCTAGTTTAGCCTTCAGCCCCAGGGTACCATGGAAAGTTTCCTTATGTCTTCTATTTACTCTTTCATCGGATTTAAATAGCAATTTTTTTTTTTTTTTTTTTTTTTTTTTTTTTTTTTTT
>NW_016816210.1:49866-98144 GCF_001698545.2 Rhinopithecus bieti
TTTTACTAAACTTTCCCTTTTTAACTTATTGTGTGGTTTCTATCTCATGATTGGACCCACACTAATACAACAAGGTTTTATACAGACTTCTTCTCTGTCCACTGGATTGGTAACACAATGAACCTAAATAAAATATCTTGGAGTTGAGAAACAAAACAGAATATTTTGAGTGCAGTCCTTTCCAATGTAGACATCCTTACTTTAAAAATTAATCTGAGGTCTGACTTCTATATAATCAAGCACACTTTTTTTAAAAAAGTATGCAATGGAGTTTTGACAGCTGTACAGACCCGTGAAAGCACCACCAAAACTAAGATACAGAACACATCTAACCCCAACAGATTCTTCATGACCCTTTGCAATACATTCTCTCCCATTACCATCGGCCCCAAGCAACTGCTGGTCTGTTTTCTCTTATTGTAGATTAGTTTTCATGTTCTAGAATGTTGTACAAATAAAGTCATGCAGTCTACACTCTTGCATGTCTGGCTTCTTTCATGCAGTGTAATGGTGTGGAGATTCATCCATGGTCTTGCATGTATCATCAGTTTGCTGACTAATTCCATTGTATGGATGTACCAGAGTTTTTTTTTTTTTCTTTTTTCTTTTTTATTCCAGGGATTTTCAACCTTGGCACTATTGGCATTTAAGCCAGACAATTCTCTGTTGTCCTGTGTATTGTATATTTAGCAGCATCCTTGGTCTCTAACTGATAGTACCTCCCTTTCCGATTTTGACAAATAAGTGTCTCCAGATATTGTACAATGTCCCTCCCAGAGAGCAAAACCACCCCAGGCTGAGCATCACTGGTTTATCCACCCACCTACTGGGTGGATACATTTGGGTTGTTTTCAGTTTGGGACTACTATGAATGAAGCCACTATAAACATTCATGTTTACATATAACACTTCCTTTCACAGCATCCAGGGTATATAATTTTCCAGCCTCTAATTGAATACTTGTGATGGTGGGGTGCTCACTACTTTGTAAAACAGCTAGTTCTGTAACTGAACCTTATAATAAAGTTCCCATCTTGTTTTCTACATAAAGGAGAAATTGTCCATTTGCTCTACACTAGCGGGACAAGACAATCCTGTTTCCTTTTCCATGTGACAGTGCTTCAAATGTCAGGTTATCTTATTTCTCCTCTAATTCTTTTCCCTTTCAGTATAAAAATCCTTAGTTTCTTCAGCCTTCCTTCATACATCACAGTTTCTAGGTTCATGCTATTCTATTTGTCTTCTCTAGGACACATGTCATTTGGTAATGACATTTTTAGAATGCAGTATTCAAAACTGAATCAAATATTATCTAATAGTAGACAAAAGATGAATGTGTATAATCATTGAGTAAAACTATTCTACCTAATGTAGCTTAAGATTGAGCTGGGTCATAGTAAATTTATGGTCAAGTCATTCTATCTCCAATCTTTTACATGGAAATTCCTATTAATTAGGGTCTTTTCTTTATTCTATTCTTGTACGACTATTTGGGAGATAGCACAAATATAATAGCTCACATTTATCTACATTACCTTTCATTTTATTGACATGAGCCATCATTCCAGCATGTCAGGGTTAATTTGAATCTTTATTGTATCATTCACTGCGGAATCTTAGCTTTATGGCATTCAGAAATTTATCAAAAGTAATTTCTAACTCCTATGTTTTAAAGTAGATGTTAGGAAAGAAAACCCAAGGACCCTGATAGCTTTCATTGATTTGGTATATGCATTTATTGGGTGTATTCTAAAAAACTTGGTGGCTATAAAAGGGAAGGCTGTTATGAGGGTTACCTAAGAAGAAACATTTTGTTTCTGCACAATTTGAATGTCTTTTTATGTGTAACCTAAGGAGGGTACTGTGTTTCTTCTTTCCAAAAACTTTGGGATCTAAAAAGCCTATTAAGTGTGGTTGTATAATCTGAGAAATGGGAAGAAAGCAAATGGAGAATGTGGTCAGAGAGAGATGCAGAGAGCTGCAGCTGGCATTATCCAAAGAAAAATGTGGGAAAAGAAATAAACTTCAGAAAAACTTAGTGAGAGACTATACTGAATAATTTTTGAAGAACTACAAGGACCATGAGCTTTCTGCAATGAGGATGAAAAATTGTGATAAGAATAAGCAGTCATTGGAAGTGAGACGAGCATAAGAATTGGGCAGTGGAAACTCAGCTGAAGCACAGTGGGTATGACTGACTCAGGAGGTCAAGGGAAGCTACTACAACCACATGGGGGGACTAGCACAGGCTCAAGAGTAAGACTGCCTGGAGTGGAATGCCTGCCATGCCCTAAGCCAACTGTGTGACCATGGGCGAGGGAAGTGGCTTCTCTCTGCCTCAGTTTTCTCTTCTGTAAATAGCAATAATATTAATACCTGTATCACAGAGCTGCTTGAAGAATCAATGAGCTAAGTTATATAGAGTCTTGAGCAGTATCTGGTACAGAGTGACAGCTCAACAAACGCCAATGGCTTTGTTATCTAACATGGAACCAGGTAGAGATGTTTTCATTATTCATTAGCTAAGTATGTTAATTTCTCAGTGCAGATAGAATAAAGTGTAAGTAATTGCCTGTACCATATTATAGTTTGATATTCTTCTACTGCACATCAGGTTAACTATTTAGCAAACTCAGGAGTTCACTAAGTAAGGATTTAGCTAATATTTCATAACTTTTGTCTTCTTGGTAAAACCTTTAGTTATCAAAACTAAGCACTGGAGGCAGATTTCTCTGTGTCCACAGCAATTTCAAGGCTATCATCTCTACCTTTATGATTCCATTCTTCAAAGACTGCTCCATCATTGCCTAATGGACTCTGATGGGAAGTTTTGTTAAGATTTTGGTATCTGGAGTAGACAAATCAACACTTCTTTAAAAATTTCTTAATAGGACAAATCCTGGGGACTGTCTGAACATAATATCTATTAAACATACTCTTATCAACACCACTGGGACCTCCCTGCTGGTTGACATCTATGCATTAATCAAGGTCCTTTGGGTATGACTGTTCAGCCAGCCATGAACTCACCTAATTATGCTGCCAACCAGACTATATTTCTCCATTTTGTCCACAAGTATGTAATAAGAGACATTGTTAAACGCCTCACTGAACCCAGACCCACACATCTATGGCACTAAACTGATCTACTAATCAAACCCATCAATTTTAGTTGAAAAGGCTGCTGGAAAATAGTATGGTGAAAGAAGGAAGGGAAGGGGAGGGGAGGGGAGGGAGGGAGGGGAGGAGGGAGGACGGAAGAAAGAAAAAAGAAAGTACATGGACTGGTCCAATCTGTCTGCCCATCCCTGGATAAACAGAAAATAAAACTCTTCTTTCAGGAGTGACTGAATTCTGCATACATTTTATTCATTTATTTTTTGCTCATTTTTTTTTGAAATTCTCTACAATGTCTACATTACCTCAATATAAAAAGAAAGTACTTTTCAAATCATATATACACATACATGCACATACAAACACACACACTGATTTAATTTGTTTCTACATTGTTTAAGTTCCAGCTACCTCCTCTTAATTAGTTTTCATTTAAAAAGCAATTGAAATTCTACACAGTATTTATTATGATTTGAAAATGAATGCCAGTGTTTTGTTGGCAATGGAATTCCACACCTCCCACCATAACAATAGAAAACAATTAGAATACTGTTTATTACATCTCTTAATCTGGAACACAAAAATTCCTTCCAAATTAGATACATAGTTAATCCAACTTTTTTTTCTTTCTTTCTTTCTTTTTTTTTGTGTGAATGTCTCAGCTTACTGTATGCAATTCTTGTTCTGGTTTATTTACATTTGCTGGAAAAATGTAGAGTGACTACAGATGACTTTTAAATACAGCTTTAAGAACTCTCTTTCTGAACCAAATTCCTGCCTTTGGCAGCTTTACTGTCTCCTTAAACCCCCTATCCAGTGTACTTAGGACCTATGTGAGCCAGGGCAGGCTTTAAACATGTGTCCACATTTTTGTTTCCTAGCTCTGCACCTAGGTTCCCACTGATGATGTGGACATGAAAAATTGGCTGTTTTGGGCAATGATATCAGCCAAGCTGCCAGCAAAGGTGGCAAATCCAATCTCCAGGAAAAAATGGACAATCCAGATTGTAGCCTACCGAAGCTTTCTTAGAGGAATAAGACAGAACAATATTGAAACGTAGTAGCAACTGTTAACCACGCTCCTCTGACCAGCTGCCAGGGTTTGAAGGGTTACAAAAGAAGGGGCTCACAGTAAGTTTGTTCCCAGACGCTCCCATCCTCCCTCCCATCTGGAGAATAGGCAGCTTTTGGCTTTCAGATACTACAAATAACTATAACCATCCATCTTAACGAAGCCAAATAACCCAAATATGCATACACAAAGTTGATAGCAAGACCAGCTTTGGAGAAATTCTGAAGTAGAAAAAGTTCCTTTTTTTTTTTTTTCTGAGATGGAGTTTCACTCTTATTGCCCAGGCTGGAGTGCAGTGGTGCCATCTTGGCTCACTGCAACCTCCATCTCCCAGGTTCAAGCAATTCTCCTGCCTTAGTCTCCAGAATAGCTGGGATTACAGTTGCCTGTCGCCATGCATGGCTAATTTTTGTTGTTGTTGTTGTTGTTGTTGTTGTTGTATTTTTAGTAGAGACCGGTTTTCACCATGTTGGCCAGGCTGGTCTTGAACTCCTGACCTCAGGTGATCCACCTGTCTCAGCCTCCCAAAGTGCTGGGATTACAGGCGCGAGCTACCGCGCCCGACTGTCTTTTTTATTCTCTTAATCTTTTCCTTTTCCTCCTCCTAGTAGATTCTTAGGCCCTTTCCTTATCCTTCCTTGTCTATATCCCTTCACCTCACTCTTTTACTCACATATTTGTTCAGTTCACAAACATACTGAATTTCTCAGGCAGTGAGCTAGTTACTAGAGATTCAGTGCTGAGAAAATTCAGACTTAGTTCCGCCCATACAAAACTTATGGTCTAGTGTGTAACAAACGTGATCCAAATAATTTAACAAATAAAGATACATTTTGAATTGAGAGGAAGAAATCTGCTTCATTGTGTTAAATACACTTACCTGGTCACAGATGCTTGTTCATGGTAAAACCCATTCAATCACATAGAACTGATCTCTTAAAGAACACACAGTTAGGGGCTGAAGACTTCAGTCAAAAAGAAGAGATAGCACAGATGCTTTGGATGCTTTGACAAAGCCCTTATAGAAAAGCAAAATAAAGACTTGAAACTTCTTCTTCCACACTTGGCTGGGCTGCAGTGGCTCATTCCTGTAATCCCAGCACTTTGGGAGGCTGAGGTGGGTGGATCACTTGAGGTCAGGAGTTCCAGACCAGCCTGGCCAACATGGTAAAACTCTGTCTTTACTAAAAATACAAAAATTAGCTGGGCATGGTGGGGTAGGGGCATGCCTGCAATCCCAGCTACTTGGGAAGCTGAGGCCTGAGAATCGCTTGAATCAGGGAGGTGGAGGTTGCAGTGAGTCAACACTGTGCCACTACACTCCAGCCTGGGCAACGCTAGAGCAAGCTCTGTCTCAAAAAAAGAAAGAAAGAAAAAGAAAGAAAGAAAGAAAGAAAGAAAGAAAGAAAGAAAGGAAGAAAGGAAGAAAGGAAGAAAGGAAGAAAGGAAGAAAGGAAGAAAGGAAGAAAGGAAGAAAGGAAGAAAAGAAAAAGAAACTTCTCTCACCCTTTAAGCAACCCAATGGATAATGTTATTTCTGTCCAAACACATCACCATTAGTTGCCTGTCCCTGGAACAGGCAACTGCCAAGAGCGTAAGTTTATGTATATGCAGAAATGCCCTGAAAATTAATTTCCAGGAAATGTGAGGCTATTTAAACCAGTCATTCCAGCTTATGCTTTTGAACTCTGAAAAGACGGGATTGCCAAAGCCGTTCCATGGAGAGGTGGCTGCTGCCTAGTGTTATACCAGAGATCACACTAATAAAGAAATTAAAGGACTACTTCTTATCCTCATGGTCTGATTCAGAGACCAATATACTTCATCCCCAAAAGAGTATTCTAATTAATGTGATCTCATTTTACCTTGTGCAGACTCAGGCAGGTGGTTAAACTGAAATTGATGTCTTTTTGTAATAAGTATACCGAGGGCTGAGTGGAAAGACAATGGGAGGCATTTTGGGTAAGAGATTAGGATAAATTTTTGAAAAGTCAAGACCATCTAATGATAGTAGTGCCTTAGGAAATGCAAGTCATTTGCATTGAGGATTTGAACAAATACAGGAAAGGTGACCTGAGAGGAGGATGTGGTACAATGGTATTTTTCAAAGGCAGAATACAGTGAAAGCCAAAAGTACAGATCTATAATTCAGACAGACCTGAGTTTGAATTCTGTCTCCCAGGTTTGAATACTAGTTTGACTTTTTACAAAACTGCTTAAACTCATTGATCCTCATTTTCCCCTCCTGTAAAAAAGAGATTAACAGAGGTGTTTTGTACCTCATAGGGTAACAATGAGATTAAAATACAATCATAAAGCATTCAGCACAGCACCTGATATATGGTAAGTACTCAGTAACAGGTAATGATTGCTATGACTTTAAGTTCTGGGACACATGTGCAGGATGTGCAGTTTCGTTACATAGGTAAACATATGCCATGATGGTTTGCTGCACCTGTCAACCCATCACCTAGATATTAAGCCCTGTGTGCATTAGCTATTTTTCTTGATGCTCTCCCTCCCCCCATCAACTTCCCAACAGGCTCCAGTGTGTGTGTTTTCCCCTCCCTGTGTCCACGTGTTCTTGTTCAGCTCCCACTTGTAAGTGAGAATGCTATGCCTTTTAAAATATGTTTTCATTATCAGATTTTTAAATATCTAGGTTTCCCAATATGGTATTTATATTCTATGAGGCACACCAAGATTATAGGAGACAGATGAATTTTGATTAAGGCAACATGGCCACAGCAGGACTGGAAAATTTGGTTAGGGGATTCAGGAAGTATGAATTATTCCTGGGCATACTGCTGTGTTCTTAGAATAGCAAATAAGCAGTCATTTGTGTGTTATATTGTATTAGATTGAATGTTACAGAAACTTCCATTTCTGAGTGTCCAAAATAGTCACTGATTAGAAATTTTATATGGTTCTATCTATACAGAAACAGTATGCTCCAAAACACACCTTCCCAGCTCAGATTTAAGGAATGATTTGATGGTAAGTAGAAGTAGTGTAAATTAACCTCACTGAAGAATCTGTTCTGTAATTCTACAGAATTCCCAATAAAATACTGTGAAATTCCCTGCAGACATTTAACGAACTATGTTATCCCATCCTAAGAGTCCTGTCTAGATCTGTTTAACATCCTTTCTGTGTTCTCAGCTTTCTTTCAGGCACAGTGCATAACGGTCTCTGCTGATGCTTGCAGAAACCTGGGCTAAAGCTCTAGGTTTGCCACTATTTGATGGATGACCTTGGGAAATTTGCATAATGTATCTGAGCCTCAGTTTTCTCAACTATAAAATAAAGGAGCTGGAAAGGAGGGCTTATAGATATCTTCCAACTAAAATTCTATGATTTTATAGCTGAGTTCTTGTGTGAGGAGTCTGGGATTCACATTCTTTTCCTTATTATCTCATCCTCATGAAATCATTTCATTCCAGGAATTTTACCAAAGGGTAATTTGCACAACAATTATTCCTACCCAGCCCGCCTTTTCTTGGACTCAGCTCCTTCGGCCAGGGAAGGGAGGTAGAACTCTGGCCATCTGTCCCTTTATGCTAAAGACGTTGTTATTGAATGGTTGCCTAAGATAAGTTTAATTAGGAAAGGAAACCCTGTGGGAGAAATCACAAAATACACTGCAAAACCAGTAAATAAAAGGGGCTTTTGATTAATATTTGCCTTTCTCTATAACCCTGAAGCTGGCTGAGTGTCTAGACCCCTGCTTCTCACTACAATATTTTAGCCCAGTTCTCTTCAGCCATCAAAACCCTCTCCACACCCTAAGGTCCACCAGAATTTTCCCTTCTACAATGAGCTTCTCTTACCTCCTACCCCAGGGCAACTGTCTTTATGACTCACTTTGTCTTAAGGCATCTTTTCCATTTGGTTTTTTAAACTCACACACATAGACTTCACTTTTCTGCGTCTGCAGGGGACACTTATCTTTGCTGCCCAGCACCTATAATGCCTTCTTTTGACAGAAGTAAATTAATTTTGCTTCAAGGGAAACCTCTCTGCCTGCATTTCCTGGGGCTCTGTGGGTGGAGTTCAGGATCTCAGATGACCCATTTTGTCTGTTCAGTAAGTGGCTTTAGCACCAATCACATGCCAGGCACTGAGGCTACTGGATTAGAATGACAAGGCCCCTGCTTTTTCGGAATGTATATTCTTATAATAATTCCTAGAGATTACACACTCTATTTTTACATTTTTCTCTCTCTGGCAACTAGCACAGTACAGGTTACATAGTATATATTCCCCTGAAATTTGGTGAAGGAATGAACGAATAAAATTGTTTCAAGGGTACACGATGGTTAAAAACAGTGTTTGTGTGTGCATAAGTGCATATGTGTGTGTGTGTGTGTGTGTTGACATTTTTGCGTCATCACTATGTATCACAATTGTTTCCACAGTTTTACATGGATAAATCCATTTAATCTGTACAGGAATCCTGTGTGACAGATACTGTTATGATGTCAGTTTGTAGAGAAGGAAACCAAAGCACAGAGAGATTAAGTGACTTTTCTAAGGTCACAGAGGTCACAACTAGTACAGGGAGAACTAAAACCCGATAGTTCATCTCCTTAGACCACATTTATAATCACGTTACTAACGTCTCATTCTCAATTGTGAACACTGGACTGAGGGAAGTGGCAACACAATCAAAGTGAGAAGTTATAGCTCTACTTCTCCCCCTTCCCTTTCTAAAGGTGATATTTTGTATTTCACATTTTTTCTCATCCTCAAATTAAATAAATACACTTCGAAATACATTCCTATTTTGTAACCATTTTGACTTTATGGTTCTCAAGACAGGATGTCAAGATTTGAAGATCAATAGTTCTGGATACCTACAGTAATATTGATAAAAATACAGAAGAAAAGCCAATATTGGGGATCAAAACATATCAGTGTACAATGTATACACACACTCATTGATACAAGGCAATGAAAAGATATGTACCACCTTTAGGTCAGAGTAGTCAAACAGAAGAGCTGGAAACCAGCAGTTTCTAGGGTAACCTTTTAAGTTAGGGCTTCTCAGTGGCAAAGGAAATTCATCAGCTAGCATTCCATGGAGTCCTGTTTACAGTCCGCAGGAACATTCACTGGGCTATTATGAAGAACGCTAATGCTCTCAATTATACCTAAATTAAGATAAAGCAGTAACCTAGTTAATGTAAAAGTGGTTTTATTTATAGACAGCAATTTAATCTTTAATATGCAACTACCATCTGTAAAACTACTTTGCCACATCTATCCCTTTTAGTGTCTTTATTATCCTCTTGTAAAAACACATGGAGCATTCTTGGTTATAGATGTGAAAGAGTTCTTTCTCTAACATTTTTTAAGCTTAAAAATGTTGATGTAATTACAGTGGATAGATGGATACATTTTCATGCTGAATGTCCTTCACTCATTATATACTGTAATGAAATTAACCATAATGTCTACAGAAAGGAAAAGCTATTTATGGTAGTTTCAGGAGAGGATCTTTTTCTTCCTCCAATAGAAGCATTTGTTTGGGTGGCAGGGAGGTCTGGAGGTGGGGTGTGGGAGCTGGGGAGGCACAGAGGGATTCTTATGCTCAGGAATGTCAACCTTTTCAGGTAAATCATCTTTCAGAAGCAAGCAAGCCTATAAGCACATTGAGCCAGTTGTGTACCTTCAACCAGCATTGTTGGAGACCCAGCTTTGAAAGTGCAAACTGTCTCCTGAGTCAGAACACATCTGGAAGCCTAACCAAGCTTCTAAGCTAAGCATTTCAGCAGAGGCAGCCTGTCTATCCCAAAGGATAGAAATACTATTTTCTGTGTAGGGTTTTGAGGCTTCTGAGGAGTTACACAAAGCCTGAGAGTTACAGTCATTCTTCTAATGCTGGTTAGTTGACCACTAGAGGGAAAAGCAAACACACACACACACACACACACACAGAGAGAGAGAGAGAGAGAGAGAGAGAGAGAGAGAGAGAGAGAGAAGGAGAGAGGGAAGGGGGGGAGAGAGAGAAAGAGAGAGAGAGAGAAAGAGAGAGAGAGAGAAAGAGAGAGAGAGAGAGAAAGAGAGAAAGAGAGAAGGAGAGAAGGAGAGAGAGAAAGAGTCTCCAAAGCGTGGTGGGATATCAACAAACAGCAAGTATCAAGTATCTATTCTGGTTAGGTGGGTTCTTAGGATGCAGAAAATTTCAATGAACTGAGATTCTGATTTATAAACATAGCAGATTTTTATAGTTAGATAAGAAACTAGAAAAATTGCCTAATTTGGGGTTAGCAAATCCAAGTCAAGTGTGGGACATCTTCCCCTGTTCCTTGCTGACAGCCCACTGCTATATGTTCTTTCTCACGGATACAGAGGAACACTGGCACATGGGATGAAATCTAGAAGCTATTTCATAACAAATAACCCCCTCATTTTTACAGCAGAGGAATTGAATCCCAGAGAAGTTCATGACTCTCTCAAAGACACAAAGCAAGTTAGTGTCCGATATGAGAAGAGATCCCTTGTGCCCCCTTTCTCCTAATCCTGGAGTCTTTACATGTCATGAGGGTGTTAATTACACCCAATTAGCAGTGACCCCAGGGTGGAATAAAACAGAGACCTGCAAACCAAACTTCAATAGATGATCATGAGGTCAACTTTTAATCAGCTCAGTCCAATTTCTAACACTCACAGTACCAGACAATGGTGAGAGAGACTCACTCTGAGGATTCCTGGGGTGGAAACGCTGCAGAACCACATGACCGTTGTTGCTATTCATGCTGGCAAAACTGTTTCCAACATTAAGTACCTGTGCCTGCTACAAAGGGTCTGTGAAATTGTTATTATGTTTTGAAGTGTCAGGCTCAAATATATTAAAAAGAAATAGTCCGTAGGAAGGTAGAAGGCCGGGTGTGGTGCCTCACACCTGTAATGCTAGCACTTTGGGAGGCCAAGGCGGGCAGATTACCTGGGGTCAGGAGTTTGAGACCAGTTTGGCATGGTGAAACCCAGTCTCTACTAAAAATACAAAAATGAGCCCGGCATGATGGTGCGTGCCTGTAATCACAGCTACTCAGGAGGCTGAGACAGGAGAATCACTGGAACCCGGGAGGCAGAGGTTGCAGTGAGCTGAGATCACTCCACTGTACTCTAGCCTGGGTGACAGAGTGAGACTCTGTCTCAAAAAAAAAAAAAAGAAAATTAGGTAGAGAAGGCTACATGCATTAATATATAATACATACTCTACAAAGTAGGTCCACTCCCTCTTTCGCTCCATCACAGCTACTGTTTCCTTCCAAAATACCAACCACAGTATAAAATCATTGTGTTTTCTGATGTACTATCTGCGTCTTCCACTAGAACATAAGCCCTATAAGGGCAAGGAGATTTTCTGTGTTATTTTCTATCATAATCCTAAATACCTTCCCTGGTACCTGATACAAGGTAAATACACAAAGTATGTTTATTAACTTAAATAAAATTCAAAGCATTTATAATAGAAGACAAAGGGCTTTTACCTTGATGAACGGCTAGGACAAACAGACCTATTAGGGAAGAATATAAATGATAGTTACAAAAATGACTTGGAAACCTATGGAAGTATTTGCTCAAAATACAATGGAAAGAGAAATGAGCAGGTTACAAAAGTGCATGTATACTGTGGGCTGAAATATACACTTGTACTTTCGAATTTCATTCTGCAGTATATATGCATTGTCTTTTTAAAAATGAAATAATTTAACAACGACCAACAGAACTTTTTAACTCCACGGTTGAAGAAATTGACTTCCAGAGATGTGGGGACTTACAAAAGGTCCAGAGAAGGGAAACGGTAGAGCGGTTTAAACCAATGTAAGCCAATTTCATCACATTGCCCTTTCTACTCTATTAGCCAGACTTCTAGGGTAAGGAGTGTCTTAGAGTCCTTACTTGTTAACCCAGCCACAGCTGCAGAACATACTCAGCTGATTTGCATACATTTCATCAGCTCAGGGAATAAAGAAAAACAATGCACAATTTCTTAAAAGTAATTACACTCGATCACTGCTCTGCCCTGAAGAAACAACCCTGCTGCCGAATTCTGAGCTAAATCTATTATTTCCTCTTCCTGGACCCTGTTAAATTGTTACTGCCATCTAAGCAAGTACACCATTATTTGAGGCTAAAGTGGACTGCCAGATTCAGAACCATCCTCCAATCAAACAGCTGCCTGCTACCTCCTTCCTTGGAGAAGGAGTTAACTTCACAGTCAGGAAAATGCTCTGATGACAGTAAGTGCACAGTCACAGTCATTTCTTCCACTCAAATCAGCCATTTCCACCTCAGGTGACTTTGAGCAACTTATTCATTTGCACCACTCAGGAAGTGCATGAAATTAACCCCCAAGGTTTCATGACATCCTAATAATAAATTGCAGAGAGCTGAGGCAAGGAAACAGCCTTGGCTAGATTCCATACATTTCCATGATAACTTCATACTTATACAGGTGACCAATAGGCCTCTCATTATAAAACCCATGGAGAAAGATATAACGAAGCTACATGGCAATAGCAAATTTTGACTGAAAATAAAGGAGGTTTATCTGTGCAATCATCTTTCAATTAGTCACACTAATAGAGAATAAACGTTGCATAGACAATGCAGAACCACTGAATGCGGAAATGATCATTTTTAGTTCTGTACCATATGTAACGATTAGTAAAGAATACAGTCATAATTATTAACAATATAGATAACAATGATAACATTTATCAAGCATGCACTATGTATCACATGTGATATTTACCTATTTACAAAATGTCATCATGAAGGAGAGTATTATTATCCTCCCTTTAAAGAATACAAAAATCATGAGGCATACATTAATTTGCTCAAGGACATGCAGCTAGCAAGCAAATGTTGGATTGAAACTCAGGTGTATTTGCCTCCAATGCTGTGTCTATGACCAATGTATTATGCTTGTCAGAGGCGAATCTTCCATGTCCTCATGGTGGCTTTCTTATGTTCAGATTAGGATGGTGATAATGTGTCAACTAGAAAGATGCTGTTCCAAAGCCATTCCCACCAACACTCTGCTCCTGACACCACCTAACAGGGGACCTAAAATGACAATATTAAAGTTTCAATCCTGTAGGTTAAGGATCTAATAGCTAAAAGATTCCCATTGAAATGCCAGTACATCTTAGACAGGACTCTAAAAGCACAAACAATAACCAAATAAAAATCAATGAATTTTACTTGGCCAAAATTCACAACTATTGTGCTTCAAAAACATCACCAAGAAAGTATAAAGATGACTCACAGAATGGAAGATAATATTTGTAATTCATATCTGATAAGGGTCTAGTATCTAGAATATATAAAGAATTCTTACAACTGAATAAAAAGACAACTTGATTTTTAAAAAAGGAGAAAAGCATTTGAATAGATGCTTCTCTGAAGAAGGTATATCACATGGCCAATAAGTGCAGGAAATTATGCTCAATTACCATTCATCAATAGGGAAATGCAAATCAAAACACAATGAAGTACCACTTCGCACCCACTAGGATGGCAATAATAAAAAAGATGAATAATAAGTGTTGGCCAGGATGTGAAAAAACTAGAACCTTTTATATTGCTGGCAGAGATGCCAAATAGTACAGCCATAACAGAAAATAGTACAGCAGTTCCTCAATCAGTTAAACCTAGAGTTGCCATATAACCCAGCAATTCCACTCTATGCTTAACAGAATTAAAAACATAGCCCACACAGAAATTTGTACATAAATGTTGTTCATAGCAGCATTATTTATGATAGCCAAAAAGCAGAAACAACCCAAATGCCCATCAACTGAAAAATGGATAAACAAAATGTGGTATAATCGATAAAAAGAAATATTAGCAATAAAAAAGAATAAAGCACTGATGGATGAAACATTAGGCTATGTTAAAGAAACCAGACACCAAAAGCCAAATGTATGATTTCATCTATACGACATATTGATATTTGAAACAGGGAAATTCATAGAGACAGATGCAGATTGGTGGACTGCCAGTGACTACAGGGAGGGGGAGACTGGGGAATGACTAAGTGGGCATGGGGTTTCCTTTCGGGATGATGAAAGTGCTTTAGAGTTAGATAGAGAAGGCCGGGTGCGGTGGCTCATGCCTGTAATCCCAGCACTTTGGGAGGCCAAGGTGGGCAGATCACAAGATCAGAAGATTGAGACCATCCAGGTTAACATGGTGAAACCCCGTCTTTACTAAAAATACAAAAAATTAGCTGGGCATGGTGGCAGGCACCTGCAGTCTCAGCTACTCAAGAGGCTGAGGCAGGAGAATGGCGTGAACCCGGGAGGCGGAGCTTGCAGTGAGTCAAGATTGTGCCACAGCCTGGGTGACAGAGTGAGACTCCGTCTCAAAAACAACAACAACAACAACAACAACAACAACAACAAAACAGAATTAGATAGAGATGGCAGCTAGACAACATTTTGAATATAGCAAATGACACTGAATTGTTCATTTTAAAACGGTTATTTTTATGTAGTG
The DNA here is from genome assembly GCF_001698545.2 of Rhinopithecus bieti. Taxonomy (NCBI): domain Eukaryota; kingdom Metazoa; phylum Chordata; class Mammalia; order Primates; family Cercopithecidae; genus Rhinopithecus; species Rhinopithecus bieti. The sequence goes on from NW_016816210.1 coordinate 64,571, forward strand.
TGAATTTCACCTCAATTTAAAAAACTGCCCTGACGATTTGTAGGATGGGTTTCCAAAGCTTTCTGGGCCTCAAAAGATAGAGTGAAAGGCAAAGACGGGAAATCTTGCTGCTTTCCATGATTTTTTTTCCACAACAATCTGATACAAGATATTCATTAATGGTATAAACATAAAGGATTCCTGGCTAATTAAGTGGAGCATCCTGCACAGTGAGCTCTCACTTTAATCAAAATGTTCTCATGCATTGCTTTTCAAGAGTTCAAGCTAAAGCAGCTTAAAAATGGGAGTGTGGAAAGATATAACCATGCATTCTTATTGGTGTGACACTGTTCCCAAAGGATAATAATTGGTTTCTGATGGTTAAAATTTCTTATTCTTCTCACGTATAAAGCACAGATATTCATGTAGTACCCAAACAGCTATGCAATAAATAAAATAGTATTAACATTTCACAGTGGGGGGTGGGGGACAATTATGCAAAAAGATTTAAACAGGCTCCTGAGGGGGGCAATAATTAAAAAAACGTATTGAGAAACTCTATCCTAGATAAAGAAAGAAAACCAGGAACAATCCATTTCTCTTAAGAACTAAGTTTCCCCAAGAAGGAATCGTCAAGTAAATAATATTTGCTTGCCATGCAGATAAATTCAAGTATGTCCTGAAGCACAATGTCACACAACGATTAAGAGAAGAAGCTCCTCAGCTCTTTCACTCACTGGCTGCATTACAGAGAGCAATTAATAACGTCTCTGAAACTCAGTTTCCTCAAATGGAAAAAGGGGTTGCAAAGAGCACCTCCTTCATTAGGTTGCTGTATTAAATGGGATTATATCTTAACGGTCCTTGGAATAGTGCCTGGAACAGTCTCACGTCTCTATCAAGGTTAGCTGCTATTCCTTATTTTTCATGACCTGGGAAAGAGCCCAATGGTTTGGAGTGGGGTCTCTGAAGACAGAATATTTGCCTGAGCTTAAGTACTTGCTCTAACTTTGAGTAATTTCTTAACATTTCTTGCCTTCGATGCCCCTACAGTTTGTCAAATGTAGGAAATAACAGTAACTCTCTTAGGTTTGTTTGATTTAAAAAGTTAATTCTTTGAAAGCTTAAACAGCCTTTGTCACCTTAAATGCATTTAGTTCGTGTTGAGTTGTTATGATTGTTATGATCACAATTACTACTGCAGCTATTATTATGACTGTTAGCCTAGCTGGCTGTCATAATTAAACTAGGTGCCATAGAGGGTACAAAAGACTTTTAAAAATGTCGAAAATGGGACACCATTTGGTTAGGGTTCCCCATGAAGAATGAAGGAGAAAAGAAAAGAGATGGTAGAATATGATTAATTGCTAAACAGTGCAGTAGGATTATAGGTACTTTGTAATTTTATAAACAGGAGAGAACAGCATGAGCTGGAGGAGCTAAAAGAAAGTGTCCTGGGAGAGGTGGGACTTGAAGTGGAGTTTCCTTTCTACCATGTAGCAATATAAACACCTCTCTTTGGCTCTGTTGTCCTTGCTGTTGTGTGTGAAAACAAGCTTTTGAAAAAGATCCTTCCATCTTGACTTAACTTCCCATTGGCTTCCCTCCCTTGCTGCAAACTGCCCACCTGAAAGCACATAGAAAACAGAGCCAAAGTCCATTGCACAGAATAATAGGTCCTTAAGCTACAGTGACTGCCAGAAAACGTCAGCTCTCAGAGCCGGAGCATATGGTCAAAACCGCCAGAAAAGCAGTGGTAATTTTTACAGCAGGTTATTACTACAAACCTCCTTTGAGAGGCAAGTTCACAGCTTGTCCTGAACACTACATTAACTCATTTATGGTTTTCCAAAAATGCTTAATTTCCTACTGTCCTCAAGTCTGACAAATATGCTCTCCTAATTCAAAACCCTAATGGAGATACTGAAATTTCCAACTGAGTGTGGTGCCATTTTAAATTTGCAAATCCAGCCTCCCCAATGTATCCTCCAGGTAGCATGCTTAGGCATAAGCCTTCAATCCCTCTTCAGCTTCAAGGATTCTCACAGCCTCTCTGCATCAAACCTAGAAAATGTATATCTGGAAATGATCTGAAATGCTCAAATATCCACTTGCAATAAGTCACAGAGGTGATTCCAAAACTTGAACTTGGCTATCATTTCCGAAAGTCAAAAAACACACATATTTTCTTCCCTCTCCAAAAGAGCGATACTAGCTATCTCCTCTTCATTTTCCCTGAATTGCCATCTCCCTTGTTGGCTAAGATTTAAGTATCCAGCAGTCAAATTGTGACTCCCCTTTGTTGCTAGATAAATATCAGTCTTTTCCATCTGTTATCAGGGTTCTGTTTTCTTGAAAATGATGTAAAATTTAGATGCTAATGCAATACTGTTTGCATTGTTTAATCATAGCACTGAAGCAGCCCTTGTATGCTATAAAATTTGCCAAACCTACAAAGAAACCTTAATTTCTACCTTAGCATCCTTTGTGCCATCTGTCATTCTTTAATAATAACCAAATAGCTCAGGGTGTGATTTTAAAATAAAAGACTGTCAGCTCTCCTTTGCCATAGACAATACTACAGAGGAACTAAGATGACTCTAGGATAACATCTTTATTTTCAGTTAAATTAGACCATAAAACATTTATTCTGAAAATGTATGAATATTCCCCTTTGAGGTATAATGGGAAGATGACAGAATCTAACTAAAATAATGAGGAAGTTCATCCCAAACCAAAATGTATGTACCAAAATGTATATAACCACAATGTATATAAGATGACTTACATGGTACAAGGATGGCAATTAAAATAGTACTTGAAAATAAGTATTAGAAAACTAGCACATCAAACACAAGATTCCATGAATACTACTAATCAGGATGAACTCAGTCTTTCTTTAAAAGTTATTTCAAAGGATAATGTTTGGTATTTGAATATAGCAAAAACTGTGAGAAATGAATGAGAATTTAAAAAAATATATGAGACACAGAGGATTTAAATGAAATTATAGCCAGGAGCTTTCAGGCCATAAGATGCTCCAATTCTATGTAGCTGGAATTCCTAATTGATTTTTATAACTTGAAATAATCAGCACCCTGACACTTTCACAAGCACCTCTCCATGTATCAGACTTGGCTGAGTTGGTTACCTGTAAAGGAGGGGTCTCTGGAAGGGGTGGATGTTAGTTACATGTCAACTATCAAAAATTTAATTTGTTTCTAATTCTTTATAAAACCAGAGAGTTTGGACATTTCCTTCAGAGGTATCAGAGCAAGAATAGCACTGCTTCTTCACAGGGTAAAGCCACCGCAGCAGGAGCATGATATAACTGGAAAGGCAATGGACTCACACAGAAATATGGATTCTGATTCAGTCTCTGTCATTAACGTGCTCTGTAACCTTAGGCAAGGCTCTTTCCATCTGGTCATCTCCATCACAGGAGTGGACTGGATGATCTTGAAGGGCCCTTTTAGCTTCCAAAATATTGTAACTTCTAAGGTTCTACAGCATCAGAGATAAGGAGCAGAATCCTACACTAGCAAAGCCGTGAGTCAAATTCCTTGGGAGAGTTCTGACTATATGATTTGACAACTGATTTTGATATGACCAGAACCTATTTGTTTGTGCATTCATTCATTCATTCATTCATTCATTCAACAAATACATCTTGAGCACTTTCTGCGAGCCTAGCCATGCTTCAGCTAGCTGAGAGAACAACATAGCATTTTAAAATCTTATAGTGTGTGATAACCTAAGAAATTGACCAAAACCCATTTTATACCTCGTCCCCTCTGATTAAATGTGGATCACATAAAATCAATTCAAATTTTTGACAAAGAATCCTGGCAGTTTTGATGTGAGTGGTACCTGATCCACACTGAGAAACTGTGGCCCAGTTTCTGAACAAACAGGCTACAGACAAATTGAGTGATAGCTGCCCTGATAAGCATAGACTTTGGGTGCTAGGGGCACACAGGTGGGGTCCACACTTGGTCTGGGAACTTGGGAGAGCTACTTGGAGGAAAGAATATTCAAACTGAGTGCTGAAAGATGAATAGAATTTCACCAGCTCAAGATAACGTCAAACGGCATCTTGGACAAAAGGTAGTCTTGTAAACATTGGGAGGTAAGGATTTCTTCCTGTCCCAATCTAGAGAGAATTCTACAAAGGCCTGAGTTGAACAATGTATCACCATAACCCCTCTTCAGAAGTATTAGTAGAATTAATAAATGGATGGACAAATCAATACATCAATTTTTTAAACAGTTAGTAGCCCATGCATGTTAGCATACCTGGACTCAGGAGGTCTATGCTAGTATTAATAACAGGATACAGAACTTGCAAAGGAAAGTCTACATCTCCCTATCACCTGCCAAGGAGATTTTCAAGAGCAGGTACAGAAAATAATTTGAGCACTTGATGTAGCAACAGCTGATATCTAAATAGCACTTATTACTTCTAGAACTTCCACATATATGATTCCACGCCAAGAAATAAACAAATTGTATTTGTCCCTCGTATAGATTTTTCATTTTCTTCACAATTACAAGTACAGACAGATTGAAATCTTTTGAGATGAATGTCTCTCTGTAAAAATATCTGAGGATGTCCTTAGTATATCCTCAGGGGAATATACTGAAAAGGGGGAAATTCCATTTGCAATGTTTAATTCACAAGTTGCACGCCACTGACTACACAGGGAATCCTTGTGTCTAGGGCACAAATTAAAATGTGTTAAGCTGTGTGGCCTTGAGCAAGTAATACTGCCTTTCTGTGCCTCATTTTCTTCTTGTAAATAGAATGGCATGAATTAGATAATCTCCAAAAACTGTTTCTATTCTTACAGTCTAAAAGAACATTTCTACAGGAATTAATTAATCCTCTGGGGATAAAATGAGTTAAGTATTTGCTTTTATTCTACATTGCTCTGCAGATGATCTTTCCTTTACGCTAATCAGATCTTAAGAAAAAAGCCCACATGACACACTTAAGTGTAACTAGACTTTTCTAAGAGATAGTATAAATTGAGGAATGATTTTATGAAGCAAGATGACTTGCTTGGCAGCTATAATTTTACCTCCTCAATGACTGAGCCAATTTTCTCCTCCAGCTCTCTTATACACCTTTAATGAATACAAGTTTCTTTGATTAAATTAACATTTTTGTCTAGCTAATTAGCCTGAAAAACCTACGCTGAACTGATCTGGTAGCAACTTCATTACTGCTCACCGGTGCATGTTTGCGACCAATCACTGTCATCTCAATTGCCTAATGATTAGGGAAACATTAAGTTTGGCTAATTTGGCTTTCTGTGGCCATCATCACATTCCCAGTGACAGGCCAATCCCCACCCTGAATCGACCCTGCCTGACAGTGACAGATGTTTTCATCATGAGGCTTCATTCATTAATGTCTATCAGCATTGCTGGCCAGGTTTGCAGCAAATACCTTTATTTGAAACCAAAACTAATTAAATACTATCTTAGTAATTACCTTCTTTACTTACCCTCCCGTACGTGGGCCAATATGACAAGGGCTGAAAAATAAAGGCTTAAATGGGACTGGAGAGGGAGGGAGCCCCACCACTGCTGAATTACACTTCCCCTCTGGGTGTTTAATAAATGGTATGCTTGTGTGGGGAGCCATCCCTCCCATCTAAACTCTGTTCAGAAAAGTGTATCTTAGTTTTGCCTTACTCCAGCCAGGTTGTGGAATACATTGCTTTCTTAGATCTATGATATTTTAATAAGACTGCTTTATACACACACAGCATTCAGAAGATGTCACTGAAACTTCTTTACCAACGTAATCATCCTTGTTTTGGTATTAGCTAGCTAGAGATGCACACCTTCCATATTGTCTTTCCAGGTGGTTGATGGCATCTTCAGCTGCAAGAGTGGCACGTGGCCTGGGCCCAGCCAATGAGCATTTGGCATCTCCTGGTAACTGGGATTGGTTTATAGCCTGGCATGTTACCCAGTGGAGGCCAATCATGGGCAATGAGACTTGATTCTGGCAATCTCAGTTTTAGCTATGTAAGAAGCTGTGTCTGCCTTTCCTGAGGTAGTGGACATTGAGACAACAAGGTCAACAATTGCTATAGCCATCTTGTAACCACAAGGGGAGACACTGTGGAGAAGGGGCTTACATAAAGAAAAATGGGGCCTGAAAGCTGCACAGGAAGAAACTAACTTGCGTTGACAATGTTTACCCCATATTATCAAGCTGCACATGGTGACAGGCCATCCCTTGGTACTGTCAGCTTTCTGCCCTGATAAAAGACTTCTTTTGCCTAACACCACATACAACTAAAAGAATAATAACTGATATAAGCCCCTTTGTGTTGTTCAAAATATTTTTAGATTTGCCATCCTACATGATTGCCACACTAATACTGTACAGGTAGTAGGACAGGAATCCTTGGCCTCATTTTGGAAACAAGAAGACAGAGGCACAAAGAGAGAGGGGCTTGCTAATGCTCAAAAAACGAGTGCTAAACTGGGGTTTCAAGGTGGTCAACCATCAACATGGGCCTTTGTTCTTCTGCTTAGTTCACAGAACTTGTTTCCCGACCCAGTTTACTTTGGATCACCATTAGAATGGTGTTTGGGGAAGGCAGTAGAGCATGTGAATAGGTTATGGTTTTGGTATTTGCCTGGTCCAAATCCTCACTCCCCGATTTACTAGATAGATGTCATTTGGGAAATTCAACATCTGGAAGCATTAGGGTCTGTACTGATGAGAGTGAGAAGAGAGAGAGAATGATTAGCGCAAAGTGAGTGGTTCTTTCTCAACCAGAAGAGACACTGTTTTCCAAATTGATTGCAATGTAAAAATTAACCTAACTTTATATTTGTTGTAAGTCACAAAAATTTTAACTTTGATCTGTGGTTCAAAATACCCATCACTGAAAGATGCTCCCAACTGACTTCTGTGATACAATTTTGAGTGGGGATGAACTTCCTTGAACAGAATCTGCGAGTGAGCAGGAAGTGCTGCAGACACGCGTGCAGGAGTTAGGTGCCTGGCATTACAGGCATATGGGAAGGGGTGTGGTCTGAAAGCCCTGCTTGTTATCTCTGCAACGAAGCTTCTGGCCTGGGGCAGGCCTGAGTTCTGTGTGTAGGCTGCCTGGATCTAAATATGGCGCTGTTAATGGGGCACTGTGGGAGTGAGACCAGCTTCACCAACTGCATGGGAGCTGGGTGGGGCCTATCACTGCCCGCTACTCACTACTCCCCTTGTAAACTCTTCTGCACAACAGAGGCAGTTACACTTCCCTGTGGAACATTACCCCAGCAGCCTGAGAACCACCCCTATCCCCTAGAGTGGCCACAGCATTCCCTGCCCAAGAGAGAGAGTCTGTGCTCAGACCTACCTAACCCTGACCCCACCTGATGGTATTTCTCTACCTTCCCTGGTAGCTTAACACAGAGGACATAAACTCTTGGGGAGCTTTATGGCCCTACCCATTGCCTGAGAAACCAGAATACTTCCCCTGGCCAACTTTGGATAAGCTCAAATCCCACTGATACTACCGCACCTGGTGCTCTCTTGCAAGCGCCACCTCCTGGCTGGAGGCCAACCAACTCAGGCCTTTACAGCAACCCATGACAGAGAAACACCGCTCCCAGGAAAGAGAAAATAACAGCTAATTCCACCACCTGCAACATGCTGGCTAACCAGAGGTCCTGAGTCCGTCCGTGTGACAACTTCACTACTAGTATAACTAGCATATGAGAAAACCAGCACATTAGCCTATCTACAATGGAGGAATCTCACAGAGTCTATGTCACTCCCCTGCTACCTCCATCAGAGCAGATGCTGGTATTCACTGCTGGGAGACCTGATTGGACCCTTTGTAGACATTCTCCCGTACCGGCCCAGAGCCTTGTAGCCTCACTGGGTGGCTAGACCCAGAAAAGCAGTAACAATCATTGCAGTCTGGATGGGTGCAGTGACGCACGCCTGTAATCCCAGCACTTTGAGAGGCTGAGGGGGGCAGATCACTTGAGGTCAGGAGTTGGAGACCAGCCTGGCCAAAATGGGGAAACCCCTTCTCTGCTAAAAATACAAAAATTAGTGGGGCATGGTGGCACGTGCCTATAATCCCAGCTACTCAGGAGGCTAAGGCAGGAGAATCGCCTGAACTGGGGGAGGCAGAAGTTTCAGCAAGCTGAGATCATGCCAGTGCACTCCAGCCTAGGCAACAAGAGCAAAACTCTGTCTCAAGAAACAAAACAAAACAAAAAACAAAAAAATCCCTGCTGTCTGGCTCTCAGGAAGCCCTATTTTTAAGGGAAGAGGAGACAGTACCACATCAAGGGATTACCCCATGGAACAAAAGAATCTTAACAGCAGGCCTTGAGTCCCAGATCTTTCTGCTGGTGGGAGGTTTCTTACAGCAGAGACATAACTGCAGTGCTGGAGGCAGTAGGGAAAGTCTACACCTCTACCCTGACAGGCAGGCAGCCTCTCTGATTGGGAAGGGACTTGGAGAAGGGGTCCTTGTTCCCCTCTGGCACACCACTGCAGACAAAGCTGGGGCTTCTCCGACAGGAATGCAGCATAGATGCACCTACAGACAGCTTTCCTGGAACAATTCAGGGTGAGTGCAACCCCACAGGAGGAGATAATCGTGATAATCAGATCTTAAGAAAAAGAAAAAAGACAACAGAGTCAGACCTGCATGAGAAGCAGAGTCACAATTCCTCCCTGCTTGGAACACCAACATTCCCACAGATGAAAAGAGGTGCCTGATTGATCTGAATAACCAAAACACTAAAATAGGAGTGAGGCTGTGAGGTAGATAGCTTTCCTGCTGGCCTGGCAAGGGAGCTGGGATGACTCTCCCTCTTCACCCTGATGAAACCTCAGCACATCTAGTTGAGAGCTACCCTAGCTACCCTCATCAAGACTGGGATCTTGGCCCACCATTGAGTATTACATCTACCCACCTGCCTTAGCTACAACCAGTCCCTACCCAGGGATACCTTTCCCATTGGCCTGAAGCCTGAATCATCAATTTGGTCAACAAAATACTGGGAAAAAATTAAGTTAAGTGTATACCATGAGAGAATGAGATAAGCTTCAAAAGATCTCTGCCCTTTTACCCCCAAAGAAGACAGTGAACTCTCCCACACACCAAGAATATAACTACTACAACCACATCTGGGAAAGCCAGCACACAAATAATCCCTACAACTAAGAAACACATACAAAATTTTCACCCCTAAAGGCACCAAAAATCAAATTAAGCTAAAATAAACATTGGAGTCCAATCCTTAGGAGAGGAAAAATGAAATTAAAATAGTCCAACCAAAAATAAATTCAAGAACAATTTGAAGAAATGGTCTACTCAAATGAAAAGAAATCAGAAAAGTAAATCTAACAATATGACAAAACAGGGATCTATAGTACCCCCCAAAAGATTATACAAGCTCCCCAGCAATGGATCCAGACCAAGAAGAAATCCCTGAATTTCCAATAAAGGATTCCAAAGGTTATTAGGCTACTCAAGGAGATACCAGAGAAAGGGGTAAACCACCTTTAAAAAAATCCAGGATATGAATAAAAAACTTTCCAGAAAAATTGATAGTATAAAAAAATCAGAACTTCTGGAAATTAAAGACACTCTTAGGGAAACAAAAAATGCAGTGGAAAGTTTCAAAAGTAGACTAGAACAAGGAGAACAAAGAATTTCAGAGCTAGAAGACAAGACTTTTGAACTAAACCAATCAGATAAAGAAAAAAGTTTTAAAAAATGAACAAAGTATCCAAGAAATATGGAATTATGTAAAATGGTCAAACCTAAGAATAATTGGTGTTCTTAAGAGAAATAAAAATATTTTAAAAACTTTGAGGAAGTAATTGAAGAAAACTTCCCTGGCCTTGCTAGAGATCTAGACATCCGAATATAAGAAGCTCAAAGGACCCTTGGGAAATTCATCACAAAAAGATCATCACCAAGGCACATAGTCATCGGGCTATCTAAACTCAAGATAAAGGAAAGAATCTTAGGAGCTGTGAGAAAAAAGCATCAGGCAACCTACAAAGGAAAACCTACCAGATTAACAGCAGATTTCTCACAAGAAACCTTACAAGCCAGAAGGACTTTGGGTCCTATCTTTGTTCTCCTTAAACAAAACAATTGCAAGCCAAGAATTATGTATTCAGTGAAAGTAGGCTTCATAAATGAAGGAGAAATAAATTCTTTTTCAGACAAACAAATGCTGAGAGAATCTGCCACTACCAAATCAGCACTACAAGAAATGCTGAAAGGAGTTCTAAATCTTGAATCAAAACCTCGATATACACCAAAATAGAACCTCCTTAAAGCATAAATCTCACACGGTCTCTAAAACAAAACACAATTAAAAAAAAAAAAAAACAACAAAGTATTTAGGCAACAACTAACATAATGAATACAATGGGACCTCACATGTCAATACTAATGTTGAATATAAATGGCCTAAATGCTCCCCTTAAAAGATACAGAATGGCAGAATGTATACAAATTCACTAACCAAGTATCTGCTATCTTCAAGAGACTCACTGAAAACATAAGGACTCACATAAATATAAGGTAAAAGGATAGAAAAAGATATTCTAGGCAAATGGAAACCAAAAGTGAGCTGGAGTAGCTATTTTTATATCAGACAAAACAGACTTTAAAGCAAGAACACTTAAAAAAAAAAAAAAGACAATGAGGGACACTATATAATGAGGAAAATAATTTGTCCAACAGGAAGATATCACAATCCTAAATATATATGTACCTAACACTTAAGCTCTCAGATTTATAAAACAATTACTACTAGACCTAAGAAATGAGATAGACAGCAACATAATAACACTGGGGGACTTCAATATTCCACCAAAAACACTAGATCAATCATCAAGACAGAAAGACAACAAAGAAACAATGGACTTAAACTATACCCTAGAACAAATGGATTGAACAGATGCAGAATACACATTCTTCTCATCAGCATGTGGAATATTCTCTAAGATAGACCATATGCTAAGTCACAAAAAAAGACTCAATAAATTTAAGAAAATAAAAATCACATCAAGTATCTTCTCAGACCACAGTGGAATAAAACTAGAAATCAACCACAAACAGAACCCACAAAAACTATACAAATATATGGAAATTAAATAATATGCTCTTGAATGATCTTTGGCTCAATAATGAAATCAAGATGGAAATTTAAAAATTATTTGAAATGAATAATAGTGACACAACTTCTCCAAACTTCTGGGTTATAGCAAAAGCAGTACTAAGAGGAAAGTTCATAGCATTAAATGACATCATCAAAAGTCTAAAAGAGCACAAATAGACAATCTAAGGTCACACTTTAAGGAACTAGAGAAACAAGAGCAAACCAAACCCCAAACCAGCAGAAGAAAAGAAATAACAAGGATCAGAGCAGAACCAAATGAAAATGAAATTAAAAAATTACAAAATATCAATGAAACAAAAAGCTGGTTCTTTGAAAAGATAAATAAAATTGACAGAGCATTAAACAGATTAACTTAAAAAAGGAAAGAGAAGATCCAAATAAGCTCAGTTAGAAACGAAATGGGAGATATTACAACCAATACCACAGAAACACAAAAGATTATTCAAGGCTACTATGAGCACCTTTATGCACATAAACTAGAAAACCTAGAGGAGATGGATAAATTCCTGGAAAGATACAACCCTCCTAACATAAATCAGGAAGAATTAGATACCCTGAACAGGTTAGTAACAAGCAGCGAGATTGAAATAGTAATTTAAAAATTACCGACAAAAAAAGTCTAGGACCAGATGAATTCACAGCAGAATTCTACCAGACATTAAAAACATAATTGGTACCAATACTATTGATACTATTCCACAAGATAGAGAAAGAGGGAACCCTCCCTAAATCATTCTATGAAGCCAGCATCATCTTAAAACTAAAACCAGGAAAGGACATAACCAAAAAAAAATTACAGCTGATATGCCTGATGAACAGAGACACTAAAATCCTTAACAAAATACTAGCTAACTGAATCCAACAACATATCAAAAAGATAAATCACCATGATCAAGTGGGTTTCATATCAGGGATGCAGGGATGGTTTAACATATGCGAATCAATAAATTTGATACATCACATAAAGAGAATTAAAAACAAAAATCAATATGATCATCTCAGTAGATGCAGAAAAAAACATTTGATAAAATCCAGCATCCCTTTATGATAAAACCTCTCAAAAAAATTGGCATTGCAGGGACATACCTCAAAGTAATAAAGCCATCTATGACAAACCCACAGCTAACATCAGACTGCCTGGTGAAAAGTTGAAAGGATTCCCCCTGAAAAATGGAACAAGACAAGGATGCCCACTTTCACCACTTCTATTCAACATGGTACTGGAAGTCCTAGCCAGAGCGATCAGACAAGAGAAAGAAAGAAAGGGCCTCCGAATTGGAAAATCAGAAGTCAAACTGTCGCTGCTCACCGATATGACTATACATCTAGAAAACCCTAAAGACTCAAACAGCTCCTAGATCTGATAGATGAACTCATCAAAATCTCAGCATACAAAATCAATGTACACATCAATAGCACTACTATACACCAACAATGACAAAGCTGAGAATCAAATCAAGAACACTATGCCTTTTACAACAGCTTCAAAAAATAAAATACTTAGGAATATACTTAACCAACGAAGTGAAATATCTCTGCAAGGAAGACTACAGAATATTGCTTAAAGAAATTATATGTGACAGAAACAAATGGAAACACATTCTATGCTAATGGATGGGTAGAATCAATACTGAGAAAATGACCTTACTGCCCAAAGCAATCTACCGATCCAATGGAATTTCCATCAAAATATCACCATTCTTCACGGAACCAGAAAAAACAATCCTAAAATTTATATGGAAACACAGAGGAGCCCACATAGCCACAGTAATACTTAGCAAAAAGAGCAAATCTGGAGGCATCACATTACCCAAATGCAAATTATACTACAAGGCTATAGTTACCAAAACAGCATGGTATTGGTATAAAAATAGGCACACAGACCAAGGAAACTGAATAGAGAAGTCAGAAATAAAGCAAAATATTTACAGCCAACTGATTTTCAGCAAAGCAAACAAAAACATAAAGTGGGGAAAGGACATCTTATTCAATAAATGGTGCTGGGAAAACTGACAAGCCACAAAGTAGAAGAATGAACTGGATCTTCATCTCTCACTTTACACAAAAATCAACTCAAGATGGATCAAATACTTAAATCTAAGAGCTGAAATAATAAATGTTCTTCAAGACAACATCAGGAAAATTCTTCTAGACACTGGCTTAGGCAAAACAATCATGACTAAGAACCCAAAAGCAAATGCAACTAAAACCATAATAAATAAATGAGACCTAATCAAACTAAAAAAGCTTCTGCACAGCCAAAGACATAATCAACAAAGAGACAACCTAGAGTGTGGGAGAAAATATTTGCAAACAATGCATCTGACAAAGGACTAATATCCAGAATCTACAAGGAACTCAAATCAGTAAGAGAAAAAACAAATAATTCCATCAAAAAAATGATTAAAAAATGTGAATAGACAATTCTCAAGATATACAAATGGCCAACAAACATAAAAAATGCTCAATATCACGAATTATCAGGGAAATGCAAATCAAAACCACAATGACTTACTACCTTACTCCTCCACCTTGAGGAGTAAGGTGATAAGGCCATAATTAAAAAGTCAAAAAATAATTGATGTTTGCATGGATGTGGTGAAAAGTGAACTCTTTTACATTGCTAGTAGAATTGTAAACTAGTATAACCACTATTGAAAACGGTATGAAGATTCCTTAAAGAACTGAAAGTAAAACTACCATTTGACCTAGGAATCCTACTGCTCAGTATCCACCCAAAGGAAAATAAGTCATTACATGAAAGGGACTCATGCACATGCATGTTTATAGCAGCATAATTCACAATTGCAAAAATATGAAATCAATCTAAATGCCTATCAGCCAATGAGTGGATAAAGAATATGTGGTATATATGTATCGCAGAATACCACTCAGCCATAAAACAGAATGAAATAATGGCCTTTGCAGCAACTTGGATGGAGCTGGAGGCCATTATTCTAAGTGAAGTAATTCAATAATAGAAAATCAAGTATCGTATGTTCTCACTAGTAGGGAGGAGCTAAGCTATGAGAATATGAAGGCTAAGAATGATATAAAGGACTTTAGGGACCTGGGGGAAGTGTGAGTTGGTGGGTGAGGGATAAAATGTTACATACTGGGTACAGTGTACACTGCTTGGGTGACAGGTGAACCAAAATCTCAGAAATCACCACTAAAGAACTTATCCATGTAACAAAAAACAACATGTATCCCCAAAACTATGGAAATTAAAAAAAAAAAAAAAAAAACCCATCATCCAAGTAGTGAAAAAATGTCCCTTTCTCAGGACTGTAGCAGTAACCAAACCCTCCACTTATGTCAATGTAATAACTTAAAGTTTTCCAAGAAGCTGCTTCTAAAAGAAGAAAATGACAGATTAAGCTATGTTCAGCAAAGAAAGAAATGATTGTTTTGTGTGTTTAATTGCTAATAATGAGCTGAAATTATGGCAGAGAGAACAACAATTCTTGAAGGCGGTTTTAAAAGGAGGCTGGTTTCTAGAAAGCTTGGGGGTTCATCCTGATTCCTCTTCTGAACTGTGACCTGGGGTAAGTTACTTCTCCATTTTATTTAAAAATGAAAACATAATTACTAGCTTTTCAGTGCACTGACAGATAATGAAAACAAAATGGGCAAGAAAAGAGGTAATGTATTGGGCCTGACTGCTGTCCTTTGAAAGGGTTGCTTATAACATTGGCTTTCACTGGGGTCTAGGAAGTTGGATTTTGGAAAGTTTCTCAGCACTCTCAGAAATGATAAAAATGGCAAGCTATTCCTCGACAATAAGGTTTATACTGAACATGCGCTTTCCTTCTGGGAATCTGGGATTTTGGTATATCCCAGGCACAGGATGCCTACGTGACCAGCCTCAATAAAAAGAGTTCCTCTGGTTGGCAACATTTCACATATAATGTCACACTTAGTTGTTGGGGGAATTAAGTGCGTTTGGTGTGACTCCACTGGCAGAGGACTCCAAATAATTTCATCTGATTTCCTCTCGAAAAGGTGTCCCATGCACCTTTTTCCTCTGCTGATTGTGCTTAGTGTCCTTTTGCTGGAAGAAAGTCATGGCCACGAGTACAGCCACATGCTGAGTGCCCTGAGTCCTCCTCTTGAATTACTGAATGTGAAGTCTTGGGGACATAAAATACCTAGCATAGTACCTAGCAAATAAAAACGCATGCAATAAATAAATGTATTTATCTCTACCATCATCTTGATATATTGATGCTATTACTCTGAATGAAACTGCAGTTAACAGTGATGTTGATGTGGCAAGACCAAAAATTTGGAATGGTTTCCTACATCAGCTTTTTAACAGAGATGTGTGCACAATGCATATCCCAAATACATCCTCACACATATCTGAAGGGTTTCTGAATGAAGATATTCATAATTGTTATTTGTGGAGAACTGGAGGCCACTTGGGTGCTTTTCACTGGAAAATACAGAGGTAAAATGTGTTGACGTGTATCATCAGGCAACTACAAAGGAATATACGAACATGCAGTAACAGGCAGAGTAAAAAGAGTAAGAAAAACTCAGATATAGCACCATTTTACTTATGAAAATTACAGATACATGCATACAAGACAATATGCATTTTGTAAGAATGTATACAAACAAAAGGTACTCAATAGCTACATTAGAATGATTTTCTATGTTACCAACAATTTGGTTTTGGGAAGGGGAAGTGGAAATGCGATATGGAAATGAAGGAAAGTATTTTACTTTTAAAATAAGATTAGAGCCCTATACAGATCAATAATAGTGATGTGCCATGAACAGAGGAGTAGGTTCAACTCATCTTTCTGTCCCTGAGATCCAAAAAAATCTACTTCATCCTAAAACTATAATATGACTGTGATGATGATGACAATAGTTGCATTGACCAACACTGAGTTTCTAAGGTACCAGGTATATACTCCTCAGTACAATTCTTGGAGCTATGCACTGTTAATATCCTATAGATGAGAAAGCTAAGGCACAGAACAGTAAAGCTGCTTACTAAGGTCACATAGTAGACTTTCGAGTCAAGACATAAACAAAGCATGGAGAAGATCTCAGTGATTGATTAGAGGATTTCAGGATGCTGAAGTTTAGCCTGGGCCTGTGTGATCATTGGATCTTAGGGCTTTTCTTGAGAGGCTGCCCTCCCTCCTTCCGTTTAACATTTTTTGAGCAAATATTAAGTGTCAGTGTTCTCATGATGCAAATTGTAAAATTCAAAACAAGAAATGATGCCAGATGTTAATTGAACCTTGACATCGAAAGTACAGGGGACTCCTGTAGACCTGTACGCTTTGCCAATTTAATATTTCCTTTTTCAGTTGTTTCTAATGACCCTTGTGAAATGGAGCTTATATGCCTTTGCAAGACTAATTTTGCAACATGAGTTTTGTGTCTGAGTAAATCAATCTATTTGTGAGTGAAGACTCCTGGCCTCTAGCATTCACAAGTTGCCGATTTCTTGGTCTCACCCTGTGCACTATTTCTTTTAATAAAAGACTAAATTTCCTTGCATGATCCTAGCAACCTACAGGAGGCAATATTAACCTCACTTTACATCAATGGTTCTCCACTGGGACAAGGGAACAACTGCCCAACAAGGGACATATAGCAATATCTGAAGACGATTTTGGTTATCACAATAGGGTAGGGGGTTTGCTACTGGCAACTAGCAGGACAGAGGTTACACATGCTGCTAAGCACCTACTGTGCATGGGATATGTACCACAACAGAGTTACCTAGCCCAAAATGTCAACGGTGCTGTTGTTGAGAAACCCTGCTTTATATATAAGGAAATTGAAAAATTATATACCATGACATTCACAAATTTGGAGACTCTAGAACATAGCAGGTTATCTTGCTTATGGATATCAAGGATCTTCTGGCACAGCCATTTTCAGCAAATCCTTCTGCATTTCAAATGTAGATTCCTTTAAAAAGCTGTTGCGATGATGCTGCAATCAATTATATTTGAATGGGAAGTGGAAAAAGCAAAAGAGGAATCCTTTGACAGATACCTGCTCAATACTGGCTTTCCTTTGACATGTGAGAAAAGAAGAGCCAAATACAGGGAAAAAAAAAAAAAAAAAAAGCAGTGACTTTGTTACTGGGTCACATCATTCTGATAGAAATTGATGGGTCAGATTCCACATTTGGGGAGCAAACTGTGATATTGTTTTGGACATTTTGGTTTTGCCTTATACAACAAGATTTTATTTTATTAAGCTCTTGCTCACAACAAACAGTTCCCCAAGTGAACAGTGCTAAGCCCTCAAAAAGCAATTGGAATGGGAAAAAGAGGCCCAGTGATAAGATCAAGATATGAACTATCAACCCTGGCTACTGGGTGATAAGTTTAACTTTCTGACCTTCATTGGAAATCACATTAGTAAAGTGCTGATAAAACACTCTGAGCCAGTGGGTGGAAGGTGTATGTTTCCAAAAGCACTCCATGGACTTGCGGGCCCAGCATAATATGAGGCTGTATTTATCTCTGTAATTTCCGGAGGGCGCACATGCTGTCATTTCACATTTATCCTAAATGCTGTGCCCGGTAAAGGCTCACAGATTGGGTATTAGGACTTATCCCTAAACCAGAGTATAATCAGAAATCTTTCCAAAGGCAGTAAAGAGTAAGTGAAGGAATTTCCCCTGCCTCTTCAGTAGCATCTGTAAATGGACCCCAACAGAGAGGTTCAAGTGCTGCTAAAAGCTCTCATTTACTTAAGGGCTCTTTTAGCAATTTAAATTCTATTGAGTTATGACCTGTCTGCTCACGTGGTCAACCATTCTCCCCCTCTAAAATAATGCCTTTTATACTACATCTTCACTTAAGAGATGATTGTACCAAGTATGAGGATGATATTATAGACCATAAAATCATGTGTGGCTGAGTTTTGTTAGTCACAGGGACAGTTGTGCTGACCCATGGTGGTCAAAGTCATTGCCTGTTTGCATCCAGTTTACAGATTTTCTTCGAAGAAACCAGTGCTAATATGAGATCAGCAATTTATCCAAAGTCACAGAGTTTGCGGATTTAGGATGCAAATCCATGCTGTCAAAGTGTTACTGTTTCCTCTATGCCACTCAAATGTATCATAACCTGATTATGACTATTATTTTAACTGATCTAAGAGAAAATCCTTGAATGCATTGTATAATCTAGCCTGGGTTATTACCCTCTTTATTAATAACAGTTTAATGGACATGAAAGAAATTAGGCTATTTCCATTTTAAACCCGTTCCTATACTTTCTTTGCGCCTTTCATAACAGTTTTCTGTGAAGTATCCCATTGAGACAATTTGGAGTTGTTTCCATTTCTTAATTGTTTATTGTATTTTATTTTTTTTTTATTTTCAGGCTCTGCTAAACAAGCATTTGATTTAGGGGAAATAAGAGTTGAAAGAAAGACATTGGAAAACTCAAATATAACAGATGTTTATTTGCAGACACCTGATTGAGCTGAATTGAAAGCCCCAGTCTATAAACTAAAAGCTGTAAATGTCAGTTGACTAGAACTGACTCATAACCACATTGAAACATGGATCACCAACAGATAGCCATTTCAGAATCATAACATCCAAAATGGCTCTTCATCTTGTCAACACCACTGAGGAGTAACATAATTCTCACAGTGGGAAGCATATTTCATTTCTAAGGAATAGTACTGTAGCTTGCAGCTAATTGTCTTAGCAATTACACAGTAAAGAATCTCTTCAAAAAGCCGTGGTGGAAATATCTCATTGATCTCTTATCTCAGCAAAACCTGAGCACGGTCACCACAGCATGCTAAAAAGAAGTAAAATACATTTCTTTGTAAAGCAGAAATTGAAATTAAAATTTGGCTTCAGTTCAGATGGATTTTTATGCAAAATTATACAGAAATATCAGGCAAAAAAATTAACAGTCCTGTGAAATCCACACAAAATAAGTAACAAATTATTTGGTATATTATGCAGAATTCTTCCAATATTCCTGAAGCTCCTAATGGCATGGGCTTAGTAAAAATGCCCTAAGAAGTAATTTTCTTTGTACTTCCCTCATGCTTCACATTATATATTAAATGCTTCACCTTTGAAAGAGCTGCTCTTGCATTTATGCTATATTAAACATTTTCAGATGTAAAATCACCTATCAGGAGTTCTCTGGACATTTTTAATCTGACTCCATTCAAACCATAAAGACAGCCCCATCAGTGTGCTACACTTACTGCAGTAGCATATAGATAATATTTAGAGAGGGAAGACTCAGGTGTTATGAAGGGGGAAATAAATGGTAAAGTTGATGGCAAAGTGTAAATATTTTCGCAATGTTACCATGGCCAGAGGTTGAGAAAACTAAAGTAAGATACCCCAAGACCAATGGACTGTTCTCAAGTCTCTGGAAGGAGAGGCTGAGGTGAAGGACAAGGACAAAGCCATGTTGCAAGAGTCTTCCTAGGCTCTTCCACCTACTGGTGTACAGTTACCCTGCTCAGATACACAGAAAACCAGCTCACTGTGTGAGTTTACAAGTTTATTCTCAAAGCTTTGTACACACTCACACAGACACACACTCACCTTGGCAACTATCATTTATCTTATGCAGATGGAATAACTATTCTGCCATGTAACCATGGGAATGGGCCTAGATCTTAGTACAGAAAGATGTTTGAAAAAATAATTCAGTAAAAGATCAAAAACAAGAATTAAGGCAGTCCATTTCCTCTTGCCCACTTACGAAACCAATAAATATTACAAATGGTAGCCACCAATCTCTACCTCCATTTGCTTCTCTAGCCAGCTGCTAACCCACCACCATATTGCTTTTATTACTTGCCAGCAACTAGGGGAAGAACTTTATCAGATTCTTAGGCTAATCCATGAAGAGCAGCCAGGTGTCATTCCGAGTGGCAGTGCTGTATTCCTGTTCAGCAGAAACTATAAATCTGATGCTAAAAAAGACAGTGATGGAGGTGCTCATGTCAGTGACTAAATAAAGATCCATACATTATCTCACTGACAGAACACCAGTTCCTTAGCTTCCTTTCTTGGCTATGCTGTGGGAGATAGAAGATGACCATAGGCTGTACAGTGAAAGGTAGGAAATCCCAGAAGACATATAATCTGAGATAATATTGCTGCTGAAAACCTCCCATTCTTTTGCTAAGATAAATATATCGTTTGCTGTTTAAGGGGCACGTGATTGAGATTGTTACTTGTGTTTCAGTCAATTCCACATGTAAAACAGTGAACCCATGCAGTCAAATACTCAAGATGCATATATAATTTCTTCATAGCCAGATTATCAGTGAACAAATATATCTGCGTTCTGTGGGTGGTTGGAAAAAACATCCCCAAGTGTGCCTTGAGATACTTCTCTTAGTTGTATGAATAAACTAACAAAGTAGGTTAAGAAAGCTTACTTGCGTTCTGAAACATACAAGTTGCTGTATAACTCTAGAGCCATAATGGGAGCTGAATGCTAAAACCAACAAACATAAAAGAAGAAAATTCAACACTGGGTTTCATTCTGAATGGGAAAAGAAAAGGTAATGCCAAATGTACACTGTCTAGCAATAGAAGAGAGAGCTCTAGGGAAAGCTGAAAGATGAAACTTTTGCTTGAAATGGACTTACTTTGGCACAAACCACCTTCCACTATAGAAGCTCTCACACTGGAGACTGCAGCAGATACTTGGTTTTGCTTTATTTTATTTTCTGAATGTCCTGCACCTAACCACTTTATATTTTGGGATATGTCCTATTTCTTTGTAAAAATAGGACTCCTCCATCTCCTTACGGAAGACGTAAGGGTCAGATCTTTTTCTCTTTCCAGTCCAAGCCATAAATGCAAGATCCAGAAAAGCACATTTGGGAACTTTCTACGTGGCACTCTGACATCCTATGAGGTCTCTCAAAGACAAGAGTGATTATTTCAATTCACTTTAGGTGATGGTGATGGAGGCTATGCCCTCTAGCAGCAGAGATGGTGTCCCATACATAATGCTGGTAATACTTTCTGCTCTGTGGCTGCTGGAGCCCACCTGGGACCATGTCCAGTCACAAAACCAAGTCCTCCCTTCCTCACCAATGCAGTCAGCTCTCAATATCCTTTCTGCTTAGGATCAGAGTCAATTTATGTTATCTGCAACCAAATATATCCTAACTCACATCAAGGCTTAGTCCATGAAGTTGAAACTCATTTTTACAAAATCTTCCATTTGAAAGCACAATCACATCCATGACCAGATTGGGCACTGTAATAGGAGTTCGAAGACCTCCAGGATCATTTGGGTAACTGCTTATCAGAAGGACCTACAACAAGTCTTTCCAACTTTCTGGGCCTCAGTTTCTCCACATCTATGATCTTCCATGATCTTTGTAAATACCTTTTGTGGTCGACAAGACAATGGACAACGCAGTCACCCAAACCATCTTGAATCTTTTTATCTAGTCCATACTTTCCAGAGGGGAGAAAAGTAGAAACATTTCTGAAGCTTATGAAAGAACTGTGACAAGGGGTATTATTATCTTGGCAACTGAACTCTAGACCAGCAGCAGTTCAGTTCCTGTGTACATACCTGCTGTGAACTGAATTGGGTCCTCTCCAACTTCATATGTTGAAGCACTAATCCTCTATGTGACTGAACTAAGTATAGAACCTCTGAGAAGCTGATTAAGGTTAAGTGAGGTCATAATGGTAGAACCCTGATCTGACAGAATTGGTACCCTTGTAAGAAAAGAGACACCAGTGCTCCCTCTCTCCACCATGTGAGGACACAAGGCAGGAAGAGAGCCTTCATCAGAAATCAAATGCTGCCAGACCTTGATTTGGGAGTTTTCAGACTCCAGAAATATGAGAAAATAATTTCTGTTGTTTAAGCCACCTAGTCTGGGAATTTTGCTATGGCAGCCCAAGCAGACTAAGATGACACTCAAGTCTTTCTCTAAAAATTGTTTGCAAATATTAAGCAAACTTTAATTCATTTGCTTTATTCATTTACCGGTGAGGTATTCTTGTCATCATCACCCCAAAACACTGATACAGTATTTTGCATTTTGAAGTGTTCAAGATCATTTATTAATGACTAGAAAGGTATGCAACAGTCTTATTGCTTAGGATATTATCTCCAAGAGGGAAATAGGGATGGAAATATACATGTGGTATTTGGAACAGGGTAAAAACAGAAATTGAGGATTTTCCTTAGGGAATGAGATGAAATAATTCAATCAAAACATTTGAAGCATCATCACATTATCAATGTGCAATGTGTTGTGGAAATAGTTTTCTCAAATAGATTTTTCTCTAACATGAGATTTTTTTTAAAAAAAACATTGTTCTCTCCTGTCCTTTCCTCTACTTCCTGCCACTACAAAAAATGTTTCTTGGCAAAGAAAATCTAAGAATATGATATGGAATTGAAGCTACATTTGACTTAGAGCCAAAGTTGTGAATTCTTCAACCTCATTAATAATCCAAGAAGAAGGAAAACAGCCAATCACATACCATTTTCCACTCATTTAAATGACTAAAATTTTAAATGGGGCACAAAGTCCCTGTTGGCAAAGTTGTGATAGAATTAGTGCAGTCTCAGACTGCAGATAGCATTGCAAATTTGCCTAAAACTTTTGGAAGCAACTTGACAGTATGGATCCTTAGGATCCTTCTGAGACTGTAAATATCCTTGGAATGATTTCTTAAGGACATCAATAGAACAAAGGAGACCAGAGAGATGAAGGAGTTTGTCCAAGATGACACAGCAAGTTAGTGACTCAACCCGGACACATAACACAGGACTTGTCGTACAGTGAGATCCTTATTAAATGTTTACAAATGAGTAAACAAATTAAGGTGCCAAAGCACTTTTTTCCTTTCCAGACTTTTTTTTTTTGTTTAATTTTAGGTTTTTTTTTTTTTTTTTTTTTTTTTTTTCAATAGTGTTTTGGGGAACAGGTGGCATTTGGTTACATAAATAAGTTCTTTAGTGGTGATATCTGAGATTTTGGTGCACTCATCACCTGAGCAGTGTACACTGTACTCAACGTGTGATCTTTTATCCCTTGCCACCCCCACCCTTTCCCCAAAGTTCCCAAAGTCCAATGTATCATTATTATGCCTTTGCATCCTCATAGTATAGGTCCCACATATGAGTGAGAACATACAACATTTGGTTTTCCATTCTTGAGTTACTTCACTTAGAATAATAGTCTCCTATTCCATCTAGGTTCCTGTGAATGCCATTATTTCATTCCTTTTTACAACTGAGTAGTATTCCATAGAACATATATAGCACGTTTCCTTTATCCACTTGATTGATCGGCATTTCCTCCCAGACATTTGTCCAGGGTAGTTAAACGGAGGGCAAATTTATACGCCCGGCGATGTTTATTAGAGAATTCACTGTAACTGTGGAAAGACAGTGGAATAACTGTAATTGCTTTAAGAGAAAAATGGTTTAATTAATTTTTCAGCAGTTTGATGAACCACCACATATGTGTTCACTAAATATATATTTGCCAATCCACGTTTCTGTATTTGAAAACACTAAGCCTATTTTAGCTAAAAGTTTTAAAGAGACTTTCCCCTAATTAGGAATAAATTAGAAAACATAGTTTTGCTCTATTTAACCCCTATTTCAAATCCACCAAAAGCAGGATTCACCAATATGGAAATGCTACCAGGTGGGAGAAATATTTGGCTTGGCATTCTGGAATCAAGCAGAGGGCAGGCCATTGAATACGTAAGAGTTTACTTTCTGCTTCCTTTTTCACTAAAATGAGCTCTAATTCAGGCTACACTTTAGTTTTCTTTTTTGGTCAACTGCACCCAGATATTGAATCTAAAATGCAGAATTAAGGTCACTCATTTCATCTCAAGACCCGTCAAGGATTTAAACCTTGCAAAGCACTGAATCCTATCAACAGCTGAATCATGAAATCAGAGTGCCTCAGGGTCAGTAGGGACCTAGAGAGCTGTCACACCCACCTGAGACCACTTGCTCAAATCCCATCTTCAACACTGCCATCAGGTGAAAGACATAATCATAAAAAATAGATTTTTAGATAAGCTTTCTCCTTTCAGTTGTGCTTATTAATGCCATATGATGGGAAAAAAAATGAAGGGTACCTTCTAATCTAGGATAATATCATGCAAGAGCAAGGCAATGCTCTGACAATGCAAAATTTGGGTTTCGCAGAAATACCTTAAAACTGTGGCTGGTCTGGTTTTATTATATCTTAAGTTTTTCATTCCCTAATAGTTTGTATTAAGATTCATCTTGTTCTAGAATATGAGATAGAATATAACTAAAGAGAGACCTTTACTGTATATGTAGATATTATTCCATTCAAGACTGAAAACTTGGCCACCACTGATGGTAATTATACTCTGTTCTTGTGTAAATTTAATGTTTAATTCTATACTTCTGGTTGCTGCCTCCAAAGAATAAAATACTGGCAACTGCTCTGAGGGCATAGTAAAATTATAGTTAAATATTACTTATTAGGACTAAGCTACCTAGAATAGTGCAAAATCTGATTTTTCATCAAAATAGTAGTGCCTTCATTGGTTTTGCTCAGTATAAAAGCAATCATTGCTCATTGTAACATACCAAATGCTAGAAAAATCACTGTTATTCTATCTCTAGAATAAAAGGATCATGAAACGGTCTGGTACATATCCTTCCAAATATTTAATTGTTGTTTAATAACAGATTATTTTCCACTCTGCATAGTTTATAATGGGATCTGCAAAGTACAGCCTGTGAGTCCACTGCCTGTTTTTGTAAAAGCCTGTGAAAAGTTTTATTGGAATACAGTCACACTCATTTGTTTACATAGTGTCTGTGGCTGCTTTCACACCAAAACAGCAGAGATGAGTAATTGCAACAGATACCATATGGTCTGCAAAGCTGAAAATATTTACTATCTGGCCCTTTACAGAAAACATGTGCCAATTCTTCCTCCATAACCTTTATTTCCTGTCAATGTTATATCAACAATATCCTTTTATGGTAATTTTATATAGATCTACCTCATTCTTTTTAAAAGACACGCATCATTAAGTTTTATAAAAATTTTCTAATTTAACCGATATCCAATTTATGGATATTTAAAATTATTTTATAGGCTGAGATTATAAATTTTAAGAAACAGGAAATCAAAAGGCATTTAAAGATTGAGCCTGGTAGAGATGTATAAGAACTGTGCTTTAGAAAATGCAATAAAATGTTTGTGTAACCACTCCAGACTGGGTTTTACCTTGAGTGCTTTGGAATAGTTAAATATTGAATGCTACTTTAAGTATTTTAACTTTTCTTCCAGAAATCCTGGAAGTAGAGAAAGGGATGGCCAAGACACCATGTTATGCTCTGAGAAAATGGGGTGCAGAGCACAGTTCAAAATTCAGCCTTTCTGCAAACTAAGAAACTGTACATTGCCTGAATTCAAATGAGTCAGTTTTATCTCTTCCGTACCACCGTTTCAAGGAATGCAAGTCATATGACTTTCATCTCCAAAACTTCAGTACTGTGTCCTCCATCTCCAAGTCCTAAGCTCTCTGTGAAGACACTTGCTACTACAAAAAAAGAAAAAAATCATTTTCCCAATTTTCTAGCCTCAGTCCAAGGAAGCTAACCTATTAGAAATCCATTTCAAATGTCTGGGCTAGCAAAGAAAAGGTTTGTTTTATATGTTTGGAAGGCTCAAGAAAGAAGTGACTCATGATTGAACAACTACTATAAAAAGTTCAAGGTTTCTGAGACCCTGTCTCTACCAAAAAATAAAAATTAAAAAGTAGCCAGGTATGGTGGCATGTGCCTGTAGTCCCAGATACTCAGGAGGCTAAGGCAGAACTGCTTGAGCCCAGGACGTTGAGGCTGCAGTGAGCTGTGATCTTGCCACTGCACTCCAACCTGGGCGACAGAGAGAGATCCTATCTCAAAGTTCAAGGTTTCAACTGCAAGACACGACCTTTCATCCTGTATTTCGCCTTCTAGGTTTGGAGGGTGAAATGCCTTCATAGTCTAAAGTAGTATGTTAGGTGTGGTCTTCTCTGAGCTCTGTATCCCTATGTAACATCTAAGTTGACATGTCACCTATGTCTTCTTCTCATCTGGTGCATCTCAGCATAAATGTCACTCCTCCCAGGATGCCTTCTTTGAATATTTGACCCAAATAGGGCCCTCCCCTGACCCTTTGCTCTCCATCTCAGTACCTCCTGTTTTTAATTATAGCATTTACTAGTGTGCAATTATTTCATCATTCCTATGTTTATTATTTTACTCTATAAGGCTGTGTCCTCGATGAGAACAAGAACCGAACCTGCCTGATTCACTCTGCCATCTCTTGTGCTTTGCGCCACCTGGAACATAATAAGTGTGAATAATAAATATTTGTCACATTAAGGAATGAATACTAGAGTGAGCAATTTCTCTATATGATCTTCAAGTTCTTAGACTCTGGAGACAGTCTCTCCACATTTGAGTACTGGCACCTATGTTTGTTACAAGTAAGACTACGGACAAAAGTAGCTTGATTTTCCTCATGAGTAAAAGGCAAAACAAACCTAAAACCTAATCCAGTAGGATTTTATTTTTTGAGATTCAAATTAGTTTGGTCCCGGGGCACAAAGAATATTCTCAAAAAATAGCTACCCTCAGTTGCTATTTCTATTACTATGTTATTTTCCAATTTATAAACATAAGTAGAAAAAAGGCATTTGATTGATTGTATTCGTATACAACTGCAGTGTTTTAAAGAACTTTTATACAACTGGTCTAATTTTACACTTTGAAACTTGGAAGTTTGGTCAACTGATGCTCACGCTAACCATCCTGAATGGTAATGATGAGGAAACTCAAGGCTACAGCACTGCTGTGTCTCACCCAGGTAGGATATAGCCAAGCAGGTGCTACTCTGACCCCTACCCAGGCTAAAATTTCAACATTCAGTTTCCCAAAGTCAGTTTAAAAGAGTGAACATAAAACACAAAGATGGAACAAACATTCTATCAAGGTCCACCCTAGAATGCATGACTAAAAATTATTAGCTGGATTCCAGACTGCCTTATTGAGTTCCCCTCTTTAGGGAACATAAAAATTGATCAGCTCGTGAAAATTCAAAGTAAAGAGAAAAAAGTAATTTTCAGACTTTTCTTTTTGGCCATCAGGTAGGAAATAACAAAAAACACCCTAACTCACAGGTGTATTTTACCAAGTTTCCATCCTGTTAAGCAAGAAGAGCAAAATAATCAACTTTTTTTTTTTTTTTTTTTTTTTTTTTTTTTTTGAGACGGTGTCTTGCTCTGCCGCCCAGGCTGGAGTGCAGTGGCCGGCTCTCAGCTCACTGCAAGCTCCGCCTCCTGGGTTCACACCATTCTCCTGTCTCAGCCTTCCGAGTAGCTGGGACTACAGGCGCCTGCCTCGTCGCCCGGCTAGTTTTTTGTATTTTTTAGTAGAGACGGGGTTTCACCGTATTAGCCAGGATGGTCTCGATCTCCTGACCTCATGATCCGCCCATCTCAGCCTCCCAAAGTGCTGGGATTACAGGCTTGAGCCACCGCGCCCGGCCATAATCAACTTTTAAACATGATTTTACAACAGGCCTGAATGTGGCTGAGAAGTTATTTACAAAGTTTTTGGTGTATGTATCAATAATTTCTGCAGTGTTCTCTTTGAAGGGCACTGAAATCCTTCTGCATCAGAAGAATAATACTATGAAATAGTACTCTGTGCTAGGTAATATGCTAGTGTCTTTTCATACAGTTTATCTTATTGTACAATAGCCCTGGCAGGCAGATATTACTATCCCCACTTTATGGAACAGAAAACAAGGATCCAGAGAGGTTAACTGTATTGCCAAAGATCACAAAGCATACAACAGGCAGAGCCAGGATCTGAGCTCAGTCCTGTCTGGCTCCAAAGCACTTTCTTTCCACTGAACAGAGCTGTCCCTGCCTAATTTCTCAATGCTTTGGGGGATAATAACCCTGAACTAGGACTTGACAGACTTGAGCCTGTTTGTAACTCCCTACTGCTCCATGCGACCCCTGTACTTCCACTTATTCCAAAGGGGCTGCCCTTCTGCTGCTACAGTTTACAAGGGGGGTGGGGAAAGGAAATGACTCATGAGCTAATTTCTGCAAAGCAGATGGAACATCTTGAAGAAAAAGGTTCTGTGCAGAGGCCAAGAAATAAATGGTGTGACCTAAGGATCAGATGGTTCATGAGCTACGAATTCCATGAAAATCAACCTCAAAAATCACCAATAAGAGTTTACTGAGTTTTCACTGTGTAACTGTTCAACACTTGGCAACAAAGAAATAAAACGCCAAGGGGGCAAATCATGTAAAAGCAATGATTTTAAAATAATACCAAAGACTGTAGAATAATTTCCTAAAGTCATGCATTTATACAATAAATGTGAAAGAGTCCCAATTACAGACTGATATAATAAGGTCTAGACCAGTAACAATCTTAATCCTTTGTATGTTTTTTCATTTCATGAAGTGACAGTTGATCTTGTCCAGGGAGAACAAGAAGGGAGGATTAGGATTCCAGAAAAGAGGAGTGGGCAAAACAGCAGAACAGAGACAGAAAAATGAGGCCCCTTTCATGCGTCTAATAGCTCACGTAAGGGATACTAGCAAGTAAGACAGCAATGGTAGCTGGAAACAGAGATAAAGGCTAAACCATGGGGGAGCTTGACTGTACATCAAAGGTTTCACGAGTTCATTCTCTGGGTTAAAGAGAGCAGGGGGCTGCTATAATACCAACTGTTACCATCTACTGAGTGGGAACTCTGTAGCAGGCACTATGCTAGGTGCTTGATAGTTTTAATTCCTACACCAGCCCTGCATGGTAGCTGTAACTTTAAAAAAGTAATTTCAACTTTCATTTTAGATTCAGGAGGTACATGCGCAGGTTTGTAACATGGGTATATTGCACACCACTGAGGTTTGGGGGTATAAATGATCCCATTACCCAGATAGTGAGCATAGTATCCAATAGGTATTAGTCTTTGCCCTGCTCCCCAGTAGCCCCCAGTGTCTATTGTTCTCATCTTTATGTCTATGTGTACTCAATGCTTAGCTCTTACTTATGAGTGAGAACACGCAGTATTTGGTTTTCTCTTCCTATGTTTTACTTAGGATAATGGCCTCCAACTGCATCCATGCTGCTGTGAAGGATGTGATTTCATTCTCTTTTATAGCTGTGTAGTATTCCATATACCACATTGTCTTTATCCAATCCACCACTGATGGGCACCTAAGTTGATTCCATGTCTTAGCAATTGTGAAAGTGTTGCAGTTTTCAACATGAGGCAACTGAAACTCAGTGAGGTTCAGAAGCCAGATTGAAATTATTCGGCTATCAAGATACAGAATAAAAATTCAAGCCAAAGCCCGTACTCTTGTGGTAACATATTACTTCCTACCTCTTCCCAACTACGCAGCGGTAATATTGATCTAGTATTTGTACAGGGGCTCTGGGGTATTTGATGGAGAAGACTGGAGGAAAGCAAAATAATAGGATGAAAATGAGATAACTGCTGGTCCTTGTTCCAGTAAAAAGAACCTAATGAGGGGGTTGGGATGGTGTGAGACAGATAATATTAATAGCTGCCATGTGTCAGCTATTTACCTTAGGAGTAGATAGGACTATTTATCCATTATTTTGATTAATCTTCACATTAACTCTTAGAGATTAAAAAGTATCATTACTTTTCTATTACCTGTTAGGAAACCAAAACTCAGAAAAGCTAAGTAGTTTGTCAAAGGCCACACAATTATTCTGAGGCTGGGCATAGATGCAATGCAACTAATCTGTCTAAAGAATGTGATAATGAGAGAAAGGAAGGAAACACAAGGAAAGGAAAAGGGTATGCTACAAATAAGGGCCTAGCCGGGCCTGGGGATTGCTTGGGATGGAGCAAATAAAAGTGATGGGTGACTCAAAGTTTATGATATGGTCTGAAGCGTGGGCGATCTGAAGAACAGTGTTATCTTTAACAAAAACAGGGAGGAAGCCCTCCTTTAGGACAGAACAAAGAGAAGAATGTTCATAGTGGTTTTAAAACAGAGAAGTTTGACCATTGCAGTAAAAATACTGCAGAGACATCAAAGATAAGAAAAATGAACAAAGGGTATTGAATTTGGAAATTAAGGAAAGAAAGGAAAAAAGGGGTTTGTAGCAGATTAAGGAGTGAATTAACGGGTGGTGAAGCCACTGAGACAGAAAATAAGGATTTTTTTTTTCCCTTTTGCAATATAGCCAAAGTCAAAAAAGCAAGTATGGCTTAAGACACAGAGTCAAAGTCAAAGAAACTCACTTCTTTTTGAAGAATGAAGAAGCATTAAGTATATTTTTGTAAGTACTTTTTACTATGTTACTGTTTAGTGTTTGTCTTCCTACTTCCTGGAGAATATAAGCCCCATTCATCGGGGAGAAAACACAACAGCTGAGCTTGTAGCTGTGCGCCACAGAGGGGCTGTTATCCCCCTTCTTATAGGTGTGAAAACTGAGACTTGAAGAAGCCCAGGGACTTGCCTAAAGTCACCAGGAAGTGGTAAATCTGACTGAAGAGATTTCAATGTCAACTTCTTCCTAGACACAGAGGTCTTAGCCTTGGAAAAGAAGGCAAAATATCCCTGGGAATGGGAAAGAAAGAGAGGATGACTAAGGATAGAGGAAAAAGGGGAGAAAGAGGAAACTGGCAGCAGACAAGGGGTGATATGCATATGAAATTCAACATGGGGGCTGGGGAAGGTGGCTCACATCTGTAATCCCAGCACTTTGGGAGGTGGAGGCAGGTAGATTACCTGAGGTCAGGAGCTCAAGACCAGCCTGGTCAACATGGTGAAACCCCATCTCTACTAAAAAGACAAAAATTAGCTGGGTGTGGTGGTGTGGGCCTGTAATTCTAGCTACTAGGGAGGCTGAGGCAAGAGAATCGCTTGAACCCAAGAGGCAGAGGTTGTAGTGAGCCGAGATCATACAACCGCACTCCAGCCTGGGTTACAAAAGCAAAACTCCATCTCAAAAAAAAAAAAAAAAAAAAAAAAAATGAAATCCAGCATGGGTTCTTGCACTGGAGCCTGATTAGGTTAAACCAGGGTGTTCAGGGTTGCATCTACTACTTGTCTTGTATGTACAGGTCCAAGGAGTGCAACGTGGCTTCCTCATTTTGTTGTTACTGAATGTCCTCTTAATCCCTTGCAAAATGCTTAATGCTTCAAGAAACATTCATACTTCAAGATGGAAAGACAAAAGAGCTAAGAGGATAGTAATAAACTTTTGGTATAATGTGCTATGATTTTATAATCTCAAATTACATATTCAACAGCAATATTAAGATGAGAATGTAAATATCACTTTTTCACAGCTACTCTTCCTTTACAATACCATCTTTGAGGTAGACATGAACTTTCCCGAAACCAAGTATTAAATGCCATCACCCTCCACTTCAGAGGAAAAAAAAATCTTCCTCCTCCACATGTGTTATAGATGACACCATCAGGTGGAAAGTTTGTAAAAATGAGCTTTGGGAGTAGAATGTCTTAAAACCAATCCCCTGAACACTCCACAATGATATATAGCAGACCTTATCCAATAATTATTAAATAAGCAAAATTAAACACCACTGATACAATAAAACCCATATACCTGTGAGAGAAATAGACTTACTCCCCTTCCTCCTTTATTCCCCCACTTCGTGTGGGATTTCTCCTTGAAAAATCTCCTTCTCCTTTCAATTAAACAAAAGCTCAAGTCAAGGCACTCCTCATGAAACCAGTAATAGCCTTACCATAGAAAATTTAACTGAGTAGATTATAATTTCCCTTACAGTTTTTTTTTCTTCAAGTTCTGTTTCTTTTGGCAATGTTTTAAAAAAATTCTTTACTTATTAAGCTCAAGTTTGTTCAACATTTTACAAGTTTCTGGGGATATGTGTTCAGACGAAGAGACGATGATCCCCTCCCTCGCCGAGGCTCACAGGCCAATGAGGGAGACAGATTTCAACAACAATAGGAAAGGAAGAATGCTACTTCAGAGACAATGCATAAAGCACTGTGAGGACCCAGGAAGCACCACAACTCTGAGGTTAAAAGACAGGCCTTGACATCATAAGCATGGGTTGGGATTATAACAGTTCCAGGCTTATGTGCTGGCTTAGTAGCCATAAAAACTGAGGCAGGTGTGATGGTTAATGCTGAGTGTCAACTTGCTTGGATTGAAGGATGCAAAGTATTATTTCTGGGTGTGTCTGTGAGGGTGTTGCCAGATGAGATTAACATTTGAGTCAGTGGGCTGGGGAAGGCAGACCCACCTCTAATCTGGTGGGCATCACCTAATAAGCTTCCAGTGAATATAAAACAGGTAGAAAAACATGAAAAAGCAAGACTGCCTAGGCTCCCAGTCTACATCTTTCTCTCGTGTTGGATGCTTCCTGCCTTCAAACATCAGACTCCAAGTTCTTCAGTTTTGAGATTTGGACTGGCTCTCCTTGCTCCTCAAGCTTGCAGACAGCCTATTGTGGGACCTTGTGATCATGTAAGTTAATACTTAATCAACTCATATATATATATGTGTGTGTGTGTGTATGTATATATATATATATAAAATCTCCTATTAGTTCTGTCCCTCTAGAAAACCCTGACTAATATAGCAGGTAACTTAACTTCCTTAAACCTTAGCTTCATCCTCTGTAAAAACAGATAATGTCCACCTTATCGGGCTGTTATGAGCATTCTGAAAGAGAACTTGTATAAAATGCTTACCATAGGGAAAACACTCTAAGTGTTTTGAAAAAGTCCACTCCCTGGGGAGGTCAGGGAAGGCCGTGTGGAGGTGAAACTTGAATGGATTTGAAGGCCACGTGTAGAAATCACTGGGTGAATGAGACTGGAGAAAAGGCTGTAGGAAACTTCACTCCAAAAGAGGGAACTGGATGCACCAAAATAAAGAGGAGAGGAGGGGGCACAGGAGAGCAGCAAGTAGGTGAGTAAAACTTACCACAGACTGCACAAGGATGGCAGCAGGAATGAGGATGGAAGGGGATGAGAAGCTGGCAGTGACACACGGAGACGCTGGAGCTTCTCCTGCAGTTAATGAGAAGCCACTGAAGGGTAGCTGTGTTAATGGCCCAGGAATTACAACATGATGCTTCAAGGAAGGACATCACCACCAACAATCTTTTTCATGCAGTCTCCAAGGTCTCTGGCTCTCAGGTTATTTCTTGCCTTACAGAATTCCTAACAAGCCAACCATGGTCTGAACACATTACAGTCATTCAATCTTTAATGCCACGGACCAGCTGCTGCTAAAATTATTTCTCTCTCTGAAAGAGGGATTTATGCCCAGAGGGCTTTTTTTTTTTTTTTTTTTTTTTTTTTTTTTTTTTTTTTACAAAAAGG
>NW_016816210.1:98373-259528 GCF_001698545.2 Rhinopithecus bieti
TTTTTTTTTTTTTTTTTTTTTTTTAGCAAAGATGGGGCCAAATACAGCAGGTGATATCTACACACAGGAGTGGATACAAAATCCAAAAGGTGTGTTGATCAATTATTTAGCAGGGAGCTTTAGCCCCTGCCTTGTAAAATCAATCAATCCAAAAGGATGTGGGAGCACCCACTGGGCCTCAGGTATCTGGCCAGACTCAGCAGGAGACTCAGGAGCTTGAAACTGTGGTCCTGCCCCAGGCCTATAGCCAGGGAGGCAAGAC
Source organism: Rhinopithecus bieti (assembly GCF_001698545.2). Classification (NCBI taxonomy): domain Eukaryota; kingdom Metazoa; phylum Chordata; class Mammalia; order Primates; family Cercopithecidae; genus Rhinopithecus; species Rhinopithecus bieti. The sequence goes on from NW_016816210.1 coordinate 98,636, forward strand.
AAAAAGTGGGAAATGAAACAGCACAGGACTCAAAACCATCTTGACAACAAATTAAAGTCACTACCCAGGCACAGAATTTAAGAACTTGCTGTTAAGAGGAAGACAATTTCTCAGGGGCAGAAAATACTGCAAAACCCTTGAAGAAGTTGCCTTGAAGAGAGCTTAGGAGAGCAGTAAAATTTAGATGACAGACGGGGAAAGGGGATATTTTCAATCTGTGATTTCTAGACTTGGCAATGTCACTGTTTACTAAAATTCCCAAACAAACTCTATAAGGCAGGGAGCGTTGACATGGGTTTGTAAACTTTTTCGCTAAATAAAGAAGATGTTGTTTAAGATAGAAAAACCTATCCTCTTCTAGGACGATCATTTCATAAAAGCAAGAATATTCTAACGTCGAAAATGGAAGGGAAACAAGCTCCAGATAAAGTCCACATAATAATTTTCTACTGCTGTGTGGAAGATGATATATTTAGTGACATTTATTTATCATCGCCTGGTTTCTGTCCCTTAGAAGCCCAGGCAGAGAATTGGGTGGTCTGAAGAGGGTCTTACAAGGTTGAAATCAAAGTTTTGTCCCAGGTCGGAGGCTCCTTTTCTCTTGTTAGTTGGTGCCTGTGGACACTCTTAGGTCCTAGAAGCTACCTCAGTTCTTTGTCATGTGTGTCCTTTCACACGTCCACTCTCTGACTTTCTTCGTCTGTGACCTCTATACCCAGATTTGAAGGGCTTATGTGATTAGGCTGGTGACTCCCAGAAAATCTCCCTTTTGATTAACTCAAAATCAGTTGATTAGTAGCCTTAATTGCATCTGCAGAATCCCTTAGGCAATAACATAATCACAGAAGTGGCATCGCATCATATTTACAAGTTCCTCCCTCACTGAAAGGGAGGAAAGGATATAAGGTATTTACTCCAGAGAGCGAGGATCTTGATGGCCATCTCAGATATCTGTCTACATTGACGTACATCTTCCAAAGAAATAAAGCGCCAAATTCATACCAAAATATTTTAAAGGATATTTTTTAAAATTCTTGAAATACAAAATTTATCTCAGTTGTTATAGAAAACTCATTTTTTCCATCAGTAAAAGAAAAATATATATGATCTACCATTGCATTTTGAGAAAGGGTATATATACAAAGTGTTTTGAGACAGAAGCTGGTCAGGCAGCTGCTCTGTATGACATGGGGAGTGAGGAGGAATTTGAGGTTTAAAAGGTGAAATGTAGGACGGAAGAAATAAGACAAAACATTCTGGATGTACTAGGGGTGAAAGGCAGAGGCAGGGAGCCCCCCCAGTGATTCAGAAGAGAAACACTGACTTAGGAGGAAAGATACATCAATGAAAATGTTAGGATATTTGCAGCAGGAGGTGAGAGGTGAACTCCTTGCTCTGGCTCCCCTATGAAACCTTCAGTAGAATCTGCATTTCTCTCTAATATTTTGTGAGACTGGCATTTCCCTGACAAATACGAAGAAGTACTGAGTTCTGCATCAAAGATAGTGTGGGACAAACAGAGAGAATGCCTGTGAAGATGACATTATATACACATACATACAGGTAAGCTGATGAAGGGAATGGGAACAACATTCTTAAGAATATTTGTGCTCAATTCTGAGTATTCTGGGTGAAAGAGATGTCAGGAAGGCCAGGCACAGTGGCTCATACCTATAATTCTGGCACTTTGGGAGGCTGAGGCAGGGTAGTCATTTGAGGTCAGGAGTTCCAGACCAGCCTGGCCCACATGATGAAACCTTGTCTCTACTAAAAATACAAATGTTAGCTGGGCATGTTGGTGCACCATCTGTAATCCCAGCTATTCGAGAGGCTGAGGCAAGAGAAACGCTTAAATCTGCGAGGTGGGAGTTGCAGTGAGCCGAGATCACACTGCACTCCAGCATGGGTGACATAGTGAGACTCCATCTCAAAAAAAAAAAAAAAAAAAAAAAAAAAAAGAAGTCAGGGAATATCATGCCCCCTTCTCCCAGGTTCTTTTCTATCTTTTCAGAGAACTAAAGGAAAAAACCTCCATAAACCAGATGTTTAACTTCAAAGGCTGCAGATTAACATCAAGGCCTAGATCAATCCTCATAAGGCAGTGGGGAATTTATCTGAGAGTAATGATGTGACTGGCATGTGGGACCCCAATTCTAGATGTGCACACAAAGACACAAGAGCAAGTAAGTCCAAATCTTTTGCAGCCTAGTGAAACATCTGGCAAAACCTCACAAACATTTCTTCGTCTATCATTACGGCTTCCTTAGCACCAGCTCCAAAGGGAGGTCATTACAATCATCTCAGAGTCAGAAAACATGAGGAATTGTGGAGGTTAAATGGCCTGCCTGGGGCTGCCATACAATATGGAGCAGAGTTGAGATTAGAACTCCCCAGTGCCTATGCCCAAGGCCTTTTCTCAACCTTAATAGACCCTGAGTTCTCTAAAAGCATAGCTTTTCCTTTGGGGTATGGCAACAGAATTACAGAAAACTGTACCAGGAAGGGAGGAACTGTGATTCTAAGAACACATTACAGGGCACCTGATCCTGAGCTTGTCTCGATCTTTTACGCTGAAAGCTGAAGTGCACTGCTGTGGCTTTTCCTCACTGGGGAGGATGGATAGAAGAACGAACAGGAAAAGGTGGCAGAGTGGGTTGGAGGAGATGTGGATTTGGGAACTGGGGCCGCAATGTGGCCCCGAAGTAGTCAACTTTCATATTTCTGAAACAATTAGGATGAACACAAACTCCTCACAGGAATAATACCTAACTTCTGCTATCTTACCAAAAGACAATGGCTATAAAATGGTATAACTGTCAGGGAAAACAGTATGGCAGCTCTTCAAAAAATTAAAGGTAGAATTACCATTATGATCCAGCAGTACTGAGGCAGGATAGATAGTCAAGGAAGTAATCATGTCTTTGAGGGACATGGTAACCATGGTGGCCGCATCAACACAAAGAGACCTAGTGCTCACATTATAGTCAAGCTCATCCAAGTAGAACTAGCTTCAGTAGGGACTTTCCCCTGCAGAGAGCACACACATTTTGATTACTTGTCTTCAGACTGACCCTTTGATTATTATAATAGTAAAAACACACCCCTGGGTGGAGTTTTAAGATGTTAACAAGACATGCAAGCATTCTTGCAACTTCATGAATGTATGAACAAGCAAGTAGAGCTACTGCACATGTGCATCTAGAGGGTGACCCAGAACATGCTTACTGGTAACACCTCTTCCTCTCCCTTATGAATAATTATGTAAAACTCCTGTAAAGGGAGTTTCCCCAGTAACAGGCAACGCTGTCTCATTTTGAGCAGGCTGCACTGAATCATCTCTCAGAGTGTACTTTCTCTTTTCACCTAACCTTCAGAGTGTACTTTCTCTTTTGTACCTAATCTTCAGAGTGTGCATTCTCTTTTGCAAAAAATAGCTCCATGCCATATCTCCTTTGCTGTGTGTCTCTTGCTTAAATTTTTTTAACTAAGAAGATAACCAAGGTCTCACACTCGCTGTCAATAATACCACTTTTAGGGATATACCCAAAATAATGGAAAACAGGGACTCCAACAGATATTTGTGCACGAATGTTCATAGTAACATGATGCACAACAGAAAAAAAGGTAGAAACAGCCAAATGTCCATCGATAGATGAAAGAATAAACAAAATGTTGTGTCTACGTACAATGGAACATTATTATGAAAAGAGTGAAATTCTGATATATACTGCAACACGGATAAACCTTCATGACATTATATTAAGTGAAATAAGCCAGACACGAAAATGCAAATACTGCATGATTTCACTCAGATGAGGTCGGCAGAGTAGTCAAATCCATACAACCAGAAAGCAGATTGCTGGTTGCCAGGTTTTGTAGGAGTTATTATGTAATGAGTACAGAGTTTCAGCTTGAGATGATGAAAAAGTTTTGGAGATGGATGATAATGATGATTGGACAATAATATGCATGTACTTAATGTCGCTTGAACTATAGGCTTGAAAATGGTTAAAATCATGAATTTATGTATAGTTTATCACAATTTTTTTTAAGAAGAGGGAAAAGACCATGACGACTTATTTCCTATATGTATCTTCACTAGACTGTAGGGGCTCTGAATGTTGAGGCCACTTGGTTTATCATATCCCCAGTACCTTGCACAGTGCCTGGCACATAGTGAGTTCTCAATAAATATCTAATTAACCAACTATGGTCCAATGTTGTAAAATGCTACCACCTGTGGCTTTGTCACAGTATCTTCTTTTTGACAATGTATTCATTGTCTCTTAACTGCATGGCAGCTCTCTACACTAGGCAGCCCTCTGTCATTAGGCTAATAAGGGCCCTTCATGGCTTTGCCACCTTTCACTTCTATCTGCCAATGAAAGAACAAGATTAAATAGTACAGGCTCTACCTACAGTAGAGTTGAATGAATGAATGAATGAATACAGAAGATGTTGAATGAATACAGAAGATGTTGAATGAATACAGAAGATGTTGTCTGGATTAAGAGGAATTTATTGTAATAGTGAACGATAGAGCATCTTTTACTATCCAATAATTGTTAATATAGCCCATAGGTTCCAGCTCTGCCTAGTCATCAGCCTCAGTTGGGGAACTTATTAAAAATACATATTATCTGGCACTGCCCTTTTCATAGTTGCTTTAATAGGACTCACATGGGTCCTGGGAAACTCAATTTCTGTTTGCATATTCGCTTAAGTTACTGTGCAAATAAATTTGGAAACCTCTGCTCTAATCACTTCATGAGTATGTCTTACTTCCCAAATTAGCTTATAAGCTCTGTGAGGCCAAGAAATATGTCTTATATATTTTGTATATTATCTGAAGTGTCTAGGAGGTTAATCAGCACTGAGCTGAATGATAAACATTCTTATAAGCATAAAATGGCATGCAGTACTGGGTTATCCTACAGATACTCTGCCATTCCAACATCTCAAAACATCAAGAGCCAAATGCAGCTCTTTATTCTAATGCAACTTTATATATTGCCTTTTGGAGCAATATCAGCAAGAGTTGATTATTCCTTTAGGTCCACATCTGTTCTTTCAAATATTTGGAATTTAGCAAACTTATGAATAACACATTTCAAATCATAGGAGAGTCCAAGAAGTAAAAAGCTGCATGTTGTCAGGGCCAAGCAATGTGTGTTTAAACTAGAACAGCTGCAGATACAAAGCAAAAGAATTGCTTTAAACAATAGTAATTTCAATGATTTCATATATAAACTGTTCTTTTCCAGGCAATATAGGTTGTGTTCAAATTCATTTTATAACTAGAAGGAGTAGATGATCTTTTTTTTTAATACTCCACCCAAAACTTTTGTGCTTATTATTCTGTAATGAAATCTAAATTCTATTAGTAGTAACACATTATGCTTCAATAGTTATCTGCCCAGATGTCCCCTTTAAAATGTGGATGCATTAATTTATAATTCATTGGCACTTGAGTCTAAAGTAGGTCACCATATCCTCAAGTCAGACAGGACTATAGTTTAAGAAGACTTTTAGTCAAGCACTTTCAGGAAACGATGGAAACTGTGTTATTTTCTCCAACTGTCAATAACATACCTCCATGCTGGCTCTCACCAATAGCAGCAGCATTACTTGGGAACTGGTTAAAATGCAAATTCCCAGGCCCACACCAAGAGTATTGAACCAGAAATTCTGGGGTCAGAGTCCAGTAATGTGTGTTTTCACCACCTTCTAGGTGAGTTTGATGCTCACTGAAGCTGCAGAACCAGAACCACTGTATTACCATAGGAGTGGTTCAGAAAAGCCTGAAGCAATGAAACACATTTATTTAAAGCAGCCTTACTTACCCTCCTCACCCTGTTTCATGTAACATCTATTAACTTCCACAGACTCTATGGAATACCTATTAACTTTCATTTACACATTAGAAATTGCTATGTCAGATTATGAAAAGCAAAACTATTTTAACACATGATTGTCAATACATAGTGACAGGAACAAATATTTCTTGTATTCTACTATGTTCCAGGCCCCAGAAATATGATGTTAGATATGACAGACATAATCCCTTATTCTCTAGGACGTACAGTCCAGTAAGGAAGAAAGATAAACAATGAATGTGTAGAGAATGTTATGTGTGAAGTCCACACAGTGTAGGGAGAAGGCAGGGCACATTAAGAAGGGAAATGGACAATTCAGCATTACTTGGGTCATTAATTTGCTTTGAAAGCCATTTTCATCTTTCTCTTGTCTTCGTTGTCCTAACCAAGGGAACTAAAGCATCTGCCTCCAGCAGATATAATAAGACTACTCCACTCAGACACACTTTCAGGAAGCCCCAAGTACGAGAGCCCTGGAAAGGTCATGGTCACCAAGGAAGCTGGCCAGTAAAGCCACGCTGGACATCCTCACAGACAGAACTATTTTCTTAGGTCCTCTGATCTTTTGGACTCCTAAAGGCAGGCTTCTGGTTTGGTGGACCTACTGCTTAGAATGTAGCTGAAATTTGAAAAACTGGTTATAGAGCATATTGCTGCTATAATGGATTTTAAAAGCCTGGATTTGCCCAAATTTGCACCTTGAGAAATCCTATAGCTAAGTCACATGGCCTATAATAATGAGCTCATTGAGTATGGGGAATTTTGTCTGTTGTATTTACTGACAAATTTCCAAACTCTAGAAGACTACCTGACACAAAGTAGGCTCCCAACAAATATTTGTCCTTTGGGGGTCAACAAACCCTCTGTCAATCTTGTACTTATCTCTGTATTCATAGGAATATTAATAGATCAACTATTACAACAATAAATGTTAAAATACATAAAAACTCATATACAATGGACCATAGCAATCCAAATAGAACTTTCTGAAATAATGGAAATGTTCTACATCTGTGCTATCTAATATGGTAGCCAATTAGTTGCATGTGCCTGACTATTGAGCACTTACAACATGCCTAGTATGACTGAGGAAGTGGAGTTTAATATTAATGAAACAGCCACATGCATCTGTTGCCTACCATATTAGACAACACACCCAAAGAGATAGAGGATCCAGGCTAATGGGGGCTCTGCCACCCTCGATATATGATGTTCAAAGTCACCCTAGAAGTCCTCTGTCCATCAAGTTAGAAGAGGAAAAGAGCATGGGGAAATACAGGTAAAGCAATTTTATGGGCCAAGCATATAAGTGGTACATATTATTTCCATTTATATTATATGAGTGAGAACTATGCACTTGGTCACATCTGAATGCAAGAGAGGCTGGGAAATGTAGTCTCTGGGTGTGTAACCACCTGCCAGCAACAACTCCACATTATGGAAGGAAGGTACCCATTATTTTGGTGAATAGCCAACTTTACCATGAATAACTATAAAGAAAGAAGTTTGTTTTCTAGGATCCTTTATCACCTGCTCCCCTCCCAACAATCTTAGTAATAAAATACTAGGGCTGGGTAAAAACTAATAGATCATTTCATTCAATTGTCTATCAGATGTTCAGGGAGTTCCCACTAGAACATTCCTCCAACAGGCCTTTCAGATTCTAAATAGATTCCTCAACAAACCTAGAGGGAGGCTTGTTCTGCCCACACATTCTTCATTCCAAGTTTTCCACTGCTTTTTCCCTTCAAGTAAAACTTACCTGCACTTCCTTTTAGAACTTAGCTGGATCATGATATTACTCTGATGAACACTCGCATGTGAATGATACCCACAACTCTATCACTTCAGGCTGTTGGGTCTCATAGATGACACATCTGCACATTAAACCAAAGGCCAATGCCTAAGCAGAAGGAATAACCAACGAGGGAACTTCAGGCAGGGTCTCGGGGGAGATGTATCCAGCCTATAGGGACAGCTTTTAAATTGCCTGGAACACTTGTAAAAAGGGGTTAAAAAGGTTTAGATGCTGATGCAGAAGCAAAGGGCACTACGTTAATAAATCCTGCCTCTTTATCAGCCTCAGGACAGATTCAAACCCATTTTTTCAGTAGGCAAGAGAGATGGAGAACATCAGATCCTTTTGCCCGGAAACTTATCAAATTTGCGCCTGCTCTTGTTTGGGAGCTGTCAAAAATCATTTTACCCTGCTTCCTTGGAACTCGGCATTTAAAATTTCAGTCACTTGTTTGGCAGTGACTTATGTACTGCTTTGAGGAGGGCTCTGTGTGGCTGGTTAATTTATCATACATTTAAGGCTTGTCCCTCCATAGACTCTAAGCTGCTGGGCGAGACAGGGATGCTTTTCCCACATGTTAATCTTCCAAGCAGTTAGCACTGTGTCTGGCATGCTGTAGGTCACAGTGAACGTCTAACTGCCCAGTGTGGTCAACAGGGCCTGTAAAGCTGTTCTGGACAATGTGAGTTCTGGTCCCGGCTGTGTATCCTCAGGCACATCACTTTCCTTCTCTGAACACTGAATTTGTCCTCTAGAACAGAAAGGACAAACTATAGCCTGTGGGTCAAATCCAATTTGGGGATTGTTTTTGTATAGCTTGTGAGCTAAGAATGGTTTTGCATTTTAAAGGTGTATAAAAGCAAAACAAAAAAGAATATGCAATTGAAATTATCTGTGGACCTTGAAGTATAAAACTTTTACTCTTTGTTCCTTTATAGAAAAAGTTTGCAGATCGATTGCCCTAAAATGAAGAGAAAAAAAATGTTTTCTTTCAAACTTCATTCTCTCCCTACTCCTTTTTTGGAATAAGCTCTCCAAAGGAGATCTTACAGGAAGTCCAGACACTGAATATATCATCCAAATGCCAGCCTGCTCAGGTTGATGCAGGGATGAGAACCTGATCAATACTCTTTCCTCCAGGGCTCCTTTGCAACCCTTTAGCCTCCTAGAAATAGATCCTGAAAGCCTCAGACCAAAATATCTTTAAAGCCCTTTTTGGGCCCCAGTCGTCTTTGTTTCTGAGAGGCAGTAGGTCCTAATGGTTAGTGCTTAGGCTTATGAGTCAGAGTACTGGGACTGAGCCCCAGGTTTATCTCTTACTACCTGTAGGCATGGGTGAATTACATCACCTCAATTATTCAAAATAGAAATCATGATAGTAGGTCCTTCTAAGTTCCAGTGAAGGTTCAGTGAAACAGTGCATGGGCAGCATTTAGCAGAAGGCCTGCCATACTCTAAGATGTCAGGCGGTGTAAGCTATCATTATTATTGTGAGAACACACTTTTTTTTTCTGTCTCTCACACATGCCTGCCTCTTGAAACAGCTTCGACAATACTGTCCAGAGGTCAATAAGTCACACGTTGTAAACTACCCTACCATGCTCCACACCAGGGAACACTCAAAACATATTAACCAATCAATACTGTTGGCAAAAAGCTCAGCATCCCTCAGTTGAGAAGTCCAACAAGGGCATGAAATATTTTCTCTCCAAAACCCTGCTTACCTAAGCCCCAGACCCTCCTGATACCCTCCACCCTGCAATAATAAAAACACACAAAAAACCACATATATAAATAAAATATTTTGCTGCTAATGAGAGGCAACCCAGCAGTTTTCTCATCACTCCACTGACAAGTTTATGTGCTCTACAATTGCAGTCGAAATATTTTTGCTATTTTCATGATTTTCTTGGCTTCCTTCCCAAGGAATTAATCATTTCTACGGCACTGGGGAGAAGCTGAGAAATCGCAGACATGACTGAATGACATGATAGTGCATTCTCTTCGCCTACGCCGAATCTCTGTCTGTGCATGAAATTAAATCGTTCCAGGGGAAAATGGATTGCTGTGGTGGGGAGAGTGTGGAAGCATAACTCCTCCAGGGCTTACTTCATAAAAAGGGTTCAGTTACCCAGGTAGCTTGACTTCAGTTCTTCTGAATTTTCAAAATTCTAAGTAAAGAAATACGAACATATTCAAGGTCCTGTGGATATGCCAAAATTAAACTCATAGTATCATTGTGTTGGCAGTAAATAGTTGCTCTGGTAGACCAACTACAGTCACAACTAAGAAGGATGTCTCCTTGTGTCAAGTTTTGAACTAGCAAATTTGACCTAGAAGGAACTCTAGAGATTATCTTAGTTTATCTCCTCATTTTGCAACAAAGGAAGCTGTATCCCAGTAGAGCGTGGTGGTGAAGCCCACAGGTTACAGATAGACATATATGTGTCTGAAACCAGGCTCTGCCTCTTCCTAACAAATCATGTAACCTCTCTAATGATCCATTTTCTCTCTGCAAATGTTGGAGTACCTTCTTCACAGGATCAGGAAGAGGATGAGATGTAAAGTTTAGCACAGAGCTTGGTATATGCTGAAAGACTGAATATACAAATGGATGATGGTCAGACCATATATAAAACAGAACTGAGTCCCACAAAACCTAGCAGCCTTCCCAGAAAACCATTCCCTCATCTACAATAAACAACTCATGAAGCCAGTCAGTTAAAAGTCAGACTTGGAGGAAGCCAGACTACTGTCTCTACTGACTATCCAGGAAGCTAAACAATAACTCTAACAATCTGGCCTAAAATGGCCAGGACATGATAAATAACTGACAGCTTCCCTAATTTTGTTTCAGCTTCCAACTTAGGACCAACCAGAGAAAGCCAAGTATGCATCCTAACTAATCACATAGGATGCCTCAGTCCTAGTTAGCTGCATCTAGCTTCTCCATGGCACAGCCTCCAAGCAAGGCATTCCTAAAGTCTTCCCTTTTGTCCATTATAAAGCCCTCTGCCTGCCTTTGAGTCTCTGCCAAAATGAAAGTGATGGCTTGACTCTCTTGTGATAGCAAGCTCAGAATAAATAGCCTTTGCTTCTCCCATTTGTTTAGCATTCACTCATTTCCACAAAGCACACACACTTACCTTGCACATACCCTGCATAATCACACACATCCTGTCATTCAGTAAAATAAGGACAGATACGGCCAGTATTGTGATTTTTCAATCCACTGATAAAGCCAATAGCAAAGGAAGTAACTAATGCAATATGATTATGTAAGCCTGTTCTAGCCAATATGAATTCTCAAAAGACTATATGTTTATACAGTGTTTCCTCTTCTTCCAATAGCTTACCCAACTGTTCCCTCATTTGCTATCAACTTTTTGAAAGAGTCAGAGACAGAACTGACTTATCCATTAAAGCACAGCAGGCACAAAGCCAAGGGCCACAATATTTTTAGGGGAATGAAATTACAACACAAATGTTTTAATTTCTTTTAAAATTGGAAGGAAAAAAAGCAGACATTTAGGTCAAAGAAAATACTTTATATCACATTAACATATTACTTTTTAATACCAACACAATTGCAAAATATAATACGTATACATATTTTTGTGGAGGAAGGGCCCCCCAAAAGTGAAAATGTCTAGAAACTTAAGTAGTTGAATTAGGGCCCTGATCATAGATGTAATAATTGTCCTTTTTTGTGGATAAGTGATGGTCACTATCAACTGTCTAGTACAGGTTCCCTCTTACAATCTCTTGTAATGTCTCTTCTCCATCATGTTAATTCCCAAATTGGTTTTCCAGGTATTTTCTGATATATTAATCCTTTTAACTTATCCCTTCTTCAGTTGTTGGAGCTATTATGTTCAAAATACTGAAGAGATCATTACTCAATGCATAAAAAATAATTTATAAACTCTGTTGGCGTTACACAATCTGATCTTAATTTATAAACATACGTCATCCACTACTACCACTCCCTCACTCCCCCAAAAAAGCTTCCCATCCTTGATCCAGACATGACTAAATAATAACCTGCCAAGGTTCTCCTCCACCTACTGTGTGCCAAAGCATTCTGCTCAGTTCCTACATCACATATTGTATTCTCATGAATTCCTCTTAAGTGTCCAATATGAGACTCATCTTACTGCCAAACCACCATTAAATCACAATGGATTGTAATTAGTTAGATGTATCTTTTTCTTTTACTGCTTAGAATATGACCTTTTTCAGAGCAAGAATCAGGTCTTATCCATCTCTTTTGAGTGTCAACGACTGACATTGGTTAAGTGGCATACCCACAGTGCAAAACTTACCAGCAGCAAAGTGGGTACTGGAATCTGAGTCACCTGGCTCCTGGTTCTGGCTCCTCTCAGCTCATCCCACAACATCTGAATAGTCAGTTAAATCTCAGAGGCAGATGGATGCTCTAGATGTCAAACATTGCAGTAAGACAGCCCTATGTTAGTAACTATTTACCAACGGCTCTAGGAGATGGACAATCTTAATTTGTAGTGCTTGCCAATTTCTGTGGTGTAAATACTCTCACTATAGCCAATTTCAATCTATTAACACGACTTCACTCTACACGGAGCTGAGAAGAGATGCACAGGAGCACACTATCATGTGGTGCTTCCACTGCTATACAGATACAATAAACTAAATCATAGCAAGAGCATCAATAACCATACAATGTAGGAAGAAGTGAGTTTTGAGTATTTATCTTTTAATTTATTTAACTGTATGTTTTTAAATAATTTAATTTTAGTAATAGCTGTTTAACAACTGACTTATTGGTAAAATTCTTGAAAATTTAACAATTGGCTCTCATGAGCCAGTATGAGCTGGCTTCACTGCACCACAAACAGCGTGAAGCTTGTATGAATGTAGTCTATAGGACTCTTGTGAAAATAAATACCCCTAACATTTGAGGTCTTAGTTCACCACATAGTAAAGGAACTGCTTAACTACATTTCATTTATTCAGACAGGTCTATCCTGTCCCTGTCTCTTGTTTCCCTACTGATACAGAAGGCAAGTACTGAGAAGGGAAGGGTGTGGTCCCTTTAAATGGAAGCGGGGCAGGGAAGTGCTGGGTAGAGAAGGGCATGGTCCCTGGCTAGGGTTCCAACCCTGGGCCTGTGCCCACAGACCTAGGTGTGGGTAGGCATTTTTGTTTTCCTGCCCAAATGTTGCATTTCCCCGGCAGGCCCCCATCCTGTGCCTATAAAAATCCCCGAGACCCTAGCAGGCAGACACACAGGTGGCTGGATGTCTAGAGGAGCACATGGGTGGCTGGATGTCGAGAGGAATGCACTAACAGGCACCAGCATGCCGGCAGGTCACCGACTGGCAGTATGATGCAAAGTTTGGTTGGGGCACTTGGAGGAGAGCACAGGCCACCAAGTGGCCCGACTCCAGGGGAAAACCATCTGCTTTCTGGCTACCCTATCTGCTGAGAGCTACTCCCACTGAATTAAACTTGCACTAATTCTCCAAGCCCACATGTGATCTGATTCTTCCGGTACACTAAGGTAAGAACCCTGGGATACAGAAAGCCTTTTGTCCTTGTGATAAGGCAGGAGTCTAATTGAGCTAACACAAGCTGCCTATGATGGCTAAACTAAAAGTTCACCCTGTAACACACCCCTACCCAGGGCTTTGGCTGTAAACATTCACCCCTAGACACTGCCATGGAGTCAGAGCTCTACAACCTGCCTATCTGTATGCTCCCCTTAGAGGTTTCAACAGCAGGTACTGAAGAAGCAAGCTACACCCTCATGGACAAGGGAACTTTTCCCATTTTACTACTACACAGTTTCCTTTTGCCACATGTATTCAGTGTCTACCTGTCCCACCAGACTGTAGGCTCTAAGAGATTGAAGACCCTGTCCATTCTTCACCACTTTATTCCTGATGTCTGGACCTCAAAAAATGCTTGCTGAATGTGTGGATGGGGTAGATATGAGTGTTTTGTTGCTATCTATCACTGTTATACTGAGATGATAACGTAATGCTGCAAGACAGCAAATGTCTTAGAGTCTGAAACAGGAGGCATAAAAGGGTAAGTCTTTTATCAGTGTGACCTAATATTTCTTGCATTTGAGAAACTCCAAATACATTCAATATACATAGTGCTAAAATAACTAAAGCTGCTAACAGGGACCAGTTGCAACACCTTTTCAAACAGTTTATACAAAGCTGTAGACATTAACTACGGATTAAAAGGTGGCACAACAAACAACTTCCTATGAAATCACAGCAACATTTCACAAGGCATTAGTTTATTCTTGTCCAAAATTTAAGAACAAAATTTCAACAAAAAAGAAAATATTAGACTTGGATGATATTTTTTGCCCTACAAAATTTCAAAAAATGATAGTACTAGCAAGTATATATTTGTGTATCTAGAGTCATCCCTCAGTATCTGCAACAGATTGGTTTCAGGAGTCCCTGCAGATACCAAAATCCACAGATGCTCAAGTGCCTTATAAAATGGTGTAGTCTTTGTATATAATATACATACATTTTCCTATACACTTTAAATCACATCTAGATTATTTTTAATGCCTAATACAATGCAAATGTTGTGTAAACAGTTATTACAATGTATTGTTCAGGGAATAATGACAAGTGAAAAGTCTGTACATGTTTAGTACAGATGCAACTATTCTTTTTTTTTTTTTTTTTTTTTTTTTAAATACTTTCTATCTGTGGCTGATTGAATACACAGCTGGGAAACCCACAGATACAGAGGGTTGACTGTATACACAGCCATGCATCATTTCACAATAGGCACGTGTTCTGAGAAATGCATCATTAGGCAATTTCATCATTGTGCTAATGTAGAGTGTACTTACACAAACCTAGAGAGTAGAGCCTGCTACACACCCAGGCTGTATGGCATAGCCTGTTGCTTGTAGGCCACAAATCTGTGTAGCACATTACTGTACTTAATGCAGTAGGCAACTGTAACACAATGGGAAGTATTTGTGTATCTAAACAGAAAACATACAGTAAAAGTATGGTATAAAAGATTTAAAATACAAAGTTTCACCTGTATAGGGCACTTTCTTGAATGGAGCTTGCAGGACTGGAAGTTTCTCTCCCTGGGTAAGTCAGAGAGTGAGTGGTGAGCGAATGTGAGAGCCTAGGACATTGCTGAACACTACTGTAGACTTTATAAAAACTGTACGCTTAGCCTACACTAAATTTATTTTAAAATTTTATCCTCAATAATAAATTAATCTTAGCTTACTATAACTTTTACTTTATAAACTTAATTTTTTAAAACATTTTGACTCTTTTGTAAAACTTGGCTTAAACACAAACGCATTATACAGCTGTACACAAATATTTTCTTTCTTTATACCCTTATAAGTTTTATTAAAAATTTTTTTTATATGCCTTAAACTTTTTTGAGACAGAGTTTCACTCTTGTTGCCCAGGCTGGAGCACAATAGCACAATCTTGGTTCACTGCAACCTCTGCCTCCTGGGTTCAAGTATTTCTCCTGCCTCAGCTTCTCAAGTAGCTGGGATTACAGGTATAAGCCACCACATCCGGCTAATTTTTTGTATTTAGTAGAGATGGGGTTTCACCATGTTGGTCCGGCTGGTCTCCAACTCCTGACCTCAGGTGATCCACCCGCCACAGCCTCCCAAAGTGCTGGGATTACAGGCAGGAGCCATTGTGCCTGGCCTACTTTAAACTTTTTGATAAAAACAAAGATGCAGACACACACATTAGCCAAGGCCTACACAGGGTCAGGATCATCAACATCACTGTCTTCCACCTCCACATCTTGTCCCACTGGAAGATCTTCAGGGGCAATAATATGTATGAAGTTGTCATCTCCTGTAATAACAATGCCTTGTTCTGAAACACCTCTAAAGGGCCTGCCTGAGGCTGTTTTAATGTAACGTTTTTAATAAACAGAAGGCATACACTCTAAAATGATAAAAGTATAGTATAGTAATTGCATAAACCATAACATAGCCATTTGTTATCATTATCAATTATTACGTACCATATATAATTGTATGTGCTATGCTTTTATACAACTGGCAGCATGGTAGGTTTGTTTATACCAGCATCACTGCAAACACATGACTAATATGTTTCAATACCATAAGACGGTGACTATGACATCACTAGGCTATAGAAATTTTTCAGCTCCATCAATAATCTTATGGAACCCCCATTGTCAGCATGTAGCATAAGGCTCTGTGTGTGTGTAACATAATATATACCAGCCACTATTATTTAGTCATACAACAACCTTCTAATGTATGAACTGTTATCATGAAGAAACTGAGGCAGAGAAATTTAATTACTTGCTCAAGATCACATGAAACCTGGCTTTGGATTCTTTGTTCTTAATCATTATGCTATATACCAGGAGTCCCCAATCCTGGAGCCAGGCCACACAGCAAGAGGTGAGCAGGAGACAAGTGAGCTTTACTGCCTGAGCTCTGCCTCCTGTCAGATCAGTGGTGGCATTAGTTTCTCAGAGCAGCATGAATCCTATTGTGAACTGTGCATGCAAGGGATTCTGGTTGCATGCCCCTTATGAAAATCTAATGCCTGATGATCTGAGGTAGGAGAGTTTCATTCTGAAACCTTCTAGCACCACCCCCAGCCTTCCCGGCCTCCTGCCCTGGCCATGGAAAAAATGTCTTCCATGAAACTGGTCCCTTGTGCCAAAAAGGTTGGGGACTGCGGCTAACAAAGCAAACAATACTGTAACTACCAGATGTCTTTGGACTTACATCCTTCTGGAGTTAGTTACAGTTCTTCAAAAGTAGGAGTTTTAATGTTCTTACTAAGTCTCTGGGGTAGGCATCCAGTCTCTGAATGAGGAGAGAAACCCTAGTTTGGGGATATATGAATGTCTCCCCTAACCAGTAAGACAAAGACCAGGAATTTCTGCAACTTCCCACCTTTGGGCAAGCCCTCTGTGGCACAATTTCAAATAGGGATATATCTTGCAGAAATATACAATTGTTAAGGTTCTGTTTGCCCCCAGATTTTGTAGCCAGCAGAAGTCCCATGGGAATAAAATGCAGAGGTTTACCATTGAAAGGCTTGGAGAGGGGAAGCTTCAAAAACCTGCACCTATTCAAGTATTTGAGTGTGTATACGTTTGTGGGAGTGTGATGGGATGTAATGTATAAGTCCTGTGTCAGCCTCCTTCTAGATAAGAATTGTATTGTACCTTCCCCTTGTCTTACACTCGTTACAGAATCAAATCAACATTTCCAGTATGTACATGTGATGAGATCCTAGTAGATTGTACAAATAACATTGATTTTACAAGGCTGGCATTGAGATTTTCTGGTCTCGATATTGTATATTTCAAAATAGTACATATTAGGTTTAAAGGCTTAGGGAAAGCTTTAAAATAAAATGGATTGCTATTATTCCTCTTCAGTTGCTAAAAGTTATAGAACAAAATCTTGGAAGTTTAGAAAAAGTGGGAGGAAATTTCAGAAGTTACATTTATTTTGTCAAGAAGAACCAGAACCTTTCTGCAAAAGTTGGAAGAACTGGTCTAATTAACTGATTCAAGATCCCAGCTGTATTTTAAGGTAGCCCATGCATAGACTCTCGCACTTTGGGGTCTTCAGACTGCCAAATCCAAATCAATTTCTAGAGAAACAGCAATCAGTCATTAATTGATTTCTGATTCCATTGTGCTTTAAATTAAATGATACCTTCAGGCCCCTGCAAATGAAATAACAACTGATTGAGCACATCTGATAGTCGTCTGATTACTGACCATATCAGACCACCGGATATGCCAAAGATTGCCATTTGCTTGGCACCTGGTCGTTGAATGACTACCTTCTGTGTTTAATCCATCTATTGTCTTTCTGCTAATGAACCAGGGTCTATGGCACAAACAGAAGTGTTCAAGGAAACTATCACAGGGAGGCTTTTTTAAAGAAAAAAATACAGTTCTTACACTTACTTCTTGAATTTCTCAATAGCTGCCTTGCCCGGCTATCACACATTTGTTTTCGATAACTCAGAATCACAGGTTGGTGGTGGTGTCAACAAAAAATAGATTCACTCCAAAATTTAAATATGACTTCTTTGTAACCTCAGAATGTGAAATCCAGCTTACATAGCTCTTAAAGCAAGGCAATCCATCAATATCAACTGAGCCTGAAAAGATAATTTAGCATAACTTCATACCTATTGAGTCTTACTTAGAATCTCTCTCCCTCTCTGGGATGAAGAGTTGAAATCGGAAGGGAAGAACACAAGAATTGGAATTAAAGAAACCTTTGCTTTCAGAGGTATCAAAACGAATAAGGTCAGTTTTAGACTATAATATGAATATGGGCATAGGGAAAATAATGTCCTGTACCATCTTGTATATTTTATTTTGTGTCAAAGGCAATACTCAATTCTTTTTCAACACGCACATTCCCCTAAATAAGGAAATTTTCTTCGGGTTGTTTTGGGCCATTTTACTTATTGAAAATGCATTTTCTTCCCAACATCTCAGAAAGTTATTTAGAGACTATACTCTCTGCCAAACAATAATTCTGCTTTTATAAAGCCATGTCATGCTTCAACATCTAATTCTTCATCTGCTAAGACAGAGTTAGCAAAGAATATTTTGTCTTCAGCTGGGCCCTGTTAGTTCTTTGACTCAGCTTATAGGTGCAATACATCATGCCTGGAGGCTCTCTGGTATTATATAACCTCCCATGCATAACTCGAATTAGCAAGGAAATGACATATTTGTATAGCAATTAAATATATGTTTAGCATTCCCTGAGGCACCCCCTCCCACTTATTTAAGCTAAAAGCACATTAATCATTTGGCAGGGTGTAGTATGATAGAGACAACGGTTGTTTCTGAATCCAGTGTTGAATACTGCACACAGAAATGGAATCTGAATTTCCACAACCTTGAAATGTCACCACACATTGATTATGCTTACACTTAAACATAGCATGCTCTTTTAAACAACACCATTTGGAGCTGTCGCATATTCAAATGCATGAGGCTCATGTGCTTTCGTGTTACCCGCTTCGCAATAAAACCATTTGTTACCGAGCATGAAAGAGGGAAATGGGAGGCAAACTCATTCCCCAAGGCCTTCTTGATTTGGAAGTGTGTGCTAGATGGTTTTCCAGTGCAGTATGATTTCAGAATCCATTAGGCATTCTGGAATGTTCATTCCTGACCGCTCATAAATAGCACTTTTTTTAAAGTACACTTTTAACTGGTGTGTACTCTCCCAACAAAAAAAAGTAACAAAACAAGAATCAACAATGAATAAACATACCTTAAGTTGGCTGACCAGTTTGAAATACTTCTTGGGAATGTTAAAAACTCTCTGGACTACTGGGATGACCTTGAGATGGTTTGGGCTGATTTCAATGTAATGACTTCCAAACAACTACAACAAAAAGCCAACACTTGTGCCCCATCCCTGCAACACTTGGAGTGCTCTGAAGCTCTAAAGAGTGAAGGAGCCCCAAGGGGATCACCATCAGGAAAATACCACTTACATCTGTATGAGGCTTTGTACTTTTGAAAATATTTCCACATCCTTCATTTCTTTAAGGGATATGGCAGCATCGCAAGGGACTATTACCACCCTTACTTTACAGTTGAGAAACGGAATTTCCTGAATTACACCTGACCTTTTAAACAACACGCATTTTAAAAGTTGCAAACTGAGATATTTAGACTAAGTCCAGTGAGTCATCCATTCAATGTGATAATGCAGATGATAATGATAACCCTTAGCCACATGTACTGTATTTGCACTTTGTGCTATGTTAACATTTGTATTCAACTTTTAAATATATTGACTCATTTAATCCTCATCACCTATTTTAATAGACATTAACATTTAGATTTAGAGAGGCCAGGGGACATTCTCAGAGTCACACAGACAGAAGATAATCACAGACAAACTGGCTACACAGTCTCTCCTCTTTACCTTGTCACCCCCTACCCTACACACTATAGGGTCCTCAGATCACACTGCTGACCACACAATCTGATTCAGCACAGGGACTTCAGTGCTTCAGAAACACTTGTGAATGTGTAAACTGAGGAAAGCTTGATAACTATATTATCACTTAAACAGATTGGAAGGCATTCTGACCATATTTATACCTGACAAAATAAGAAACACTGTAGTCATCATTGCCTGCTAGAAGATCTGGATTTGAGGATGCAGAGTTCACTCTCTGAATTTAACCATATGCTTAGGGGCAAAATGTTTACTTTCCCTAAATCTCCACCTGGCCTCATTCAACAACAGAGGCAGTAATAAAAAGTACCTGTCAGGGTAATTTGGGTAACTGTATGAGATAATGCATGTAAATATCACTTACCACAGTGCAGACCACTGCTCAAAAAATGGGAATATCGGTAATGTTTAACAATGTATCTAAATCCATCACTCTGAGCATGTAAAGCTCTGGTTCTTTGTTTGTGGTGTTCCCTCAATCTGGAAGATTCTGTCTGCCTCCCCTCCCACTTTAGAATCATCAGTCAAAGTCCTTTTCTTCTTTGCAGGCCCAGATAAGCTCTTACCTCCTCCAGAGAGAGTTCCCAGATGGTCTAAGCTGGACTCTTTCTCTGACTCTAATATCCTCACACATTTTCTGTATCACTCGTCCAAACCTTGGTCCAAGTATATTGTGAAAAGAAAATACAATATACTTGGACCAAGTGAGGATTGTTCAATTTAAGCAAATCTTCCCCTGATGGTTTTATCTTTAACTTCAAAATGTAGCATCTTTGTGAGGAACTATGTTGCTTCCCCCATCCCATTTCTTATTTAATTTCTTACTTACAATCATACTTAAAAAACAGAACATATATGTGCAGGGAACCCTGTTTCAAAGCCTCCCACTACCAACAAGCTACCACAGTGCTTTGGTGCCTGCTGCCTATAGAGAAATCTAGACTTTAAATTCAGAGGGTGGCCCAGTTACCCTCATTTTACAGAAAGAGAAAATGGAACTAGAAAAGAAAGGTGGTTTGTCAAGGGCATAGGACTGGTTAGTAGTCAAGGCGGAGTTATAGCTCAGGTCTCTAAATTCCTGGGTTATTGCTCTTTCCACTGCACTTCACTCCATCTAAATGCAGACTCTTGATTACCTAGACTTCTGAGAGGTCTCTTGATGATTTTGATGGTGTGCATTTCTGGCTGGATGCCTGCACCAGCCACCCATGCCTCAGAAGACATTCTGCCCACCCAGCGTTGGTGTGCTTTCACAACCTGCCATCTCTCCTGCTGAATACATTCCTGAGTCCTCCTGCTAGGTCATATGAGAACTGCAGGTTCACCTTGGAATAACTGGCTTTCAATACCTAACAAGCACCAGGTTCCTTCTTTAAGACATCCAAGGCCTGGAGTGACAAACAAAGTTTGCACATAAATAAAAGGCACAACTTGTCTTTACAGTGTTGCATTAGAGAACATTACCCTAGAGCCTAGAACTCTTGGAGTCTCTTAGAAATTACCCCAAATCACATCTGATACCATTGACAATAATAGTGGACGGGGGAAAAAATGGATGTTTTGTTGAGATGTTTTCTAATTGCATTTCTCTGTAGATAAAACTCAAGAGTTAACTATCTCTTGGCATTTAACTTTTTAATTTGTACATTTATTTGATTATTCAACACACATATACTATTCTATCATCACTGTCAACACACATGTACTAGTCTATCATCACTGTCCAGCACAGTGTCTGGCACACAAGCTCAATCAACCAGACAGATACAGTTCTTATTCTCTTGGAATTCCTATCCTAGTGAAAGAGAGTCAAGTTACCAAGAAATTACATTACAGAACAAGAAAGGCTTTGATAGGAAATATTCACAATCATTCAGAAGCATACAGGAGGGACATCTCACATAGATTTAGGCAACCAAAGAAGGAAAGAAGGCTTCCTGGAAGAAGGGATTTATATTAAGGGCACATGTATACATACGTAACAAACCTGCACGTTGTGTACATGTACCCTAGAACTTGAAGTATAATAACAATAACAATAATAATAATAAAGAGCTAGTGAAAGAACTGGAGCTAAGAAAGAGTCAAGTAGACTAATGAAGCAGGAAGACAGAACCACATACTCAAAGATTTGGAGGTAAAAAAGAACATGATCCATTCCAGCAATGGAAAGTATCCAGTCCTCATCCCTCTTCTTCTTTGGCTCTTTCTGGCATTGACTGTGCTACACATATTTAACTTGTGTGGATTCAACAGCATATACTTGCTGCAAATAAGTCAACCTTGGCAACTAAACACGTACACACCGAAATACATGTAAATATACATGCACACAATTTATACAGCGTGGACCCCAGCATGAGCATGAGAGAAGACTTGACACTCAGGCAATCTCAGTTCCCCATATTTTTCTCAGAGTCTCTGGCCATATTCAAATGATTCTGGCATTTCATTATATACATATATTCTGACGACTGCCCCTAAAAACAAGCAAATTACTGCATCTGGCATCTGGTGCCTCATCAAAGAAGCTACTATCTGTTCCAATACTAGAGGAATGAAGCAACTGTTTCAGACTTCTGCAGTGATGACATGTAAGTCTCTAATGTGAAGATAGCCAAGGGACATTTTGAGCCCATCTATGTTCCCCATTATGGTTACTGGATAGGTCAAATTCCCTTTTATAAGCAAGAAAACAAGGCTGCTAAGAGAAACAGTGACTCACCTAGGCTCCACAGTGACCAGAAGCAGAGCAGCCCCAGGACTCCTGTATTTCTAGTAAATATCTTTTCTTTTCTCTTTCTTTTTTTTTTAAGAGACGGAGCCTCACCCTGTCACCCAGGCTGGAGTTCAGTGGCGCGATCTCGGCTCACTGTAACCTCTGCCTCCTGGATTCAAGTGATTCTCCTGCCTCAGCCTCTGGAGTAGCTGGGACTACAGGCACGCGCTACCATGCCCGAGTAATTTTTGTATTTTTAGTAGAGACGGGGTTTCACCATGTTCAGCAGGCTGGTCTCGATCTCCTGACCTCAAGTGATCTGCCCACCTCGGCCTCCCAAAGTGCTGGGATTACAGGTGTGAACTACCGCACCCGGCCAATATCCCTATTTCTAAGCATCAAACTTTCCATGTTGATAAGCCCCAGTGATGAGCGCAGAATGTCCCACACAGCACGTGGCTTGGGTTTCATTACAGTATCATGGTTAAACTTCTAGGTTCCATATCTTTGTTTTTGCTGTAATATCAGTCTTTTGAACCAGGTGGTATTCATGAATGCCTATCTACTCTTTAACAACTTCTTATAAAATTGTCTGATGGTCATGATACACACTGAAATCAGCTTGCTTGTTGCTAAGGATGCAAACAATTATGCTAACTAGTTATTTGCCATGAATGGAGTACCTCAGTTTTAGTTACCAGAATGCCCTTATTAAAAGCTAATAAGGAAAAACCTGGACTTCCCAGTTTAAAATCTAATAACTGTTTTTATTTTCTGAAATTGTACTATAAGCTTTGAAAATACATAAAGTTTCCAGGCCGGGCGTGGTGGCTCAAGCCTGTAATCCCAGCACTTTGGGAGGCCGAGACGGGCAGATCACAAGGGTCAGTGAGATCGAGACCACCCTGGCAATACGGCTGAACCCGTCTCTACTAAAAGAATACAAAAAACTAGGCGGGCGACAAGGCGGCTGCGCCTGGCTAGTCCCAGCTTACTTGGGCATGGCGGAGGCAGGAGAATGGCGTAAACCCGGGAGGCGGAGGCTTGCCAGGTGAACTGGAGATCCGCGCCATCGCACTCCAGCTCTGGGCCGACAGAGCCAGACTCCGTCTCAAAAAAAAAAAAAAAAAAAAAAAAGTTTCTTATGTAAAACACCAATTCTAGACACCTCAAATGAGAGAAATTCATCTTGTTTACACATTTTGGTGAAGAGTTTAGAAAGCTGACAAACTATATCCCAGCGTAGATGTATCCTCTACTAGATTTAGAAAATGTTTTATCCCTACTATTGTTATTATAACATGTCACACTCGTGTTCCTGATTTTTGTTACTTTTTGTTTTAAACCTCTCATCATAGCTCTTGAAAATCACAATTTTTTAAGTTTAGATTTTGAATAACTATTGGAATTTGCATTGAAATGAAATAGAAACACTTAGTAAATTTAGCCTCAATTTACAAGTACATCAAGACACCAAAGAATGTTTTCCATTACTCCATTAAAGCAGTCCTCAGCATTTTCTGGGCACTTATGCTTGTTTATACCCTGATAGGCTTTTTGCTTTTATTCCATATGGACGGTAACATGAGTGAGCTTCTACAGGTCTTTGAAGCCTGCAAAGCAATTTCTCATCTTCTCACTGGCTTCTTTCAGCAGGGAGTGTTCAGGGCAGAGAAGGACATGATAAGGTGCCAGGTGACCATCTAAGAGGCATTGATTAAATATATGGAGAGGGACCTATGAGCACTGTGTGGCCTGAGAGTATGGGTTTTGGAATGAGTTTCTAAAACCTGGGTTTGATTCCTGCTTCCACTGTTATTACTTATGGAATTTCACATTCCTGGGCCTTTGGTTGAGCAGCCACAAATAAGGATAAAATCATACATACTTTAACAACTTGTGGGAATTAAAGGAGATAATGTAAAAATTATGTTTATGATAATAATAAAAACATACACTGACCACTTACTATGTGTTAAGTGATTTATACAGATTATATCATTCAATCTAACACCCATAGGAGGAATATACTACTATTATCCCATTTTTATGGATGAGAAAACTAAGACAAGGAGGGTTTCGGTAACTTACTCAAGGTCACAGAGACTTAAATGTTGGAGCTGAACCCCAGCTTTGAGAAGACTGTCCCCAGAGCTTCCAATCATACTATCGCCTTATACTCCCTTTCTGCTGTGTACCAAACCCTTTAAAGATCACTTTCAGCTCTAAAATGCTATGCTTTTATGACTTCTATATTAAAGTGTACCTTTTAACACAGACACTGATGGCTCAACTATATGTGCCATAGAGCAATATAAAATGTATAATGATTAATTTATAAATATGCACATTTATATTTATGTGAGGACATTTGCCTACCAAAGTACTACACTTGTATTGGAATCTAATGCTTATGGATGAATAACAAAAACTTTCTGCTATGCCCCTGTGCCCAGCTCCCCAAATTAACCATCCCCAGGGTAGAGATCAAGATTCGTATTCTGTGTAAAGGACCAATTTGATTTTCCTTGCCAGGAATGAAGAATGGTACTCCAACTTGATTAGGATTCGCAGAGGACACCCGTTCTCTGCACGAGCAGCCTTATGTTTCCTTTTATCCATGAGTCGTTTTCTTTTTCCGGAGTCGGTCACATCATCATGAGGAGTGCTCAAGCCAGCTTGCTTTGCAGGAGCCCCATTTTCTCACTTCATAACCCTCATTCCTTTTAGTTAAAGAGCCTCAGAACTGCTAGAATGCAACAGGCAATTCATAAGCCTGATTACCTTGGCCTCCACCCTGGCTTCCTTTGATAGCTCCAACTCATTTCTTCTGGAGACGTTTTTGTCTTTGATTTCTCAATTGCCATTATTTTTAGCCGATGTCATGGGAGAGGAATGAGAGAGACTTCTTGGAGAATTTCATCATTTACTCTCAATTTATTCTGTTTCCTAAATTACTGTAATGGTGTCTCAAACTCTGATGCTACCACCGTGCACACAATGCCTGGAAAAGCATATGTCTTGTACTCGACTTACGAGAGAAAAAGATGCATCATCACATCCCATACCTTGGCTTTGCCTATAATTTAAATTAAAATGCAAACCACAGCCTGCCTATATACAGCTCTGGGTTCTGCACTATACACTTTATATTAATTCTCTTGCTTCACACAAAAAATCTTGAGAGATTAGTACTACTATCCCCTTTTTACAGATGAGCAAACCAAACTTCAGAGTTTACAGACATATTTAATATCACATGGCTAGCAAGTTGCTGAAATGGTATGTAACCCACATCAGTCTTAACCTCCAAGCCACATTCTAAATATCTGCCACTCACACATCACTAATCCTAAATACAAATGAAACCACCTGCTAGCCTTGTAAGTCACAATGACTCACGCGAGTCATTTGCTAAGATTTTCTTTGAATGAAAGAATGAATACATGCCTGAAAACCTTGCTTGCTCCTCCAGCTTTTGTAAATTCTGCCTAGTCAAATCCTTCTGTTGTAGAAGGAAGGCTGTATTTAAATTTTTCAAATAAGCAAAAGATATACAAAACACAAACAATGTATTCATCAAGTAAGGGTTCTCTGAGATTTGGTTAAGTAGTATAGCATTTCAGTATCTGCTTTGGCTTTGGTAAGGTGTGCCGTATATTAACTTCTTTGTTACTGCAGCAATTCTCTGAGACACAGAGGGAACACAGATGAGCTTAAAAGACTCTGGAAAAATAATCTAAAGCAGATGTTTGCAACGATCATTTCCACCAAGAACAGAAAATTAAAGGGTAGGGTTCAAGACTCAACCACCAAGAGCTTTAGGAAACGCCCAAGACCACAAACGCTGTGCCTTGGATGGGCTCTAGACCTGGGGGAGCCCACACTTTGGAACTCTTTGTTCTTATTTGAACACAGGAAAATAATGCTAAACAACAGATACGTTCAGCATAAAACCAATCCTAATAATGGGCTATTTCTCATTTGCAGTCAAGTTTTTTGCTTTTTCTTTTTTCCAGAGATAGTTTTCTGAACAATTCTGAAGGAATCTTCAAAGTCAAAAGACTGGTGTTATCCTGGATTTCTCCTTTTCTCACAATCAACATCCTATCCAGCAGAAAATCCTACCAACTATCCTTTAAAAATACCACCCCTCTACTTCACCATCACTTTGGTCCAAACCCCTCTGTGAGCCTGGATTATTGTAATAGTGTTCTATCTCATCCGCTTCCTTCTCTCCTCTCTCTTTCTGCCATGTATTCTCATTACAGCAGCCAGAGAGATGCTTTAAATAAAAACTATAACCACTGCTTTTCTGATTAGGAAGTGGTTTCCTCTGTCACTAAAAATTAAAGTCCCAAATTTGTTCTGATTTACAGACACTCCACGATCTGGTTCCTGCTCTCTTCTCTGATCATGTGCCTACTACTCTATCCTGTCATCATAGGGCTTCAGCCACACAGAGGGACACTTCTTTCTGTTTCCTGAACACGCCATCCATATGGCGTGTTCCTCAGGAATCTGCACATGCTGCTCCCTCTGATCCTCTCTGCCCAGACATCTGCGTGCATAACTTCCCTACTTATTGCATATCTTTACTCAGTCTCCTAAGTGAGGCTTTTCTTGGACTGTCTAAACTTTCAACTCTAATCCTCCAATGACATTTTCTAACCTCCATCTATGATTTATTTTTCCTCCTTAGCAATTATCACTATCTGAAATATAAGTATTTTCCCTTTTATCTTGTTTAATGTCAGATTCCACATTAGAATGCAAGCTTTATGGCAGATATCTTATTTTTATTTTGCACCTTTGGAACCTAGAATAATTGGCATCTGATAGGTAGTCAATAATTGTTAAAAGAATAAATGAATAAAGTGAATTATGAATAGGTTTGTGAGTAGATAAGTAAGTAGATGAAATGGAAGTAGATGCAAACATTTAGCACATGGTAGATATTCAATGACTGAATGGATAAAAAAGTGATTCTTCATAAATGGCAGTATCCGGGTTGGTGATTTTATACTTTAGAGTTATCTATATTTTATCATATGGAATATACATATTTAAAATTATTTTTAACCTATACAGAACTCTATACATTTTGTCCACATACTACCTCTTATTTTATCCACTGTTGGTACACTGAATAGAATTATATTGCCTTTTTACATGTCATGAGAGAAAATAAACTAATAGCGCACCACCACTGACAAAAATTGAAAAAAATTCTAAAAGGACTGATTATTTTGTTTATGTAGAGTGATGGGGAAATGGCAGGAAGAGTCTTTTTTGAAAACAAAAGTTGGCTTATACCAGAATGTCAACATACTGGGAGCTTATTGATGGTCATGAGATTGCAGGGGTCTGGATAGTTGGGGGGAATTATATAATGCTAGACACAACACTGAAAAAGTTTATTAAATTGTGGTAAAATACACAACATAAAATTAACCATCTTAACCTTTTAAATTGTGCAGTTAAATACTATTAAGAACATTCACACCGTTGTAAAACCATCCCCATCTATTTTCAGAACCTTTATCCTGCAAAACTGAAACTTTGTATCATTAAGCAATAACTCTCCAGTCCCCTCACCCTTTGGCAACCATCCTTCTGCTTTCCTTCTCTAGCAACGTGACTGCTTTAACTATCTTACACAGGGGGAATCATACAGTATTTGAGTTTTGTAAATAACCGATTATACTTAGCATAAAATATTCAAGTTTTGTCCATCTTGCCAAACAGGTCACAATTTACTTAAGGCTGAATAATATGTTATTGTATGTCTATACCACATTTATCCACTCATCTTTCAATGGATGCTTGGGTTGCTCTACCTTCTGTCTAGTGAGAATAATGCTATTATGAACATTAGTGAACAAATATCTGCCTGAATCCCCGATTTCACTTCTTTGGGATCTATACCCAGAAGTGAAATTGATAAATCATAGGAGAAATAAAAATATTTGTGTGGAAGATAATAAGCATGATTGTTGTTTCAAACCACTACGTTAAATAGCAATGGATAAACAAACACAATCTACAGACCTTAACAGAGTTGTTCTCATACCAGAGATATTTCATATTCATGAGATAAATGTGCAATTAATGGGAAATGCAACACCAGAAACAACATAATTAACTCTATCCATTTTATTTTAAAAATTGTATAACCAAGAATGGGGGCACCTAATGGACATTATTGGTAGTAAAGAGTGGGTGTTTCAGCCTACATTTTACTGGGCTTGAATGCTGGAACCCACCAGTACACACCCTTCTCATCTCTAAGTGCACTGTTGGCTTTATTTTCAGTGAGGACATCCATTCATGTACTCCATTGTCTCCTGAAAGCCTGTCGTGCACTAGGCTCTGTGAATTCAGCAGTGACCAAAACAGAAACAATTATTGCTTTCATGGAGCTTAACATTATTTAGAGAATAAAGGCATATATTATATAAATTATAACAAATAATTACTTTTTTGGCTGTGATGTTTGCTCTAATAAGAAAACATGGTGTGTTGTGAGAATACTGAATAGGCTAGCCTGCAGGATAGAAGCAGTGAGAATCAAGATAAATTTTATAATGCAATGGGAGTTGGGCATCCATTAACATACCAAATTTATTTTGCAGTGTAAACAACCAATGTTAAGCATCATTAAATTACTCCCTCTAAATTTAAAACCACATTCTAGAAAATTCAGCTTAATGTTGGCAATATTAAGATGCTCATCAGATGAATTAATTAGACTAATTAGCTTAAAGTTTAATTAAATAGTAAGTATTAAGTTCATTATCCCCATAATACTGATTTATTTTTTAAAATAGAGGTTTGGGATTTTACGTAACTGTTTTTTCTCTGTAATGTTTTATTTTCCTTTTAGTGGTTTCAAGATATTTATATCTTATGAAAAATTGTTGGAGAGGTAAGCTTATATTTTTAGTCATTATTTTTTATTGATGATTAATTTTGCTCTCATCTGTTACTGAGCCATGGGACTCAAAGTGAAACCCCAGAATCAATAGACACAAACTTCCTGTTTTCACCACTGTCAACAGATGGAAATTATATCTTTTAAAAATTCTATTTGTACTAAATTATTTTAATAGAGAGCCCCTTGGGCCACTTTTGTTAATTAACTGGTAAATTTGGAGACTGTGGTAAGTTCAGTAAACTTCCTCTCCCAAAAGTATAAATTTCTCCTAAAAGTATAATTAAGGCTAAAATACTTTTGAAAACACAAAGATACTTGATTAGTAACCAATAAAAAAACAATCTGATACACATAAACCATTTTATTCTACTCTAATCACCTAAAAGTCAGATTCAGCTGCTCCATTTGTAAATGGGTGTATTTATCCTGCTTTCCCAATCTCATTAGGGTCAATGTTAGATTCAAGTGAGATAATATATGATTAACAAAATAACAAGGTTAAACTTGTAAATTACATATACAAGATTATAGACTTCTGGAGATTAGTTCATCAAAAATTTATGTTCACCTTTCATATTTTGAAGTTGCTACTTAAAGCAGTTACCCAACCAGGGTTAGTACTTCTAGCCCCTCTTCCATCAGTCATGACCTTGTGGGTGAAATTTTGTCAACAGATGCACATGTAAATGATATTGGCTAGTCCCATACAAATTTCCCCCACAATTCTTTGTGCTCTCTCACTCTATGTTAGCTGCATGGATGTTAACACCCAAGATGATATGGGGAGCCACTGCAATAAAAATGGCAAAACCTCCTTCAGACTGGGTTCTTGAGTAACTGAGCAGAGCTTTCATCCCAGGCAGTCACTGTTTCCAGGTGAGTGAGCAACAAACTATTTTGTTAAACTGCTGATACGGATTTTCCTGTTGTAGAATCTAGTGTTTGCCTCACACAGTTAGGCACTGATATGAAGTCACAGATCTTCTATCTATAACTGTACATGTAAGATAAATCAAGAATGTTTTAATGTAGATCTTACATTTTTGTTATAAAATGTCATTTTCAGTGTTTTATAAGGTTGACTAGCTCACAATTTTAATAAAATTAAAAAAGAGAAAATTTAAAGCAAAATAAATACTGTAAAAATATAGAACAGCGTTTCCAAATTAAACTCTGTATAGGTAGATGAGGGCTTCAGAAGGATGCTCTATAGTCAGTTAACTTAGAAAATTTCTGAGTTAAACAAATAATACAGTCTCCTTATGGTATAAATACGTAAATGTTCAGATGCTTTTATAAACCAATGCACACTTGTAAATCTTCAAGGAGTGAATGCAGGGAGCATGGGGCAAGAATTGTTTAAGCTTTTCCTCAGCTTTGAACACAACATCTTTATTTTCCACAGCATTTCTTGAAACAATCATTTAATGGAGCACTCTTTGGGAAATGCTCACACAGCACACCTACAGTATTGAGATTAATATTACATACAGGTGACCATCCTTCTCACTCTCAAAGTTTCCCACTGTCTTTATCAGGAGCCAGACCACAAGACCACAGGTAGCACTATTAATTCTTCCACAAGTATTCTTAAAAACAAAACAAAACAAACAAACAAACAAAAACTGTGAAGGACATTACTGGGGCAACTGATGAAATCTGAAGATGGACTGTGCATCAGATAATAGAATTACAGCAATTTTAAGTGTCCTGAGATTTTATTATTGTACTATGCTTATGTAAGAGAACATTACTGTTCTTAGGAAATACACATTGAACTATTTAAAAGCAAATTACCTTCAGAACATTTTTTAAAAAGCACATATGATGAAGTACATAGAAAAAATCAGAAGGAGAGGGAAAGGTAGATTGATAGAAGGAAAGGGAAGGAGTGGGGATAATAAGCAAATGAAGTGAAATATAAATAATTGGTGAATCCTGAAAAGGATCTTCAAAAGTTTCTTTTACTACTCTTCCAATTTTTCGGTAAATCTGAAATTTTACACACATATGCAAAACAAAGACTGTGAAGAGTGATGTTCTATAGTAAGTAGGTTTGATATTCATTTTACTTGTGTTTCATTTCAAACATGTCACAAATGTTTATTTAAAATTGCTATTCTCAGAGCTGAATGACGCTAGCGAGACTCCGTGAGCTTTGAATCAGGCTGCCTCATACCGTGACTGGAGTAGTGGTACACTGTCAGTGTGTGGGGCGCAAAAAGACAGTGTTGCTTTGTATTGTTTATTCATGCAGGAAGCTTCTGCTCCAAGAAACAATTGAAGCTTTTTCTTTCAAATGTGCTTTGTTTTAGCAAAAATCAATCAATTTTTTTTTCCCATCAGTGAATAGGTTGAGGGCTGAAAAATAAAATGCCCAATTTGCTAGGTTTCTGTTGCTCTTGGAGAAGAGTAACTGAAAACTCAATGGCTGAAGAACAAGAAAACTATTAATATTTTGCTCCCATGTTAAGCTGACTCGCAGTAAGACTCCACAGACTACTTTTGCATTAAGCTACAGTTGGTCACGTGTTATTTTCTCCACAGCTTGGAAGATCTAAAAACCCTAGTTATTGTGATCAAGCCAGGCATGAGTGAACTTGTTTCATAGGTATTTTCTGTGGCACAGGTTCTGGGTAAGAAAAGCCCTTAAATCAAAAACATATTTTAGGCTAGAGACTGAAGTGAGCAATTTCAACACTAAGGATATTGCCATGCATTTTTGTTTTTTGTATTTTGAACGCTTTCTTAGCTCTGAAGGTTCCCTCTCTCTAGCGTTATTAATCTCTCTCCATACTGCACCATTTTTATTCCAGTTACTGCTTATCACGAAAAAATAAAATAAAATGTCTGTTGACTCCACTCCCGCCCCTTCAACTGCTGTTTCATTTCTCTACTCTTCTTCTCCGCAAAGTAACATGAAAGAGGCATCTAAGGTCTTTGTTTGTATTTTGTCATCCACACAGCAGAGTCTGGTTGGTCTTTCCATACCTAGCCCTCCATGCTGACCACCAGGTGACGTGTATCCAAACATAATATAAACCCAAACAAAATTATCCATGCCACTATGTGACACCCTCTTGGCCTGAGTTAGCAAAAGCCCTTCGTCTGTGCCTCATTTTACTGTTTAAATGGCTTCAAAATATCTTAAGTTATGTGGTAGTATTCTAATTACAACTGCTATCCATTCATTTTTGCTTAGCACTGAAATTCTGTGATTTTTAAACATTATTATTAAAGTCAGAGTCATGGAGATTTCTGAAAATGTAAGGCAGTTTTGCTCACAGTGGCATTCTCTAAAATTAGGCCTAATTTCTTCTGAGTAATAAATGCTTTCACAGAGAAGGAAAGAATCCTGGTGAATTTCCAAAGTAAAATGTGTAATAGACTCTTGTTAAATTAATTCTTAAATGGAGAGATTTTTCCAAATATAGGCTAGCCTTGGGCGGTCTTAATGCATTACTTACTTTTAAGTGATTAAAAGTAACTCCTACCAAATCAATAGGAGACACCAAAGAGGGAACATTAAAACTAAAATTAGCATTGATTGAAGACAGATACAAAAGTAATATGAGATCCCATTTTTCTTTAAAAGTCCAGCAAAATTATTGGAAGGCATAGAAAAAGAAATAAGAAATTGAAAATGTAATTGGATTGGCAAGTGTCCCCCCTTACAGATAACTTTTTAGAGATAATTACACTCTTCTGGAAATTATCTAAAAAACACGAACGCTAACAAGAGCACAAATGAAACCTACTCTAATGTCTGGACAGCTAAATTATGAGTAACTCTTAATGGCATATTTAAACACCAAATACCTCTGATGATCAAGAATTGCTATTCCATCCCTCTGGGGTGGTACAAAAGAAGACACAAATCACTACATTCCTCTACATCTTAAATGTAGAGAAATGCCACCTTCATTATGGCATCTCATGGTGGAAACACAAAAGCAAAGGAGTACATGATTGTCACCTAGAAAGACCTGAAGTAAATATAAAAGGAAAATACAAAACCTCTATTCAAAGCTCCTTGAGCCTGAAAGAGATGTATTTAGAACAAAAAATTTTAGCACCCAATGGGTAGCAGCAAACTGAAAGGAATCAGTATGCTGAGGGAATGCTGAATGCAGTTTTAAAAGCTTCAAATTATCTAATTTATAGGAGGCAAAGCTATGTCCACTGTTCCGAGGTAACTAGCTAAAATAGCCCATGTTTTCCCCAAAGTATTCTGAATAAATTGCTAGCCCTGCCTTCAAGGAACACATATTTTGGTTGATGGAGGAAGATGTATACAAAGTTATCTACAAGTAAATGTTAAGTGTGATTACATGTGCTCCTATAATTTTAAAGCAGCCCAAAGGGAGGATGAGGTGAAATCTAAGTCCAAATGAAGACTACTTCTTGGAGAAAGTAAATTCAAATGAGCCCTGGCTGATGGCTTCTTAATGGACTGGAGAGCACTGACATTACAGGTGAGAATAGTAAAGCTACCCATTGTTGATGACTACAGGCCATCTCTTATTGCATCACATATCTGTGAAAAGCTGCACCAAAGTAAAATACGCAAGTCAAATAATGGATTAACACATATAAATGTGCTACAAAATATAAATCCGATGATACCATACCTCTTAGATAATATTCAGTGATGTTTCCTGCCTCTTGCCATGTTCTTTAATGTTGCTCTTTTCCATTATAATTTCACACAATTAACCAGCTGAAGTCCAAAGGGGGCCTGGTAGAAAATACAGCTTCACCACTGTCAATTCACCTATGTCCAACATTGCCTCAATTGTCTTGAGACCTCTGCTTTTCATCACTGTTTGATTTTCCAGTTTTTACAATAAGAGGACTAAGGGAAATGCAGTGCCTTTTTAGAGTGATGGCATAAACCCTGATGGAGACATGGAATATCTGTCAATATACAATAGCTCTGAAATGTTAGTTGCTACACAAAAGTCCAAATTTAACATATAAAAGACACGTTAGTGTAATCAACATGTCTTGCGTCTTCAGTTACTTAAAAGACAAAGATGTGCTATAAACCATCAGGCCCAAATGTATGGAGATTAGAAGGAGCACATCATGGAGCACTGAATATATCTTCCTAATGAGGGTGGGGGAACATGTATTGGACAGTGTGAGAAGTCTAATAGACAACTCAAAGTCTCTGTAATCAAGCTGCCCTGAAACTATAGGAATTTTGTCAGTATCACAAATGTGGTTCTGAAGGCAGTTTGCTGGTGATCAAGGAGGAGATTCACATTTTGATTCTGGGCTTACTTCTCAACTCTCTGATGGAACAATTCCAATGCCAGGGTGACAAGTTTCTGATACTTGGTCCTCTCTCTCCTTCTCTCCTGCCTGTAGCTCCTATCATACTTAGAGATGGTCTCCAAGAGGAAACTTTAAATTTTTCCAATCAACTACTAGACTTACAATGTTTTCTCCTTGTTTTTTCACTCCTTATAATTATCATGAAAGGAATTCCCAGAGTTTTCATCATCAATCCTAAAACCAGTAGATTTGTCTCTGTAGGAGAGAACCTTAAAGATTTGCTCCTCAATTTGTAATGTAAAAAATTACTCCTAAAGAGAAACATCTTCCAGAGTGGATTAAAATAATAGACTCAAAACCAAAACAATTGGTTTCACATGATGCAAGCACATAAGGTCTGTTTCAATTGGTCTCAATTCTGCTTAAAATACTCCCTAGGCATGAAAATACAGGCATTATTCTCTATATTTAGCAGAAAGGTAAGAAAATGAATTCAACACATTTGTAGTTGCAAGTTTTCTAAATAAGAGAAAATCATGCACAGGGACTGGGGTAGAGTAAAAATAGAAACCTAGGCTGGTTTCTATATGTCATGAGGGGAGAAAAAAAATCATTCCCCCCTGCTTCCAATACACAAATCATCTACTTGCTGGTTTGCAAATAAGAAAAAATACAGTAACTCCTCCCTTAGTCTCCCACAGAATCTTAGAAATTTGAAGCCAATTATTTTTAAAAGTATATTTCTTTGCTGACTGCCTTAATATTCCACTTACTCATCAGTGTTGTTTGTCCTCAAAATCTTAATGTCATAAAATGATCTCTATCAACTCCACAAAAAAACTGTCATGCATCCACCACACTCCCTCTTGAAATGTGTATATTTCAGTCTTGTAAATTTCATACTGACAATCCCATGCTGGTGACAAAAGGATTCTTATGTCAACGTTTACTGGAAACCTATTTTCTTTTTCCTTTTCTTTTTTTTTTCTTTTTTTTTTTGAGACGGAGTCTCGCTCTGTTGCCCAGGCTGGAGTGCAGTGGCGCAATCTCGGCTCACTGCAAGCTCCGCCTCCCAGGTTTACGCCATTCTCCTGCCTCAGCCTCCCGAGTAGCTGGGACTACAGGCGCCCGCCATCTCGCCCAGCTAGGAAACCTATTTTCAGATCCCGTAACATCATCATAAACAAGTAAAGTACATAAATCATTCATCAGGCACCAGTGTGCAGAGAATAGTAATATGCCCTTTGTGAAATATTTCATGTGCAAACTCTGAAAATGCTCTTACATGGGCAAGTTACCTCACCTTTTCAATCCTCAGTTTCCTCATCTTTGACCTTGTGATGATAGTGTTTACTTCCTGGGCCTCCTGAGAGGATGAGAGAGGTAAGATGTGATGTGAAGCTCCTAACTGTGGTTGGCAAACAGGGAATTCTCCTCCCTCTTCCACAGCAACATGTATCCCCTGTTGGAGAGCTGTTCTCAATCTCATACCCCTACCCTTCTCAGTACTCTGTTTTTTCATCAACCTCTTTGCTTTTCCCATCATTGCCAACCAGAGGTCTACCTCCATGAAACTGTGCCTTCTGAGCCCATGTGTAATAAATTATTATTTTCTCAAGGTCACTGAGCAGAATTTGCAACCTTAAACTTGGATGCTGATATCTGGAAAGCAACTGACCTTTATGGAGGGTGTCCACTGAGAGCACCTGACTCAAGCCATGAAATGCTGAATCATTAACAATTTAGAGCAGAAAATAATTTAACCAAGTTAGACAACCTGTAATAGCTCTTGTGACTGGGGCCATTAAGGCCATTTTGATGTAGTTCAGACCAAACTAATGACTGTGAAGAGAAAGCACCTGAAAACAAGTAGCCTGATTCAACTTTTCTATTTCCGTTTTAAACCCCATTTGGAATTTCTCTGGTGTGCCTTCCTAGGTTGACATTTTTTTCGCATATCAATCCATTCTAATTAGTCAAGTGGTTTTCAACCTCCTATGTCTATGAAAAAAAATTCCACAAACCTTTGCACAATGACTGTCTAGAGTTTGCAGACCAGAGGAGCTAAATTTATTTAAAATCCAACTCTCTCCCCTACCTTTCTTAATTACTTTCAAATGCCTATAAAAGCTAGTAAGGGAAACATAAATGAGTGGAATAGACTGGGATTATCCAATAGGGAGCAGCAAGCACCATAGTGAAATGCAAGGCACATGCACCTCCTTTAAAGGCTTTAAAATTAACAGCAACCAAAACATATTCAACGCCCTGAAGGTCTAATAATACACTTCTGCTAGACACACTGGCCAACTATTAATCCATAACCCCAATCTAATCCAAGACTTTCATTTCAAAAGTGAGGAAATTTAACCAGAGAACTCTAAGTGGATTGTTTCAGGCCATATTAGATGTGGGTTTGCCTGTGGTATGTCTTGACTGCTAATCCAAAGCCCCCAAATTCCTCTTCGCTTGCTCCTGGTAGACTTAAGGGACATAAAGAAATACAACACTGCAAAAGTCTTTATGGAGTATCAACGCTGTTCACCACTCAGTTCTAAGCACTGGGGTAGGTGAAAAAAATCACGGTTTTGTGGCCTTTGCCCTGAAGAGGTTAATAATGTGTTATGTTACCTTTTCTATTAAGCTTAAACCCTCTGTCTCATACACACAGGCTTCCAGAGACACATATAGATCTCAGAGCTGGAAAGAATTACAGGGAATCATCTGGTGTATCTCACTGCCTTTAAGCACATAGAGCAGTGGTCCCCAACCTCTCTGGTACGAGGGACTAGTTTTGCGGGGGATGTTTTCAGGATGATTCAAGTGCATTACATTTATTGTGCACTTTATTTTTTTTTTTATTTTTTCTATTATTATTACATCATAATATATAATGAAACAGTTATACAACTCAGCATAATGTAGAATCAGTGGGAGCCCTGAGCTTGTTTTCCTGCCACTAGACAGTCCCATCTGGGGGTGATGAGAGACAGTGACAGATCATCAGGCATTAGATTCTCATAAGGTATGCACAACCTAGATCCCTCATGTATGCAGTTCACAATAGCGTTTGTGATCCTATGAGAATCTAATGCTACCACGGATTTGACAGGAGGTGGAGCTCAGGTGGTAATGCAAGTGATGGAGAGTGGCTGTAAATACAGATGAAGCTTTGCTTGCTGGCCAGTACTGGTCCATGGTCCAGAAGTACTGCCATTAAAAAAAAAATGAAGCTATAGAAGCCTTGACAGAATAAGAAATGTACTGCAAGTAACAACAACAACAAAAAAAAATCCTGTCTTTTTGCTTCCTAGGGTAGAGGTTTCTTCTGGAAGAGATATTTCATGTCATGAGGTAGAATATAATAACCACAATAATATGCTAAAAAGCGTGAGTACAGGCCTGGCACAGTGGCTCACGCCTATGATACCAGCACTTTGGGAGGCCGAGGTGGGTGGATCACGAGGTCAGGAGTTTAAGATCAGCCTGGCCAAGATGGTGAAACCCGGTCTCTACTAAAAATACAAAAAAATTAGCTGGGTTTGGTGGTAGGCACCTGTAATCCCAGCTACTTGGGAGGCTAAGGCAGAGAATTGCTTGAACCCAGGAGGCAGAGGTTGCAGTGAGTCAACATCGGGCCACTGCACTCCAGCTTGGGTGACAGAATAAGATTCCACTTCAAAAAATAAAAAATAAAATAAAAAATAGAAATAATAATAAAAAGCAAGCACAGACTGTTTACATTAAAGATACTGAAGAAGCACTCCAGTTTTTGGAAAGGTATAGGCTAGGATAGGTTTTAGTATGCTTTGGAAGCTCCTCAATGAAAAAAAATACTGAAAATGCTGAGAAACTATGAACAAATAGTTTCTACATAAGGGCACAGATTTCACAACATTGCTGAAGGTCAAATCTAGCTCAAATAGTCATTCAATTTATCCCTGGCATGATGTTCGTGCTGCGTCACCAAGCTTGTATGTCACCTCCAACAACCACCTAGCTTACAACACAACCACAACTGAAAGCAGCAGGCATAATCATCAGTGAGGCTGGGCTATAGCTGGGCCTACTGCTAACTCCCCGTCTGGCTGTGGTTAGGACCATTCCACAGGGCTGCCACATGGAATAATTCAGAGCGGACCTTCCATACTGTAGGAGGGAATGGCTAGACTGTCAACATCCCTTCAGGGTCAAAGATCTACACCTAAATGTTGTTCTGTATGTTCCAATATGCTGCAAAACTACATGACTGATTCTATGTTAGAATTAACATATAATTAGATCGAGCCTTTTTAAAAAATGAATCTGAATACACATCAAGCTTGCTTCTGTTTTGTGCTTTCTATTATTTTTGAATAGCAATTTCCTACCCTTTCCTCTCAAGGTTTGGAAAACATATACCCCTTAAGGTATTTTTTTTTAAATTCAATCTACATAAAGGTATTTTTTTTTTAAATTCAATCTACATTTTACTTACTATCAAAGACTGAAAAGGTAGTTTTTAAATTGCTCCTACATAATACACATCATTTTGCAGAATTCACATCTCCATGCCCTTTCCTGCATCCTCTTTCTACCCATTTCTCACCTTTGTGGATGTAAATCTGGCATTTTAGAGACTGAATTTTAGATAAACATCTTATGCCTTTTCTCAACAGTTTACAACTGGCATTTTATAATTTGCAGAAAATGTTTAGAAATTTTTCATATGTTAATAGTTCCAGAGCTTCCCTCCCCCTGTCATTTTATACCACAACTCTCTAATTTTGGGGCTATTCTGTATTTAGCTATTAGTTGGCTGGCACAAACTGAGTGTGTAGAAGTTGTTTTGTGATGCTTAAAATACATGAGAAAGCATCTTAGTTTTCTTTATAGAAGATAAACAATTTATCTGACTAAAACATTCTTGGAATTCATTTTTCCCTTCAAAAGTGTCTATTTATTGTTTTCTGCTTTATTCTAAAGGAGAATTCTTTGATACGCATGACTTTTGTTTGCAAGATTTTTCTTTTTTTACACTGGTAACATATGCTTTGCCAGGATGTATCCGGGTGTGGTCATCTTTTCATTCACTTTGTTGACTTTCAATGACAACTTACACTAGGCTCAGTTCAGAAGAATGTTCTTCATTGAATCGTTGCTATGTTAGCCCCAGTTCTCGCCTCCTCCTTAAGAATTTCTACAGTTCTTAGGAATTTCTATAGTTCATTCTCCATCCTCCATAGTAATCATATGTATTTCTTTAACCAGTTTTACTTTTCTCTTCTGGAAAGTACCTCCTCTTATTCTTCACTTAGCTAATTTACTTTTTCTCAATACAAATTATTTGCTGATTCCAAAGTGGGTTTTAATTTGACTATTGCCTGTTTAGAACCTGTACGTTTCCTGGGTGATTTCACCTGATTTTAAAATCTTTCTGTCTATGCCTGATCTGTCCTTCCGAATTTCCACTCTTGCTATGGAGAAATCACGACTCTGCCCTGTTCCACCACCACCTGACCTCAGTTTTCTAAACCTTTCTTCTGATTTGTGAATTGTTTTCATCAGAGCGCTCTTTCTTCAAGTGCTCAGGATGATGTTCCTCTTCCTCACTTGGTAGTATTTTTCCGTAGACTCCACATGCCCTCTCTTCACACAGCAAGGAGGAAAAACTTATCCCAGTACGATGCAGCTCTCGGCAGCACAGTTCACCCATGGGGGTGCTGACTGAATGCCCTCACATTTGCAAAGTTGCTTTCAGGTTGTCAGGAAGGCTTTTGTCTTTTGACATTCTGAACACATGAAATTTATTAAGAACATTTTCCAGGTTGCAGGGCTACTCATGTCTTCTTGTACTTTCTCTTGCTTACGGAACTTTATGTATAAAAGGTACATATTTGTGCAAACATATCTACGCATTTACATGTATATACATATGTGTATATGTATACACATATGTATAGGTGTATATGTATATATGAATGTATACATATACATACATATACTTACATGTACAAATATATGTGTATATATTTGCTGTATGTATACATGCATATACACATGCAATATGTATAAATACATGTAAATAGGTGTGTATATATACACGTATATATTGTATATAGGTATGTATACATACATACATGTCCATATTTATAGGCATATTTATGCATACACAGATACACAAATATTTCCGTGTATATATGTGTATATGTATGTGTCTACATATATGTATGCATATGTATGTGTATTGCTTTAGGGGAAAGAAAACTGAAGTGCAGATGGACTCAAAAACAACATCCATGCAGAAAGAAGAGAAAATGCTCATCTTCCCAGTTGCTACTGACACTGGAGTTTTGCATCCAGGGTACAAATACAGGTCAGAAGATAAAGCCTCTCCTAAAGAACTCCTGGTCAGGGGAGGAAATGACCTGTTTCTGAAAGCATATCATATACTATCTTTAACTGTGTCCATTAATGTAGTTTCCTAAACCTTGAAGGTTCACGAAGACTCCTCCCAGAGTCTGGGAAAAGATTGATTGCAATTTCTAGTTTTTTATAATAGATAATTCCTCTTTCTATTTCATCTTCAGTCATTTTAGTAGGTAAAGAGAGTGTGAGGATGTGTATGTGAAGCGATAAGTCACTGTATTTTTTATTTGCATATCTCTAATGATTTCCAGCATCTTTGTATGTGCTTGATGACCATGTGTACATCTTAGAGAAATGTCTATTCAAGTCTTGCCCATTTTAAATTGAGTTGCACATTTTATGCTGCCATTTTAAATCAAAAGTCCCTTTTAAACTTCTCTCCATTGTAGAAGTGTACAATGTTAGAGATAAAAGCTATCTGAGTATGCTCTTGCAACTCTGTTTTACCAACATGCATCATGATGCCCAGAGGCAACAGGTAGTATGCCCAAGGTCTCATAGCTTGTGAAAAAGCCCATGCCATAATTCAAATGT
Source organism: Rhinopithecus bieti (assembly GCF_001698545.2). NCBI lineage: Eukaryota > Metazoa > Chordata > Mammalia > Primates > Cercopithecidae > Rhinopithecus > Rhinopithecus bieti. Next base: position 140,201 of record NW_016816210.1, read on the forward strand.
CCTAAGGAAGCTCTCTACAGTTCTGGAGATAAAATAGTAAAGATACTTATTTAGAAAAAGTTTCCAAGCCAGTGTGTACTTTTGCCTTACCAATCTTTAGGGAAAAGGAGGAGTGACTCTCATTATTCTTAAAGCACTGTCCTGTCACTAACAATAGCCAGTCCTCATTTCTTATCCTCTGAAATGAGCAAAAACCCCACAAAGGGAGGGAGGCCAACTTCATACACATAGGGAAAAATGACCTTCCTATAGTCTGTGTACAAAACTAAAAGGGTATTGAACCATTAAGAATCTTTGAAAGTCACACACATACTGGATTTCTCCTTTTTCAACTGCTTATAGGTAGCTGCAGCCTAGAAATGGACTAAGGGTTTTTCAATTTATGCAACTGTCAGATATTTTCCTTCTGCCTATAACCCATGCACTGCCCCAAAGCCAAATTTGCAAAGTGTTCTTGCTAAGTATTTCATGGATTTCACTATGCATTTTTAAAAATGTAGTCCTGAAGCTAATAATAAGATAGGCACTAAAAACATGGTCCTTTTGAATTGGTTCTGTAAGACGGATTGTTAATGAACCTTGAAGAGATATAGCGAGGAAGAACACTTCACAGATTCCAAATTGATATATACTGACCATTTTGAGGCAAAAGTCGCTTTAAAGTCAAGAGGTTCCCCCAGACTTCTGTCATAATACCAGCGTAACTCAGTACATTCAGTTCTGAGAGATAGATCTGTGATTGCTTTCCCAGCATCCCCTCCTCTTTCATTTGCAATGACTAATTTTCACTCTGCTGCACATACCTCCCTGCACAGCCCAGAGGCCTTGGGTATTAGGTGTGGGATTTGTGACTGAGACCACCAACCAATGATCATAATCACATTCCCTGGGTACAGTTATTGGTCCAGACCTGGAATTGTGACTCCAGTCAGGCCAATGTGACAGGTAGTGAGTTTTTCTGTACGCTCCTGTGAAAGACATTTCTGGGTCTTCTGAAAGAGCTCCTGAAGCGATGACATCCCTTTCCCTTGAGCAAGGAGGATGGAAAAAGACAAGATTCATCAATTTCAATCTATATGTAAGATTTATTAGGGAAATAAGGGAACTAATAAGAAAATTTGATTGTCAATCAAAAGTGAAGGCATGCTTACAGAGAATAATTTCTTAGAATTAAGCATGGCTTTGTAAATTCCTCTGCAAAGGCAACAGCTTATACAGCAAGAGAATCTGGCTCAGTTTACAGTAATGTTATTCTTCTCAGGAACAGAAATCCTAGAAACAATCAGGATATTTAAAAAATAATAGCTATTCTTTTTGACATTTAGCTGATCAATGTAATTTCAGCTGTCATTCAAATAAACTAAAAAAACCTAGGTAACATTATGAGAAGAAATAAACTTAGGAGAACATACCAAAATCATATTTTAAATTATTTTCTGCCTCCATCAAAACAAAAGCAATGTTATACTTTTTTTTTTCACTACATTTTTTTCAAACATGAAATGGGGTGGGTAGCCAGTTTAGCTATCACTTGGCACTCCCTAATAAAAGTCATAATCGAAGCGGAAGAATAATACTTTTCAGAAATATTGTCGTTACCAGGGAAGGCTAGAAATGCCCTGAGATAAACTTAAATCTGACATTTTAGGAGTCAGCTAGTGGAAGAGCGTATTGTTTACACAGGAAAGCCTATTTGGCCCTGGCCAATAACTGCTGAAATTAATTATGCCTGTATTAAACTTCATAAGACACATCACCCAGAATCTGGATTTTTTGACTAATTAAGCTTTAAATTTAAGCTGCCAAAACTAAACCATATAAGCATTTATCAGAAAACCCTTACTCACCCATTAAAAAAAAAAAAAAAAAAAAAAAAAAAAAAGTAAACTCATAGATTTTAGAAACCATCTGGAGAAAAACAATTTAGGGAAACCTGCAAAGACAGAAATTATAGTCGATTATCCAAGATGTAAAGTCATATTTTGAGGTTATGCTGTCCTTCATTTTCTCAAGAGTACCCCTTAATTAAATGCAAATAATCAGAAATGGCAATTAATATATTGCTATAATTCCCTGATTAGATAGTGGAGCCCATTTACAATGTTTGAAGGTTGCTGTGGACTCTGAATAAAGCAAATAGAGTTTATTTCATGAATTGCTCACAAGTATCCCTTATTGGGAAAGTTCTCTACAGTGGTCCATCCCAGAGGCTAGCCACTAAGTTCACAGTAATTATGCTATCAAGTGCTATTTCTGTTTTGTTGTTGTTGTTGTTGTTTGCTTGTTTGTTTTGAGATGTAGTCTCGCTTTGTCACCAGACTGGAATGCAGTGGCTCAATCTCGGCTCACTGCAACCTCTGCCTCCCCAGTTCAAGTGATTCTTCTGCCTTAGCCTCTTGAGTAGCTGGGACTACAGATGCATGCCACTACTCCCAGCTAATTTTTGTATTTTTAATAGAGATGGGGTTTCACCATGTTGGCCAGGATGGTTTCAATCTCTTGACCTCATGATCTGCCCACCTGGGCCTCCCAAAGTGCTGGCATTACAGGCATGAGTCACTGTGCCCAGCCTCAAATGCTATTTCTAAACCATTTGAACACTCAATCTTTATTGACAAATTGGAATATTGGCTATAAAGAGGGTTTCCATGAAGGCAGGGATGTTGAACCACTTGATGTAAACATCACACCATACAAATCAGAAATAAGTCAATAAAGGTCAAAATGCCTCTCATGAATGACATAGTGCAGTGTGGAGACTCAAGTACATGTGTGTTGCTTCCTCAATTGGCTCCTACTTAGGGTGTGTGTTCCTACAGTGGAGACTATCTGAATGGCAACTCCCTTTTCTTGCCACTACACATAGACTGCCTACTCCAAGCCCTCTCTCTATCAGGGCTTTTGAACTTGCTTCTCCTTCTGCCTAAAATCTTGCCCAGCTCTTCCCATGACTGTCTCATTATCATTCCTTTAGGCTTCTACTAAAATTTGCCTTTCCAGAGAGGCAAATGCTGATCCATGTCCAAAGTAATCCAGGTGCAATTTCACATTATCATCTCTCTCTGTAGACTTCAGAGGACACATCACAACCAATAATTATTTTAGTTTACCTCTTTATAGGCCAGCTCTTCCACCAGAATAGCTATAGTTTACTGTGTTTCACAGAGTCCTATTTTAAGTTGAACCAGCAATAATGTGTACATATAAAATATTTGAGTCACTATATTTCTTACAGTAATGATGATTTTCAGCAACACCCAAGTTACATATGCTTTTAAGACTCTATTAGTCATTCCTTTAAACATGAGCTTATGACTGTGTGCTGAATTTTAGCAACTGAATCTTATTTTCCTCTTTGTAAGACAATTCTCCAAATGTTTTAAGTTGACAGGGATAACAGCTAGCACTGGGTGTCTACCATACTTTACTTTCTGGTTATCTCTAATCTTTATTACAACTCTTCAACACAAGTATTGTTAATCTCGCTTGCACAAATGAGTAAAGGAAGGCTCAGAGAAGGTTAGGTACTTTGCCAATATTATCTAGGTCATCAGTAACAGAGCAGAGGCTTCCAGGTCTGTCTTCTTCAAAACCTGGTAAACTGCACTGCTTCTCTCATAAAATCACATTTATCTGGCACATCAGGATTTTTCTGAAGCATCCTTTTGATGCAGGATTTTTCTTGGCCCCTTTGCTGAACTTGCAACAGGGGTGCCCTATTTACTTGGCCTGCCTGCCATGCTCAACCCCTTGCAGGAGGCAGTACATGAACAAGCAAGTACAGGATCTTGTTGGGCACTCCAGGCACCAGCAGGAGCAAGCTCCATGTGGGGCCTGCAGCAGCACCCAGGTTACGGTGCCCATGATCCCGAAGCATTACAGTGCTCTTTTGGTTCTGCCATCTGTGGATGGCAGTGTGTTAGCAGCTCAATTGGCCCCTTGCCTCATCACGTGGGGCAGTTGCCCTCTATTGGTGAGATCAAAGGGCCGGTGTGACCACCTTTCTGGGTACCCACTCTTGGTGGGCCCCAAGCCCTTGTCTGGCATCCAAGTAGAATGAGGTCATGCAGACAACTGAAGAATGGTGAAGGCTGAGATTTGTATTAAGTGATGAAAATGTCTCTCAGCAGAAAGGGGAGCTGGAGAAGGGATGGGAAGGGTGAGTCGTCTTCCCCCAAAGTCAGGCCGTCTCTTTCACAGTCTGGCTATTTCTTCTCCAAAGTCCAGTCACCTCCTCAAAGTCTGGCCATCTCTCCCTCTACCGACTGAGTCTGGAGTGTTTATAGGCACAGGATGGGAAGTGTGTGCTTATTGGGTTGTGAGTATGCAATAAAGACTAAAGTGAAGACAGCACTCAAAAGTGGACACAACAGGATAAAAAACCAATTAGGTCTGTAATTCCAGCACTTTGGGAGGCCAAGGCAGGCAGATCGCTTGAGGTCAGGAGTTTGAGACCAGCCTGGCCAACATGGTGAAACCCCATCTCTACTAAAAATACAAAAATTAGCCGGGCATGGTGGCAGGTATCTGTAATCCCAGCTACTTGGGAGGCTGAGGCAGGAAAATTACTTGAACCACGGAGGCGGAGGTTGCAGTGAGCCAAGATCGCATGATTGCACTCCAGCCTGGGTGACAAGAGCAAGACTTCGTCAAAAAACAAACAAACAAACAAACAAAAAACAATTAGGAAAGGGTAGGTGTATGTAAAATAGGCGAAGGATAGGGATCAATCAGAGGAAAACACACCAAAAGGGAAGACAAGTTCTCAATTTGATCTGAGAATTTGAGTTGTAGCTTCACTTTCAGGCTTTAAACTGTCTTCAGCTTGGAGGTGGGGTTTCACTGGGGACCCACCCCCATCTGCCTGGACATTTGGCTGCCTCCTGTCACTATCACTTTGCACTGTGGGATCAGGACAACCCTGGACAATGAGAGTCAAACGGAAAATGAACGAAGAATTTGAGAAGTCTGAACTGAGAGGATTTGCTCCAGCATAATTAAGTCTATCAGTTGTGAGGCCTCTTAACCTTTCTAAGTTCAATAGGTGATTCGTACAATATGACAGAAAAGAATCAATAAGGTCCATTAGAAAACACAAAGAGAAAACAATTTCTCAGTAAGCTGTATAGGAGGTATAGCACCAGCTGTGAATAAGTATTCATCTTCATATGTGTGCATTAAGAAAGTTCCAGAAATGAGTGCATCTTAGGGATACTGGAGACCATCAGCATTCTTCATGTGCCCTGCTGCTGACTCATCTTAATAACACCATCAGTGTAGAAACTAAGAGCTCTGAGGAATGAAGACAGTATCTTCTCAGACTGCCGAGCATCAGGGAGGATGTGTGCAACAGCTGTTAGGAATTCTGGGTCTAGGCTGGCTTTATATCCCAGCTCTGTGACTTACTGCAATCTTAGGAAAGTGACTTGATCTCTTCTCTAAGCCTTTATTTCCTCATCGCTGGAAAAAGGGATGTAATTATAGGACTCATCTTCTAGGACTGTTACAGAGATGAGATAATATGTCCTATGTTACATGCTCAGTATCATACCTGGCACAGAATAAACCCTTAATTCATGTTATCCTATTAATTAACGACAATAATCAACCTGTGAATTGTCAACCTGTGAATAATCAACCTGTGAATACAGAGATGAGATAATATGTCCTATGTTACATGCTCAGTATCATACCTGGCACAGAATAAACCCTTAATTCATGTTATCCTATTAATTTACGACAATAATCAACCTGTGAATCCTGAGGTCAATGTTGATGTACCTGTAAGTGGCCAGATACTGTTTTGAACCAATGAAGATAGCAAAAGAGTTGTTATAAACCATCTCCAAAGAAGAAAGCAAAAGACTTGTTATAAACCAGTTTCCTTTTCATAACGCATAAAGTATTTGTATTCAGTATGGGTAATTATAGTGTGATTCTATCCTCACAGGTGAGGTCCCCAATTATACCAACAAGGCAGCCAAATAGTCCTTAAGAAAGCAACTGCCATGACTTGTCCCTACTTCTATTTATGATTTTCCCTTCCCTGTTAGCTTCTTATTTTAAATTTTTCTTGAAGCCCACAAGTGTTACATAAGTGCATTCTCCTCACCAAATGTTCAACAGCATAAGGTAGCACGGAAAAGTTGCCTTCCACCCCTCTCCCACCTGTCTCCCCACCCACCACCAGCACCAGTCAACTCCTCTCCCAGAGGAAACACCAGATTTTCTGCAGATACATATACAACATTACTAGATGGCCATTTCTTCATTTTACTTTGGCTTCCTTTGTTCAGTTTCCATTTTTAACATCTGTGCAATCATCTTGACTTGAAAGCCCCTCTTCAATTATGCCAAATCACCCCTTCCTGCCTTCTTTACACCATCCACTTATCCTAACTGTTCTTTTACATTTATTTGATTGTGTTAGTAATTCCAATCCCTCCTCCATTATACAGATAGCTCCATGAGGGAGGAACGGCATTTGCTCTTCTTCACTCTCATATCTCAAGCATTTAGTATAGTCCTTGGCCCACTGTAGGAACTCAACAATTATGTGTTGAATAAAACTACTGTTTCTCATTCATAAGGCTGTCAATACATCATAATTATGGTAATAATTGACTTAAAGAGGTGAGGATTTCCAATAGAAACCATTCACTTAATTGAGACTAGGAAATAAGTCAGAAGCACAAGGCTTTCCACTGGTGAATGAACAAGACACAAATTATTTCTGCTCTCTCCTCCCTGCCAAGAATTGTGATGCAGGTTTCAGTTCAGACTACCTGAAATTGCTTATGTGAACTATAAAGCGTTCATTTATTAAATGGCAAGCAACTATGTATGGCACAAAGCTGATTTAACCCAGTGAGTGACTGAGTGACCCAAATGATAATTTTCCTCTATCTTTGGGTTTTAGGGACAATACTTCCTATTTTATCATGTAATTAAGAGATTAGGAGAGAAAGAGAGAAAACATGGTTACCTAACATGGCAGATGACAGCCCCGTATAATAATGGTCAAAACTCCTAGACATTGACCAACCAAAACTGAATGATTAGCTAAGGGACCAGAATGTACTGAGTCTTTAACCCTATACCTCATGGACGTTGGCTCAGTGACTTGCCTGATTCTGCAGAAAGTCAATGTTGCTGAGCTCTGCCATCCGTTGCTCATTCTTATTTATTCTAAAGTTGGGGGGTTGACCATAGTACATGTTAGGCATGAGACCTAGGAAGTACTCCACTTAATAAAGCTGGCTGGTAATTAAAAGCCAGTCAAAATGTGTAATTTTTATCTACACAAGCATTCAGTGAGGATTCGCCGATAAATGGAAAGGCTGCCCTCCTATTGAGAACTGTTTTCCTGTTCTTTAACTTTATTTACCAGAGCAATAAGCAGTTTACATGTAACTGTGAAATACATATAAGTGAAGCACAAAGGTAACTCAAAAGCAACAAAATTATGATTCTTCTAACATAGGCATGAGCTATGTCGTTAGTACGACCCCTTAACAATTACTCATGAGGATAAAACCGCTTGAGTCATCAATGGCTGAGCCAATACTGAAGTTGTTTTAAAATGTCCATTCCTCATTCGTCCTAGCTCTACAATGACCATCATTGCCACTGAACATTATGCAAGTAAATTCATTACTGTTTATGAGAAATTCATTTACCTTTTTGACAGTAAATGTTTTCAGAGAAAGTTAAAAGCATAAGCTTTGAAGTTAGACATATCTTGGTCTATATACTGACCTGGCTGCCCACTAGATAAAAAGGTTGGACAGGTGAATTAAGCCTTCTATGCTTCAGTTTCTTTACATAGAAAGAGGAGATAATAGTCCCCTTCACAGGGTCATTGTGAGGAATAAGAGATTACAAAGCCAGGCACTTGACATTGTCCAAACAATGTTCACTGCAAGGTGTGGTGTTTGCATGCTTAATAGCGTTGATGGTGGTGGTACTGTTGCACCAGATTGTACTTTTCCTAAAAGGGCCATAGCAGTATCTCGGTATCAGTTTCCTGTGGCTACCATGACAAATTACCATAAAAATCTCAGCTTAAAACAATATAAATTTTCTCAAAGTTCTAGAAGCCAGAATTCCAAGCCCTCTGGAGGCTCTTGATGAAAATTTATCCCTTGTCTCTTCTCAATTCTAGTGGCTATCAACATTCCTTAATTGGTGGCCCCATCACGCCAACCTCTGCTTCTCTGATAATATTGCCTCCTCCTCTTCTGTGTCAAATTTTCCTCTGCCTCATCATTATAAGGACCCTTGTCATTGAATTGAAGGCTCACTTGGGTAACCCAGGAATTATTTCCTCTCTCATGATCCTTAATTTAGATGAGACCCTTTTTCCAAATAAGGTAACATTCACAGGTACCGAGGATTAGGAGCACATAATGTGGGAGGGCCACTATTCAATCCACTACAATCTCCCATTCCACATACTCCTCTAGAACTTTGCAATTCCCCCATGAAGACGTGGAGCCCATGTGCCCACTGCTTGAATCTAGGCAGGACTTTGTGTCTGCCTGTAACAGAGTAGAGTGGAAGTGATGCTATCTGACTTCTGAGTCTGGGTCATAACAATGCTATGCACTTCCATCTTCTTTAAATGGAACACATATTCTAGAGTTTGGCTACCATGTTAAGGGCAAGCCCAAGTTAGCCCATAGGAAAGAGCTGTGTGTAGGTGTTCTGGCCAGCTGAGGTCCCAGCTGACAGTTAGCATCAACCACCCACACATGTAAGTAAACACACCTGGAGATGATTCCAGTGCCAGCTGTTGAGATACCCCAAGCCTTTGAGTCTCCCAGTCAAGGTGCTAGACATCAGGGAAAAGAGATAAGCCATCTCCCCTGAGTTCTGCCCAAGCTGCAGAATCATGAGCAAAATAAAGTATTGCTGTTGTATTAAGCCACTAAGTTTTGGGGGAGTTTGGTGTGTAGCAATAGATAATCAGACCAATTATTCATTAAATGATTAAGTGAATGAAGATTAGAAACGTAAAAAGGCACATAAGATACACTCCCTGGCACTTAATATATTGGATCTTTGGCTAAGCAGATACAGAGTGAGCAAACATACACACCACACCCTCACACTTCTAGAAGTAAAAAGACGTCCATCTTTCTCATTCTGGGTCAGGGAATATGGAGGACCCAGTGATCACACACAGAAATTATGTGAGGCCAAGGCAGGCAAATCACTTGAGGTCAGGAATTCAAGACCAGCCTGGCCAACATGGTGACACTCCATCTCTATTAAAAACACAAAAATTAGCCAGGCGTGGTGGCACACGCCTATAATCCCAGCTACTCAGGAGGCTGAGGCACAACAATCGCTTGAACCTGGGAGGCAGAGGTTGGAGTGAGCTGGGATCACGCCACTGCACTCCAGCCTGGGCAACATAGTCAGACACTGTCTCACAGAAAAACAAAAATTATTTAAGGGTATTGGACCTTATATATCATCTGATCTAACTGTATATTTTACAAGTTGGGAGAATATGGCTCAGAAACAGTCCCTGCAACTCCTTCCTCAACACAGCTCTTCACCCAACGAAAGTCCACCTTGCCCCTCACAGGCAAGATGAAAAATCTAGCACAGTCTCATGACCTTTCCAATTAAGAATATTGAAAGGAAGAAAGGAGACAGAATGAATGCATCGAAAAGGCACAAAGCTGATTTAAAAACATAGCCGTTATATTGGCTGTTAATCAGATTATGAGAAAATTTCTTCTCCTTTTTATATTAAAATGGTTTTGGTTTGTTTTCCTACCTTAATCCCATGGCTCTAGGTCTTGGAAAGTGCCTGGGGCACAGGAAGGAAAGGCAAAAATTGTTGTATGGTGAGGAACAAAGAACTTTTTGGTTCAAGGGCCCTACCATGCCATCCAAGATGTATCTAAGAAGTAGGACAGTAGATTTTGGACCAGTTTTCAAACAAAGGACTTCCTATGATGATGGAAATGATCTGTATCTGCTCTAAGATGGCAGCTACTAGCCATGTGTAGCTGTTGAACATTGTGATGTGGCTAGTGTGACTAAATAGATGTCTTTAATGTTAATTTTAAATCCTTAGTGGACAATGCCATTCTAGAAAGACTATTTACAAACAACTCTGAGCCCAGAAATCCTAACTAATGATTCTCAGGCAAACCAATTGATGGGAAACCACCTCATATTTACTGGTTCTGTCTATAGTTTGAATCATCTAACCCCACCCCTGTCTACCATGGAAGGACTGACCTGCAAGTTCTCAGTGGCAGTATGCCCTTGGGATTTGCTACTTCTCCTTTATGATTGCTTAGTAACTCAGTCAGCATGAACAGATCCTTGCAATGTGGCCACAACTTCAGATTTCTGAGAGTTATTCAGAGGTCAAAGCAACATGACCAGTAAGAACTAAAATTTCCAGGTGTGAATGGCTATGTATGATATACAGAGACAAAAAATATTTCCTGGGAGATTTTCTAACATTGTTCCTCTCAATTCTAGGACATAAAAATAACTTTGGTTGTATGAAAACTCTTGTAAGTGGAAAAGGTCATGAATATTGTCCAAATAACAGGATAAAGTTACACAGTAATTTCTTTATAATCGGAATTCAAGCCTTTCAGTTTGACCTCTCCAAAGTCTATAATTTGTAGGCTGTTTGACTTTACTCGTGTCAGCTCCTATTCTCATCTTTCCCCATCCCCTCTTTCCACTCCAGTGGCCTAAGCTCTCAATACTAGAACCATTATGCCTGAGACTCCCCAATCAAGTTTAACTTACCAGCTTCCAGACTATAATCACACTGCTTTCTCTGATTTCACCACCATACAAAAGGCCTTATTCATCCTTGAAGACACACCTCAAGAAGTCTTTCAGTGTCCTCTAACTTTAGCTAATTTATTCTTTGTACAATTTTGATACTTCTTTAAAATATGTAATTTGTAGAAAGTATTAAAATTATATATATGTTTTCTTCCCTAGCAAATTATGAGTACTTAAAGTATAGGATTGTTTTATTATAATCTGTAGTTTCTACCCAAAGCATAGTATACTCAACTGTGTGCTTAAGAAATACTGATTCAATTGAAGCAAATATGCCCAATAGGTTGTATAACTTTATAGCAGTTTTGATTCATGTTATTTGCAGTAATTATGATACCCAAATCATCCTTGATGCTTTACATTCTCACAAAGGTATAAAACACAGAAAGTTTCAAACCAAATAGGACATTGGAGAGCCATATCCTAGGACTGACCATGGAATAAAATAAATTTTGTTTTTTGTTTTCTGCATTACAGTTTTTATGGTGCTTTTAAAAAACAACATTTTGGCAATTTTTCATATGGATGGATTGAGCTAATGGATTAAAAGTGACCACAGAGTCGAAGCACTGAGAGATGGAAGCACAATTTTCTCAGTATAGGAAGCACTTCCAAGTCCCCAAGCTAAGCTGGCACTGCTCTGAAGTAGATGCTACTCACACTCACAATATATTAACAGTGTTAAATGAAAAGTATAACTAAAGCCAATAATATCACTTTCACTCATTTACTGAGCAAATCTGTATATTGACTAGGATGAAGTCTCCTGCCTTTAATCTATTTCACACTCCATCATTACCCTTCCTTTCCCATGCAATTAAAATGTAGCAGGTAGTTGATACACAGAGGGAGTGTCTGTATTAAAAAAACTATTCATAATCAAATTCAAGCACTCATCTCATTTATGATCTGTCTACCTTAATAAATCAACTAATACTTCATTTTAGAAGTCATATAAAGCTCTATTAACCCATGTTTATACATTTTAATTTAAAGTGACTGCCTATTCAAAATTTTCTCCCTTTCATTTATTCAATAAACATATTCTAAGTGTCTACCATGTACTTTATAGGCATCCTCACTCACCTTAACTTGGGTAAGACTGGGTCGGTTCCATGAGCTTTCCCAAAACAGATGATGTGTCAGCGTCCTGAGTTACGGAACACGCTGGCCATTCTCTCTGGCTTTTACTGTTTTACAATGTGTCCAAGGAGGGGGGAGGGGGGAGGGATTGCATTGGGAGTTATACCTGATATAAATGATGAATTGATGGGTGCTGACAAGTTGATGGGTGCAGCACACCAACATGGCACAAGTATACATATGTAACAAACCTGCACATTATGCACATGTACCCTAGAACTTAAAGTATAATTAAAAAAAAAAAATGCCTTCCTCTGACCCTCAGTGGATCTTTATCTTACTTCAGGGTAAATAAATCATGTTTTAGACATTCCACTGAATAAATTCAATTTGTCTTCATGAAAATAGCCCTTGAAAATGGGCAGCATTGTGTACTGAAGAAGAGCAGTGACTCTAGAGCCAGACTCCCTGCAACCCACCCCAGTTTCATCATTCACTGACTGTGTGATCTTGGGCAAGTTACTGCACTTCTTGGAGCCTCTGCTTCCTCCTCTGTCAAGTGTGGGTAACAACGGCACTTACCTCATAGGGTTTTTATGTGCATCATATGAAAACATTATAAAGTTAGTGCTGTATTAGTTTTATGAAAGAAATTCATTTCTTACATGATCACAAGTGACAATGGTTTGGATTTTATAATATTAATGAATAGAAACTAAAATAGACATCAGGAGATATATATAACTACAGGTATAGGTAGCTATCATTTATTGAGGTCCCACCATATGACCAGCATGATCAGCTACTTGACATCCATTATCTCATATGTGTGGTCTGCAAAAGGCAATCTATAGTTAACACATGTTGAAAGCCTACTGAATAGCAGGCACTGAGCAGGGCTACAACAATGTACAGAGAATAATCTCTGCTACTGAGAGAAGTTTCCAGAGTAGCTGGGGTGCTCAAGTAGGGTCAGAAATCTTTGCTATCCACTTTGGTTCCAACATCCACAGAATAAGGATGTCTGATGAGGTAACTCCTAAGGTTCCTATTTCATCTAATTTTACAGGTACCGGGATAAGATATCATGCCATCCATTGATGACTCCTAAGCCTTTTGTAGTTTTGCCAATTAATAACCACTTGTGCTAAATGATTGTCTACATGATCAATACTAGAGTATTTTGGAAGGTCTTTGAGGCCAGGTTATTTTGATTGGGCTGGTAGAATGCACTAGCAAAAGTAACAGCTCTCTATTAGAATGAGACTTCACACAGCCTAGGGAAATACAAAATGACAAAAATTAGTGTCCAAACAGGAAGATACCCGAGATGACATCTAGTCCAATGCATGTAATGCTATCCTGGGTTCCAGAAGAGAAAGGCAACGTAGTTCATGGCCAGTTAGGGCTGGGAATCCAGTTTCTGATGCTCAGGGCATCGTGCAATGCCCCACAATATGACAAACTAGCTAACAGACCAGGATCCGTAGTCAGACTGCTTGGGTTTGAATCTCTACTCTGAGGCTTTATAGCTGTGTGATCTTAGATCAAGTTATTGAGCCACTCTCTCCCTTGTAAAGTTGGTATCCAAATAGTAGCAACCTGGATAATGATTAAGTTAGATAATGTTTGCAAACTGTAACTGCAACAGCATAGTGCCTGGCACACAATAAGCCTGCAATAAATAATGATGATGATGATGATGACGACGACGACTACGACAATAGCAAACACTTCTATAAAGTGCTTACTATGTGCCAAGCTCTAAACAATGCATTTATCACTTCCTCTAATCTTTGCAACAATCCTATGAGGTAGGTATTGGCACAGAGAGGTTGAGAAACGTATCAAAAATCACTGAGTAAGAGGCAGAATCCAGACTTGTACTTAGAACATCTGTCTCTTGAGTTTGAGCCCTGAACTACTATTCTGTCCTGAAGGGTCTCTCATGACTTTCTGTTGTCAATACTGAGTCTTCCTATGTGTCAGATTCTGCTAAAAATGCTTCACATGAATTAACTCACTGGGTCTTCACCAATCGATGAGTAGATATTAAGTTTATACTAAATGCTTATGTTAACCACAACAAATGGACAAAACACAAGGTGGAAACAATGCAAGAAGAAGGTCCTCAGTTACAGAATAAAGAGAAATTAGATAAAAACAAAACATTCAGAACTACCAGGGAACTACTCTAAACAGAAAACATCACTGGGTACCTCAGATGAAAGTGACCTATGACACAGGGTAGGCAAAGGTAACAGGCTATTTTTCCAGCTTCAGGATTCTATTGAAGAGCCAGATCATTATTGCAATTTGGAGGGGAGATACAGTGTAGTGGAAAGGTTGAGACAGGTCAAACACCAGCTTTTCACTTACTAGCTGTCTTTCAGCAAGTCACGCAACTTCTCTGAGCCTTGGGTTTTCAGTGGGAATAACAATATTAAATTGGTAGAGTTATGAAAATTAAAAGATTTTAAGAACCATGTACAGTGAGTAGCACAGAAGAGATATTTAATAAATATTAACTCCTTTGTATAAGCACAATGTGTGATAAACTAAGGTCTATTTGTGGGTGTTTACAGTGTAGGTAAAACACACACTCTCCAATGCATGGAGAAAATTAAATATGTAGTCTCAATCTCCTGCCAGTAATGAATACTGGAATCTTCTGCTAAGAGCAGAGGAAAGCAAAATAACTTTTCTTCTGATTTACCTCTGAGACAAAGAAAACTTGGTAAGATACTTGTCCAGATGGCTATACTGGAAAGGCTCTTCCGGCATGTATCCTTGGGGACAGTACAGAATGCAAGACTGACAAAAAAGTAGAATTCCAGATTTTCAGTCTTGGACAGATCACCAAGTTTTCACGAACACTTACAGATGACATCATTCTTATAGTTCGTCATTACACAGGGGGTTTTATTACAGTGTGAGCTTTCCCAAATCTCAAATTGTTGAACAACCCAAACATACAAAATAATCACTCTTTCCTATGTGTGTGTGTCTGTGTGTGTGTGTGTGTGTGTGTGTGTGTTTCCCTCAGTAGCTTTAGAGGTACAAGTGGTTTTTGATTACATGGATCAATAATATAGTGGTGACCTCTGGAATTTTAGTGCACCTGTCACCGAGTAGTGTACACTCTACCCAACAGGTAGTTTTTCATCCTTCATCACCCCCCTCCCACCCTCTCCTCTTCTGAGTCTCCAATGTCCATTATACCACTCTCTATGCCTGTGCATACCCATAGCTTAGCTCCCACTTATCAAACAGAACATGTGGTATCAGATTTTTGATTCCTGAGTCACGTCACTTAGAAAAATGGCCTCTGGTTCCATACAACTTGCTATAAAAGCCATTATTTAATTCTTTTTTATGGCTGATGGTGATGTATATTGTATTTTCCTTATCCACTTGTCTGTTGATGGGGACTTTGGTTGGTTCTGTATCTTTGCAGTTGTGAAATATGCTGCAAAAAATATACATACGCAGGTCTTTTTGATATAATGACTTTTTTCCTTTGGGTAGCGACCCAACAGTGAGATTATTGGATCGAATGGTAGGTCTGCTTTTATGCCTTTGAAAAATCTCCAAACTGTTTTCTATAGAGATTGTACTAATTTACATTCCCATCTGCAGTATATAAATATTTCTTCTTCACCACATCCACGCCAACATCTATTTTTTTTATTTTTAATAGTAGCCATTCTGGTTGGGGTAAGGTGGTATCTCATTGTGGTTTTAATTTGCATTTGCCTGAATAGATCTGTTGTACATTTTTTTCATATGTTTCTCAGCCATTTATATCAATTATTTTGAGAAATGTGTATTCATGCCATTTGCCCACTTTTTAATGAGATCACCTGTTTGTTTTTTCTTGCTCACAGTTCCTTATCAATTCTGAATATTAGTCATTTTGTCAGATGCATAATTTGCAAATATTTTTTCGCACTCCATAGGTTATCTGTCAATTCTGATCATTATTTCTTTTACTGTGCAGAAGCTTTTTAGTTTAATTGGGTTCCATTTATTTATTTTGTTTTGTTCCATTTATTTTGGGGTCTTAGTCATAAATTCTTTGCCTAGGTCAATATCCAGAAGTGCTTTTCCTAGGTTTTCTTTCTAGAATTTTATGTTCTAGAATTTTCAGGTCATTAAGTCTTTCATCCATCTTGAGTTAATTTTTTTCAATACAGTGAGAGAAAAGGATCCAGTTTCATTCTTCTTTGTGTAACTATCCAATTTTCCCAGCATCACTTATGAGAGTGTCCTTTCTCCAATTTATGTTTTTGTATGCATTGTAAAAGATCAGCTGATTTTAAATATTAGGCTTTATTTCTAGGTTCTCTCTTCTGTTCCATTGGTCTATGTGCCTACTTTTATACCAGTATTATGCTGTTTTGGTTACTATAACCTTGCAGTATAATTTGAAGTTCAGTAATGTGATGCCTTCAGATTTGTTCTTTTTGCTTAGAATTACTTTGGCCATTTAGGCTCTTTTTGGTTCCATATGAATTTTAGAAATGTTTTTTCTAATTCTGTGACAAATGATGTTGGTATTCTGATAGGAAGTACATTGACTCTGTAGATTGCTTTGGGCACTATGGTCATTTTCATGATACTGAGTCATTCAATTCATGAGCATGGGATGGTTTTCCATTCCATCTGTTTGTGTTTTCCACAGTTTCTTTCAATAGTGTTTTGTATTTCTCCTTGTAGAGATCTTTTAACCTCCTTAAGTATATTCCTAGGTATTCAAAATTTTTTGTAGCTATTATGAAAGAGATAGAGTGCTTGATTTGATTCTCAGCTTGGCCATTGTTGGTATATAGCAGTGCTGCTCATTTGTATGCACTGATTTTGTAACCTGAGACTTTACTGAATTTAGTTTATCAGATCTAGGAGTCTTTAGAGTTTTCTAGGTATATGCTCATGTAATCAGCAAACAGAGACAGTTTGACTTCCTCTTTTCTAATTTGAATGCCCTTTCCTTCTCTTTCCTGATTGCTCTGGCTAGGACTTCCCCTACACAAATTTTTAAATCTCTTCATAAACTGCTTTACTGCTATCTCATTTTTTTTTTCGCTCTTTCTCCAATATAACATTGCTTAATACTTCATTTTTCCCCATGATCTCCACTGTCAGTAAATTATTATTTGTGCAAGAGAATTATAATTCTAAAAGAATATCCTTTATACTGTGATTGATAGAAAATAATGCTTTTAACTTGCAGGGCAAGACCAATTTTCTAACACTTCAGTTCTATTTGCTCAAATGCATTATGGCTATAAAGCACCAATTACGGCTAATGACAGCATTATTCTTACCTCAGTAAGTACTTGGTTTGGTAAAGCTTTAAGGACTCTCAACTTTTGCAATCAATTTAGTTAACTACAGCAAAGAGCTGATTTCATATAGATTATTACCTTAATGTCATATAAGTGGTGCTCAATATACATTTACATATGCTTCTATTAAGCTTTCCAGATAAAACACACTCTAGAAGCTGTATTTGTATAATATCACAGTTGTCAAAGTTTCAGTTCATATTTTCCACTTCCTCTACCCCTAAATCTTACAAGTTCTACAAATTAAATTCGTGACAGCCTTGGTAAAAAATCACAAAAATAAGGGATTAAGAGAAAAGCTTCAAATAGGGGACTAAAGGTATACATGAGTACTAGCCAAGTTCCATGGAAAAGTCATAAATTCTATTTTGCTTTTTAGGCCCCACCACCCAGCCATCTCACCATCCTAAAACCAGAAATCTTCCAAAATGTCTTCTGATCCCTCAACCCTACATCCAAACAGAAGTCAAGGTATATCAATGCCATCTTTTAAATGTCTTTAAATGCAAGGTCCATGCTACTGTCCTAACTTCAGTATTCGCCTGCTTAATATTGCAACAGAGAAGTTTTCCTAATTTACAAGTTTTTGAAATACAAATTAAGAACATTGCAGAACATGCACATCGACAGATGGCAATCGTGGTCACTGGGACCCAGGGCATCCTCTAGAGCCCTCAGCTCTAACAAACTTTCCCCATTCTATTGCTTCCTCACCTATGCAAGCTCTCTAGAATGTAAATCTGATTACTTCTTGCTGTCTTGCTTAAACATTTCTCTGAATTCTGCTTGTCTTTAAAGAAAGTCAAGTCCAGGCCGGCGTGGTGGTTCACATCTGTAATCCCAGCACTTTGGGAGGCCGAGGTAGGCAGATCACGAGGTCAGGAGATCAAGACCATCCTGGCTAACATGGTGAAACCCCATGTCTACTAAAAATACAAAAAAAAAATTAGCTGGGCGTGGTGGCGGGTGCCTGTAGTCCCAGCTACTCAGGAGGCTGAGGCAGGAGAATAGCATGAACCCGGGAGGCGGAGCTGGCAGTGAGCCAAGATTGCGCCACTGCACTCTAACCTGGGCAACAGAGTGAGACTCCATCTCAAAAAAAAAAAAAAAAAAGTAAAGTCCAAGTTGAGAAGTACTGATTGAATCTAACTCAGAAACAGAAGCTAATGTGCTCTAATACTCTAGAACTATTACCTTGGATGCCTACAACCCCATGGAAACAGACCATATAATCTTCCAAAGTTACTACTGCAATATAGAAGATTTTCTGCATTTTTCAAAAGGACTGAACTCTTAGCTGGACGTGATGTCTCATGCTTCTAATCTCAGCACTGTAGGAGGCTGAGGTAGGAGAACTGCTTGAGGCCAGGAGTTTGAGACCAGCTTGGGTCACATAGTGAGACACCCATCTCTACAAACAATTTAAAAATTAGTCAAGCATGATGGTGTGTGTCTATAGTTCTAGCTACTTGGGAGATTGAGATGGGAGGATTGGTTGAGCCCAGGAGTCCATGGCTGCAGTAAGCTATGATCGTACCACTGTCCTCCAGTCTCCGTGAAAAAGTGAGACCCTGCCTATACATAAATACATACATACATAAAGAAAAATTTTTTAGAAAGAATTGAATTAGTTTCTCCCCTCAAGATAGAAATTTGTAACATCAAAGTAATTTTTTTTGTTTTTATAGTTTCTTAACTGTTACCACAAATACTAAAAAGTGAGCCATTCTGAGGCCTGAAGCAGTATCTGTAACCTTGGTTTATAGAGTCCTAACTAAGTCAAGCACCAAGAAACCCTAGCATGAGTGATGGACAAAGCTACACAAAGAAAAGACGCAGCCTTTGCCTTTCTCAAAGTTCAGTTTGTCTGGGAAATACATGTAAAAATTATTATCTGGAATGGTAAATACAATAAGAGATACACAAATGGAACCACAGGAGTATCAAGACAAGTTTTACCAGACAGGGAAGACAGAGATAAGCACTCTAAACAGAAGAAAATGTATGAGCAAAGGCAAGAAAGTGTGACTATGCATAGGTTGTCAAGGATAAAAATGAATTTTGTAATTTAGAAAATGCAAATATCCACTATGATATTTGGGATTGTCACATGAAAACTTTACTGTTACTTTGTAAAGGTCATGTTTATTTATCAAACAAGACGGTTTTCCTATTTGTTTGTTAAGTGGTTTGTTTTTTGGTTTGTTATTTGTTGCTTGGTTGCAATGATGAGATCTTGGTATGTTTCCCAGACTGATCTTGAACTCCTGGCCTCAAGTGATCCTCCTGACTCAGTCTCCCAAAGTGCTGGAAATTAGGCATGAGCCAGTGTGCCTGACCTGGGAGTTATTTTTATTGTCAATCTATATTACTTACTTTTGACATCAGAACAAGAAAGGAAATTATGCTCAGTACAGCAGACTGCTGCCCAGTATTTCCTCATTAATGAGTTAGACTACTTACATTGCTAGTATAGATCAGAATTTCTAGGTATAAAACCCCTAAATAACTCCAAAAGTCATTTTTCCAGGATTTTCTTTTCATTTGAACTACAACAGTAAATGTCCAGTCCGTACAGGGACTCCAAACACCAATAGCAAGAGTTTTACTGAAGACACATAAACCCCAATTCTTAAAAAAAAAAAAAAGAACCACAGCTACATTCCTCTAATTAATGTCTTACCCAGACCAGTAGCAAAGAGGATCATCCTCCGAAAAATTGAGGATATTCGTAACTAACCGAGTGATGGATAATCAAGCATAAATAGTTAAAGTTTTTAGATAGATAATGCTCACAGTATAATTTTACTCAAATGTTTCAACTCTCTACTTCAAAAAACCTTTTATAATTACTACAATTGGTGAAAACTTAATACTTCGAATTTATTCTCTATTTCTTTATTATTTAATCAAAGTGCTTGAAAGCTACAAGCTACAGAAACTGTTATTAAAAGGGAGGGATAACACACAGGAAATTCTAAAGGAGGGAAATATCTCTAAGTTGGATTACTAGCCCCTGAAGAATTGAGATTAGATAGAAGTCAATACCCATATTTGATCTGAACAGAAATGTTCTTTCACCAAAACACGAGGTTACAGATCTTCTGAGTGCTACTGTAATAACATCACTTTTCCACATTCCTTCATCATCTTGCCCCAAGCTTCCCCTCCCCAAAGAGAGCTAAACAAACCTAGATGGTTTTACTTACAATTGTGAAGTTCATGACTTTGAGAATCCAGATGGTCATGGCCAAGTTCACCAGTATTAAAATCATGAGGAGCAGGACAAAGAAATACAGGCATCGTTTCCGCCAGCCGTAAATCCCCACCTTGTACACCTGTGGCCCCTCGGAGCCGGGCATGGTGCTCCGCTGGTGAGTGTACTGTTCCTGAGGCATCTGAAATAAACGAGGCGAGAGAGAAGCACTCACGTTAAACCACTGAGAGAAGAGAAAAAAAATAAAGGAAAAAAAATCAACTGATGAAGAGATATGGCTGGCTCTGTCTACATTTACACCCTCCAACAACTCTAAAAATCTGTTTCCTCTGGACCAAAGTGGCTTCTCTGGATGCTAGCTTGAGGCTTCTCATTTAACACAGCCGTGACTTCTGATGTGCACTGATACAGCCACAGTCGCACACATACTGGGCGGAAAGGGACTCCTAGGAGGCCGTTTTCCAGATGACTCAGAATTCCAACATCTTTCTGGTGGAGATGCTCAAAGACCTACCAAACTGAAGGAAAAATTTAGAATGACTGAAGAAAATAAGGTAACCCCAGCAGTCCACCTTAGTAATATAAAAATATTATTCAGGCAGTTTATTTGGGGGGTTAAGAAATTTCGAACGCAATCATTCTGTATTGCCAGTCAGTGGCAAAAGTGGCAGCTTTGACCGCTCCTCTATTTCAGATTTAAAAGGGGTCCTTGCAGACACACAGCTGGAATCCCACTTGATTTGGGAATCTTCAACAAGTGATAGTCTAGTAAATACCTAACTACCCCCTGAGTTAGTCTTTTTGAGGTAGTCAATTCTAATCATTATCAGGCAACTTATTTAAGAAGCATAAAGGAGGGTCAAAGTCAAGTAAAATGTGAACATTAGTTCATAGGCTAATGAGAGGATGAACTAGTTAAATGCTAAGCAAAGTAGAGAGAGAGAAATTAGAAAAATATTTGTCAATATATTATAAAGTAATATGTTGATGCCCTTTAGAATAAGGAAGGTTTCCCAAGTCCCTGCTGTTGACACAAATTATCTTTATCCTAGAATTACTAATTAAGTGCCAACACAAATGTAGGTAAACATATCACTTCTATCCAATTCTAAAACCAAAACAAATTTTAAAATTAAATATAAATGAAGCTAGAAAATACCTATCACTCAAACTAGAAAATAACAAAGTACTACAAAGGATGATTTGCCTTAAACTAAATCACATGAATGTGGTACCAAGGGCTCTGGCACAAGGTCTCCTGAGCACAGCATCTCTACTCTGTCATAAGCCATGTGATAACCCACCGCCTATCTCCATTCAGATAATGATACAGCCCTTATTTTTACTACATTTGGCTGTCATGTAAACACACTGCATTCTCTACAAATAAGACCTACTCCATTTATTTTCTTCTCAGCCAATAGTAATAAATTAGTAATATGTGGTGCCAAAGTGGCCATAATGAAAACCAAAATGCGGGCGCTAAAATCACATCCTTGGTTATTAGGATATCTTCCAGATGGTTGAGAATATGATTATTTTTTGATTTTTAGATAATCATTAAAATGGACACATAAAATCTAAAAATCCCATAGAGAACTCACGGCCGTTAGGCATCAGTGGAATTCCATTTGAAAAACGGAGTGAATTCTTCCTTATGGCTAACTAAAATGCTCCATAAAGGCCTACACGGCATCTGTCTCTTTCGAAACACATACTCTAGCGCCGAAATCGGTACCTAGTATGAGTACATGTTGGAATATGTGTGTAGAATGATTGAATGGAAAACAGAATGCATAAATGCTGACCGAATGAATGATTTCCCATCTGCTACTAGCTCTGCTGCTGTCTGGGGGTATATAAAGGTTCAAGCTAAATACCATGGGCAGGTTCTTGTTTGTGTACTTGCAAATTTTCACTTCAGGATCCCAAAGCACTGGGTTCTCAGCCAGGCAGTGAGCTTTGTGGTGTAAGAGGATCTCAGTTTTAAATCTCAGCTTCTGATAATTCCTCTGCAGATCAGGGATGTGTTATAAGGAGACGGGAACACAACACAGTCATCAATCACTGGCCTTTTTAAACATGAAGATCAAATAAAAGTGAAAAGAATGCTTTATAAGCCTGAAAGAAATTAGATTTTTATTTTCCATCAAATCATATTCTGTGAAATAAGAAAACGATCACAGAATCTTAGAATCACGTGTGCAATTTCCTTTGATATTTATCAACTAATTGTGAATGAGCCAAATTAGGATTAGAGAAGTTAACCTGCTTGTTCAGGGCTAAAGGATTTGTGGCAGGGTGAGCTCTTGAACAATAATCTGGAATTCTCATAGGCAAGAGAAACAGTGAGAAATTCTTTACAAATAAGAGTGCAGAAGCTGGTGATATTGCCACTATACAAGTTGACTTTTCTTTGTCATTCAACCCAACCGATGGTGTCATTACATAAACATAGTTGTAAAATGGAAACGACATGTTCAATAAATGTTTATAAGAGGATGGAAGTATAGATAGCATGCTTGTGATGTCTTGTTTTCATACACATACTGGTAGAACTTGGCAGAATGCAGTGATTTTTTGACTAAGGGTTCTCAGCCCTGGATGTACATCAGAGTTACTGATGGAGCTGTTAAAAACATTTGTACTCAGCTGGGCACGGTGGCTCATACCTGTAATCTCAGCACTTTGAGAGGCCAAAGCAGGGGGATCGCTTGAGGTCAGGAGTTTGAGACCAGCCTGGCCAACATGGTAAAACTCTGTTTCTACTAAAAACACAAAAATTAGCTGGGCATGGTGGCGGGCACCTGAAATCCCAGCTACTCAGGAGGCTGAGGCAGGGAGAATTGCTCCAACCTGGGAGGTAGAGGTTGCAGTGAGCTAAGATTGCACCACTGCACTCCAGCCTGGGCAACAGAGTGAAGACTTTGTCTCAAAAAATAAATAAGTAAATAAAATTTTAAAAACACACATCTGTACTCAGGTTAAGTAACAATCACAGAGGTGGCACCCAGGCATCAGTATTTATTAAAGCTTCCCAGGTAATTCTAAGAGTAGACAGGATTGCATGCCATTGGTCTAGAATAATGCCACTCAACCCTAATTATGCATCAAAACTCAAAAGAAACTGAACAAATATGGTACAAATTTTGAGCTCCATTATCAGAATCTGGAGCTGAGGGTGAAACATTGTGAAAAATCTCCCAGGAGATTCTAAACATTTGGGACATCTAAAACATGGCTTTCAATTTTCATAGGATAATCATTGTAAGACAAAGTTTTAAAAAAAACTCCTGAGTAAAAAAAACCAAAAAAAAAAAAAAAAAAAAAAAGCAGAGTTCCTCTGCTTAAAGCAGGGTCTGGCTACCCTTGAGGCATCTCTGCAGAATCCTTTGCTCCTGGGAACTACTAATTTTGTCCAACACAAAATTGACCAGCTGTGAAACTCAAGACCCAGAGGAAGCAGCTCCCTTTCAAGTCATACAGCAAATTAGAAGCTGAGCAGGGATTATAACTTGGATCTTTTGCTGCATGGTATAGTGACTTATTGCATGTCATCTCTACCACACCCCCTTTAATAAGTCCCATGAAACAGAATACTCCAGTCTCCAACTCATTAAAATACATAAGAAAGAAACAGTGAAGGGGATGAACACTTTTCTACAAATAATTATAATAGGAGGCCTTTCCATGCAAACATATGGTAATGGATACATCTGTTATAAAGAATCCTGCATGGAAAGGGAAGTTTAGATATGCTGAGTATATTCATTTTTCTAATCAAAATTAAAACTTGTTGAAAGATAAAACAAAGACGAATGACAATCTCCAGTCTATCATTCTTCTTATTCCTTCCTGGAACAAATTTACTGTCCAGGGAATTGAAGTTAAAATTTTAATTCCTCACTCGGGCAGGCCCCAGGCCTTTGAAGGCCCTAGGAGAGGCCCCAGTAAAACATGACAATGGTCATACAATTTAAGTTAAAAATTTTAAAAGATAGAAAAATTTTTAAAGATATTTTAAAATTTTTTAAAGATATTTTAAAGATAGAAAATTTTAAAAGATGTTTTAATTGCAACTTGCTAAACTCTATCTTTTTCTACTCTGACTTTCCCTCATGTTAGCTCTGGAGGATTTACATGCATTTTGGAGATCTAAGAAGAAGCTGGCTTAGTGGTTTATATAGTTTGAATGCAGAATATATTTACATGGTTTGCAGTACTTCCCGGTAGAGGTACATTACTGCTAGCTCTCCTGGTGTAGGAATGTCTTCTAGGAAAATTCCTTCCACCCATAGCATGGTGACAGGAAGGAACAGGACCAAAGGACACGATGCAATGTAAACATGACCTACAATGGCCAGCACCAGAAATACATTGGTAGTAGAAAAGACAGAAGCTAGTCAAAAGTATATTTGATAATCATCAGATATGTAAAATTTCAAAAGTAGAATTCAACTGTCATTGATGCCTCATCAAAACAAATGCTCTGTCAAGAATATATTGAATTTGGCATACATAATCATAAATGTTCCATATGTCTTTTATTTTGTATGGGAATTATGGAAAATAAAATTAACCAGAATACTTGGGTTTGTAGGTTATGTATACCATGTATATCTCTGCGTAAAGTTGTGTGCATTCTACATTACAACCACCAATATTTTAAAAGTTTTGTCAAAATTGCCATAAAAATAATTATCTTTCCATTGTCTATACAGAAAGTAATATGGCATATAATTGTCATATGAAGAGACAATTAAAGGCCATACAACCAAAAGTACAGAAAAGTATATGAAGCAGTTAATTATTAGCAATATTATCCTTCCTGATTTTGTGATGTCTTTTAAAAATTAATAATTTAATTTCCTTTCTCTAAGTACATATTCATGTTGTTAACTTGTTTGTATTCCTAATATTTTAGCTTTTCTTATCCCAATTGTTTTAGCAGTAAGGTATTTTAAGTTACGGTGTGTATTTTAGATATAATGCTATTGCACAATAGTATACTACAGTATAAAGATAAACTTTATCTGAACTGTGAAATCCAAATATTTGTGTGATTCACCTTATTGTCATGTTTGTTTTAAAGGAAATAAAGCAAATGTATTTTTTAGCCAAATACATTTGTTCAGTGAATGAATGAGTGTACATTTGTTCAATGAATAAATGAATAAAAATCAAGCCAACATTAAACAGTAAAGTGTATTCTCTAGTAATCAGTAAATAGTTATATCAGAAGAAGTAAAACTTATACAACTTTGTTTTCCAAAGGCACATACAATTATACTAATGCTAAGCAGGCTTAAATCCAAAGCATTACTCCTTCATAAAGCTATTTTCAGTGCTGACCTGTTTATAAACAAATCCATTTGACTTAAGGATCATCTGTTTCTCGCACACAAAATGTAAGAGGATTATATGTCCCAAAGAATGAATACAGTAAAATTTCCTGTTGTTTTACCATTGGATAGGAAGAAACTACCAAAAGACAAGACAGTGTTATATAATATAACTGCCCACAATCATTAATTAATTAAATAGTTGTCAAATATTTTAGATGTACAGTTTCCCAAGAAGGTCATTCTGAATGGTCATATTACTAAAGCATGCTTTGGAGAGCTGTAACCTCATGGTCTCAGTCATTCAAATGTTCCTACCTGGGATTGCATAGCATTACAGAGTCAAGGCTTTATATTAATTTAATGTAGCAATCTCAAGGGTTGACTCAGACTTGTGCAGAACCTCCTTCGAGGCTGTGTGGCCCTATGTAACTTCTATCACTTCAGCCACCACCAACACCTCAGTGACTCTGTGATGACTATACAGCCATCTCCAGTAGCCTCATCAGGGCTCAACACCAGTCTGAGGAGCCTCCTAACTTTATACAAATCCCACCCACTGTGAAGTTGTCACAGAGATCTTTGAACCAGGCCCAGCCTACGTGATACCAGGACCTAGCCATTGTCCATCTAATCAAGGATGCTACATGAGCTTCAAAGTGATGAGTCTGACATCTTCGACAAGTCTTTAATATCTTCACAGAGAAACGGCTCTGATCGGACTCAAGTGATATTAATTTTATACCATGCTGACTTTCCTTCCTATACTTGGTAAGACTCAAATGGCTACTGTGAAAATCTATTATTGCTCCTCTTACAGGTCATCAAGAAGATATAGGGACAAAAAGGGGTCGTGGGGGCAGGAGCATCCACAGCTGCTCCGCTTTGTGAGGCTAAGCACACACTCTAGTCTAATACTGTTGAAGTGGTCACTTTTTGTTTGCATCTTCGTTCCCACAGGGCTCTTCTTCAGGAGAACAACAAATGTTTTCCTTTTTTGCCCCTGGAAATAGTTACAGTATCTACATTACCCATTTGCTGTGCAAAAATGCATTATGTTTTCAGGGATGATTTATGGACAAACAAACAACAACAAAAAACCCAGTAAACTTCCTAAAAACACATCAATGCCATCAAGTTTCCTAATGATCTTTCTTTTGGGCCCGTAAAATTGTATGGGCCATGATCAACTCTACCATAAGGCAGAGCTGAGAACAAGAAGGGGCACTGGCAGGCATTTTACTAATGTTCGACTCTGCTTGTCCAACATTATGGAACAAGGCTTCATAATCTCTTGTTCCATAAAGGAATTTATGGGGGTGGGTGCTATGAGTGCAGTTCTCTGTTCAGTTATGCACTGTCAGGGAGAGACATGGCCAAGTACAGAGTTGATCTTCAAAAAAAAATTCCAATCCCAATCTGTTTTTCAACAGTAAAATATTTCTGTATTTTGGTATCTACTATATACATCAGTAGGTCCTAGAGATAGAGACCTTCAAAAGGATGAAAATGATCATATTCTGCTTTCATCAAGCTCATATTTTAACGAGAGATGGACAATAAACAATAATGGACAATAATGAAACACCTAGAACTAAAGTCAGGTGCCAGGAAGAAACGAAGAGGTACCTGTAATAGAGAATAGAAGGTGACTCACTCTGGTTATGGAAGGTCATCCTGATAAGGAGACAATTAAGATGATACCTGGGGGTGGGGGCAAGCTTTTCAGCAGAAGACAGAGCAAGCACTATGGCCTGAAGAACTCAAGCTCAAGAGTTGGATTGAATGAGCTCAGAGGAGAGGGTGAGAGGTGAGTTTGTAGAAAGAGGTAGGGCACCTCCCAGGTTCTAACAGGGAGTAGAGAAAAATACAGCAAGACTGATGGCTACATTATCTACTTTAAGAATAAGACAAGTGATACACATCAAGTAAGTTTTTATTTTTTTTGGTGATGCTACAGGTTAAAATTTGGTGAATTTAAAAGTAAACATGAATTATGTAACTATGAAATTGTAACCAGTTTATATAAATAGTAGGCATAGGTTCCCTCAAAGACTCATTACAGTTTCTAGAGTTTGTTGTGGAATCTGAGCCATTTTGGATCATCCTGGTACAGAAATAGTCATCCATTAGCCATATTAGTTTTTAGGTCTCTGATTTAAAACTATTTGCTTTCAAGGTTTTTTATTCGGTCATCCATATCAGGCATTAGTCTTGGATCACAAATGTTTGGCACAATTTAGACAATGGTAACAAATTCATCACTTTTAGTTTTGATGTAACAACATTTCTTACAGAATTCATCCAGAAAAGCAAGCACCTATTTATGTGAACTAGCCCGGGAATGGCGGAATGGCAGTTTCTTTTATACAAATATTCGGATTAACTTAATAGTTATATATTCCAATTCTTAGCTAAAATATGTAATACCTCACAAATTCAACAAGTGCATGTATTTAAAAGAATCAAAGAACATGCAGTTAAACAACTCTCTCATTCATACCTTCAGCCTCCCTGCACTGAGGCAACCAGTAGTATCAGCTTATTTCTTATCCTTATAGAAATGTTTAATACCTATTCAGGCTTTATTCAATACAGATGTTCAGTGCATGCGCACATTGATATATATTTTTTTACAGAAACAAGAGCATATTTTACATAATGTTCTAAATCTAACTTGGTTCACTTAACTGATAGTCCCATAAAAACATTAAAAAAAAAATTAAAAAAGAAACCACTGTTTTAAATGGTATGGATCTATGATATTTAACTTAAACAGCTCAGAGACAAACAGTGAGGTTGTTTCCAGTCATTTTTTGTTACCTATCATAATGAACATGTGACTTTTTCTACTTGTTCTTGGAAATCAGTCTTGTGAAGAAAACAGAGAAGCAGCAGAAGGGAACAGTGCTGAGGTGTTAAGGAGCTCCTGTTTAAGGGATAGT
Source organism: Rhinopithecus bieti (assembly GCF_001698545.2). Classification (NCBI taxonomy): domain Eukaryota; kingdom Metazoa; phylum Chordata; class Mammalia; order Primates; family Cercopithecidae; genus Rhinopithecus; species Rhinopithecus bieti. Next base: position 168,966 of record NW_016816210.1, read on the forward strand.
TGGGGAAATCCTGTCCATCCCAGAGAGATTTGAGAATGAAACACGAAGAAGCAAGAGAGTAAAGCATGAGGATGTCTGGGGAAACATTTCAGTCGGAGGAAACTGGACCAGCAAGTGCAAAGGTCCTGAGGCAGGAGCTCGCTTGGCAGGCCAGGACGACAGTGTGGCTAGATCAGAGTGGACCGGAGGAGGATGTTTAAAAATAAGCTTGGGTACAGGCAGAAGGGGAAAGAAGCGGAAGCTTAGAGCCACAGTAAAAACTTCAGGTATGATACAGAAAGCAACAGTAACCACTGCAGAACCTAGGCATGGAAACGGCATAAGATTTTCACTTCAGGATCACTCTAGTGTTCTCTAGGGAATGGGCTGTAGGAGTGAGAATGAAGTGTAGAGAACAGGGGCCCATGACTACTGCAATCATCTTCAGAGAGGTGACAGTGACCCAGGCCTACAGACAGGTGGGTGAGAAGGTGGGGAGTTGCCATATTTGGAATCTTGTGGGAAAGCAGAGCTAATAGGATTCTCTGTGGCTTGAGACAAGAGGCGTCGAAAAGGACAGCAGTCAAGGAGAACCCCAAGGTTTCAGCATAAGCAGCCAGTTGCACAAGGGTGCCCCATGGGGAACAACATGAGGATAGAAGGCTTGGAGGGCAGAAGGGGGATGGAGTGTGCAGGGGAATGATGGGGGAAGAGACAGGTGTGTCAATGTTGAAGGCACATGAGATTCCAAAGAGATGGTAAGAGGTAGTGATAAGGAGACAGATAAACAACATCACTACAATGGCACTACCAGGAATTAGCAGATACACAAGTGCATACATTCCTGCAACACTATGGGAGATCAATATAATTAAAACCATTTCATAAATGAAGAAACTAAGGTCCTAAGGAATGCAAGAGTATTCTCAAAGACCCCTAGCTAGTAAGTTGGTTAGGGTCTGAACTTAAACTGAGGCCCAGTTTTCTCTCCATTACTCATAGGCTGAAAAAAGACTTAACTTTTCCTGAATACAAAGTAAGGTATTTAGAATTACCATAGACGCATATTCAGTGTGAAATGCATTTGAAACACTGCCACCACCTGCAAATATGTACTGTCCTTCAGTTCCTCCCCTGATGCTGTTCAAGGCATCTGAGATACATCAATGAGCAAGAACAAAGAGTTCTGATCTCATAGCGGCGGAAAGAGGTAGTGATGGGGAGACAGAAAACAAACATAAACACCAGAGAATATTATACTTATGTCACAAGGAGATTAATGCTATGAGGAAAAGTCCCACCTCCTTAAAAAAAAAAAAAAAAAAAAAAAAAAAAACACAAAAAAATAGACCAGCAGTACCAGGGGTTGGGGAATACAGCAGGCTCAATATTTAAAAGCATAGGAAAGGTTGACCTCATGGAAAAGGCTATAGTTGAACGAAGACTTGAAGGCATTGCAAGAATTGTTGAAGATTTGGCTCTACATAAAACTAGCCTGGTCCTTGATGTTGCAAGGTGAGGACCAGAAAATAATATATGAACTGAATGCCCTTGGGCAGCAAAATAATCTTAAACATCTGATCGCAGATATAATGGTGCCATTTTCATATGGAAACAATGCTATGTCTACCCCATCATAGCCACTTCTGTGGTTAGCTTTCTTAATAGTAGTGGTAAATACTCTCAGCAAACCAGCTGCTTGGTGTTGTACAAGGTCGGTGCTTTCTAAAACCCCATGGATGATTCCCACCAGAACCAGATAATGACAATAGGAGTCAAGCTACTACAGCTCTTCTGTGGCTTGGGGACCAAGCTGTGTAATAAAATAATAATGAACATGACTCAAACACTTGAGATCAGAGAGTGACACACAGGGCCTAAAGGGAACATGGACAATATAAAATCCAAATCCTTATTTAACAGATGGTAAAACAAGGTTCAGGGAGGTGAAGTGACTTAATTAAGGTCACAGAGTAAGGCAGTAACAAAACCAAAGTCAGCTAAACTGAAAACCAATGTTTCCCATAAATTCCAGGTTTCTATCTTTTCCGCTTGAACTCCTGGTTTCACATTACTTTCACCAACCATCTACAGACAGATTTTTTGAGCAATACTTAGAGACAAATTGAAAAAAAAAAAAAAATCACTTTTCTAACATAAAGAAAGCACACATAAATGACAAACACTTGTATAATGGTACTATGTACTAGTCATTGTTCTACATGTATTTAATCCTCACAGACATATAATTAGTACCTGCCTCACAATCATTTCTATTTTACAGTTGAGCCAATGAGAAAGAGTGGTTAAGTAATCTACCCCAAATCTCTTTGCTTGTTAAAGGCATAGCAAGCATTTGAACCCAGAGTGTTTGGCTAGAAAATCAGTTCGTTCATTTCTTATATTCAATGCTTCTAGATAGATGTGAATAATTGATTATAACAATGTGATTACTAATGAAAACGATATTTTTGTGACTGTATTAGCTAGAAGTTCTCAGTACGGATATTGATTTTAAGACACATTATTGAATACCTGTTGAGTGACTACTGTATTCCAGCCAGAGTGCAAGTTACTCTAAGTACAGATGTTGTGTCTCAGGTCATAAACCATGCTTGATATGTCTCTAAAACCTATACATTTTTACAGCATCACAAAAAGCAGTTACAACAAATTAGGCACATCCTTCTATAGTGATTCAATAGTTTCATAAAATTAGAATTGATCCAGTAGATTCTACCTTGACAATTATGTTTGGCAAGAATCTTTAGCTATTACCTGTCCTCTCAAATGCTTGCAATGAAACCTGTTGTCTGAAAGGAAATGCTCATCTTATTTTTGGTCATTTTATGTTTTTTTTTTTAATCAAAGTTTCTGGAAACAAGCATGATAAAATAGCTAAACAGCATGCATTTTTCTAAGCACTTTGCATGCTTTCATGTAGATATGTATATACATATGTATGTCTATTGAGGTATAGTTTACTTCTAGTAAAATAAACAGATATTAGCTACATAACCCAATGAGTTTTACAAATCTGAACATCTTTGGGAATAATATTCAAACAGGAGAGGGAACATTTCTATCACCCGAGAAAATTCCTTTGTTCCTCCTCTTAATCAATTCCCATCCCCAGAGGCGGTGATTGTTCTGATTTCTATCACATTTAATGTTTTCAGTCTTAGCTATAATCCCATGAGGTGGTTCTAACTTTGAGGCCTGGATTCTCGGCCACCATACTGTCCTCCTGCAACTCTGCTCAACAGAGACTTAGACCATCTCAACAGTGTTCTCTGGGAGAATGAAGCCACGACTTAATTATGCCCTAACTTCTCTCCCATGCATCTAGAATATACACCACCCTTGAGAGAACATAGAACATGGTCACTCAAATCACTGTCTACTTTCTTTGGATCAGTTGAGAAACTCTATTTAGAAAAATAGAGCAGACAAATGTAAACATGTACAGGTCAGATGGTGGGGTCAATGAATGAGGTGGGCATATGCCCTCTCAAAAGAACAGGAGCTGACCACAGCCCACCAGCCACCGTGCCCAAGAAATTACACAGGGAATGCCTGTCATCTTCAGCTTTTTCTAGAAGATTGACATCATGATATCTTAGGATGTTTAAATGTTTGGTAACTAAGTCAATTAAAACAAACAAACAAACAAAAAAACACTTGGTGAGTCAAAACGTACCCACAGTCCAAGTCTTCGGGTTGCTGGCTTATGACCTGCTGTTTGGATCAGCAGCCTGGAAACATCCGAGATGGGGGGTGGGGACACAAACTTTTGAAGGTCTCAGCCAATGTTAGGAGTTAATCTTTCTCATTACCTGGTAAAAATTATGCTGTCCAGACACTGGCCTATTATCAATATTCCTGACCCCCGAGGGAAGCAGATAAGTACTGGTAAGCACACATTGAACAAATAACAAAGAGAAAAGAAACTTGCAAGGGTGAATGGAACCCAATAAAGGAATAGAGGGAAAGGGCTAGAAAGATTGTAGAACACGAGAGAGAAGAGAAGTCAACCACAGGTAACAATAGGAATGAAAGGAACACAGTGTGGCTCTGTTCCCCGCTGTCCTTACCCTGGAGCAACCTTCCTTCATTGAATACGCAGTGCCAATACCACAATCCCAATAAGGGTTAGTACAAGATTTTGTTGAATGATTCATTTAGAGAGAGGAGCTTACCCTGATATTTATTTACTCTGAACTCAAAGAATAGTTTCGGTGGCTGAATACGTCAACACCAGCAAGTAACAGCAGGGTTTCCAGGCATTCACAATATATTCTTTGGAAGTCAAGGTGCTCACAAGACAGTCTGATCCTATCATACTGGCAAAGAAAAGTGGTCTGAGCAAGGAGGGAGTTTCTAATCCCTGGCAATATAGTTTTTATCAGGGAATTGTGCTTGCTCTAATAGGTGCCATTGCTTTATCAGTGAAAAAGAAGAATAAAGTGATTGCATCCATATCCTCCTACACATCCTGAGCTCCATTAATACAACCTCCAACAAAGCTTTCTGAGGAAACCAATCTCACAGGATTTATACACTAAGTGAACCATGGTGACATGCTCCTCCCTGGTCCTACAGACCTGTCTGAAAGGCAGGTCAGAGGCTACAGCTTACATGGTTTCCTTTATATGAGGCAGTTCACACTCTGCAACAGGAATTTGAAACACTAATGAAGACCTTTCTGTGTGGCAAGAAAAGTGAAACAAAGGGAAATGTGGAATCTCTAGAGAAATTTGGGCAACACAGGAAAAGTAACCCAGACAATTCAGAGTAAAACATCCTCTCCTTTGTTGATTGTCTGAACTCTTCATTTTCACCTCGATCTACCTTTTTCACTCTTTGTCGATTTGCCTGGTGCTATCTCAGTTCGTCTTAACTATATGTATTAATATATTTGACATATTTAAGTGCTTACTGTGTGCAAAGGACAATGCTAAGTGCATTATCTGTACAATCTCACAACACACTATGAGGCAGATACTATTGTCATGTCTATTTTAGACATTAGGAAATCGGGACACATTTTAGAGATGATGTAACTTCCCTACGGCCACACAGCCAGGACCCCAGTCTGCGTTTGAGGCAGACCCTGAGCTCAGTTCACAATATAACCACTTTTCTTCCACAGCAAGATGATACCCCCTTCCATTTTTTTCTTTCTTGCTGTGCTTCCTCTCCTTACAATCACCCTCTTCCTTTTTGGTTAACAGATGTGTGAAGTCCTCACCATGGATGTGCATTGTTCAGATGACTAAGTTGAGTTCAATGAGCCATAGTTTTTGTCACGAGAAGGCTCACTGAAATATGTTCAGAGAAGAGTAAAGAAAGAGAGCAGCAAAAGTTGAAGAAATGGGTGAAATGACTCAAGATGCCCACCCTTAAGGGAGACAGACTAAGAGTTATTCTTAAAGAAAAGCAAGAGCCTTAGAATTACAAAAATCATAGGTTGTGAAAACAGAAAATAATTCAGAGGTATCAGATCATCTTACAGATGGGAAACCTGAGATCTGAAGATGAATGGAGCCAAACCTGAGCTAAGATTTCTGACCACCTCTTACCTTTCCTCCCTCTCTCAACCCCACTTCTGCCCCTAGTACCAGCACGTTCCTCAGACGTGGCTTAGGAAACTATCCAAGATGCTTGAAACCAGAAGTGTTTCTGACTTCAGATTTTTTTTGGATTTTGGAATATTTGCATTATACTTACCATTGAACATTCCAAATCTGAAAATTCAAAATCTGAAATGTTCCAATAAATAATTCCTTTGAGTACCGTGTCAGTGCTCAAACAATTTCAAATTTTGGAACATTTCAGAGTTCAGATTTTTGGATTTGGGAAGCTCAACACATATACAGTCAACAATGTAGTATGTGCCCTTGGAGTTTTTTTTTTGAGATGGAATCTTGCTCTGTCACTCAGGCTGGAGTGCAGTGGCGCCATCTCGGCTCACTGCAAACTCCGCCTCCCAGGTTCAAGCCTTTCTCCTGCCTCAGCCTCCTGAGTAGCTGGGACTACAGGTGCCCACCACCATGCCTGGCTAATTTTTGGTATTTTTAGTATAAATGGGGTTTCACCGTGTTAGCCAGGATGGTCTCGATCTCCTGACCTCGTGATCCACCCGCCTTGGCCTCCCAAAGTTCTGGGATTACAGGCATGAGTCACTGTGCCTGGCCTGGAGATTTTTTAAAATAAAAAAGTAAAATTAAAGACATGTCTTCATCAGGATAAGGCATATATAACACTTTGTTCTCTCTTTCGAAAGTTTATGTTAATAATAAAATGACCATGGGCAGGGCCTTGAACAAGCTTTGCTCCCGGGAATTACTCACCATCTCCACCTGGTCCCTTCACTCAACACTCCCGGCAGTAATGTCTCTGCAAGGAACAAATATGGGTTAAAAATAAGGCCTTAAGAGCCTGCCCCCTCCTTGCCTAGGAAATCTGAACCCTCAGGCAATACCATTCTTACAAAATGTGCTTTCTGATTACTTCCAGAAGGCAGGGCAGGCTGACCATGCAGTCTCCTGTGGTGAAGTGGCTAAAACAATTCTCTTCACCAAGGCCACCGAGTATCTGCACACTTTCAGTCCAACAAATCAGTGCCTGGTGGCTTTGGCTGTTTCTAATATGTGTCTTTCATTCCTGTGCCGAGGGCTCCTCCCTCCACCCTCACTGCCCAGTTTGTGGTGTGGCCATTCCTCGCCCTTCACTGCCTCCACCTCTGCCCTGGATTTCTTCCTCTGTATCCTTCTCCCTTCTGCTGCTTACTCTTTCTCTTCAGATATCAAAGAGAGCTTGACATTTCCCTACTTTACTTCTAAAAAAGAGAGAAACTATAGAGTTTCTACCAAGTTTCAGACACTGCTCTTTATAATCCTGCAACCTGGAGTTGCTATTTCATGCCTCTTCTGCTCAATGCTTGATGCATGCTAAATATAGAGGAGTATGACACCCGAGCTCATGGAAGGCTCCCTTTTTCATTGGCAGTGGGCTTGGCTGTGGTTCGTGGCAGTTCCTAATCTGTCTTGGCATTTTTCTCACTCATTAGGCACTTTAGGAGAAAAAAAATAAGGTCACAGCCCATCCTGACTTCTAACTACACCCCCTTCCTTTCCTCAAGTCCTGAGGTCCCCAAACCCTCCCCACACCACTCCAATACAAGCATGAAATTAATAAAAGAAAATGTTCATGAGCCATCTCTTAGAATAAAGATAGCCTGCTGCCAGTCCTGTCCCAGTTCCCTCCTCCAAGTACAACATTGTGGAAGAAAAAAGAAAATTGCTGGCTGAAAATCCTGACCTTCTACCAATAGGACAGAATGTGTGCCTTCTCATTCTAGGTCCTATGCAGAGGAAGCAATGAGAAACGCTGACTCTCCACTTTTCTTTCAGCATTAACCTCAGGCTCTTCTATTAGCTACTTGTTTAAAGATTGTAGGACACAAGTAAATGCACACCTGTTGTCACAGAGATCCACCCTAAGAGGTCTAGTCACTCTTCAGCTACTCAAGAAGTATCCAAGATTCCATTCATTCATCCGTCTCCCCAACTAGACTCTTCGCCAAGCCCCCTTCGGAAAAAACCAATGTTGTCACAGATTGCTGCGCTAGTAATCGTAAAGCAGTTGTAAGGTTTAGCTTGGCTTTGGGCCGAACCAGTCTCTCAAATGCAATGATATTGTACTGTGTGTTTTCTAAATGCTGTACTTAAAAAAGGTATAGCTTTCCAATGAGAGAATATCTGTATTGCAATAGAGTTGATAAGGAAGCACCAAAACTGAGGAAGAAAACTGAGACCCCTATTGTGCTGAAAATTTTCAAAACTTTGATTTTATAAAAGCTCTTTTCAGTAAGGTGCAAAATAAGACCGAGCAATCAATGAAATAAAATTCACACCATTATGTCTCTGTCCTTTAAGAAGTATTTTGAGTAAACTGCCATTTTCTGTTACTTTTTTATTATCTATGTTTCCTAAAATACGGAAGTATTTTTGACAGTAAAACTGCAAATTACTTCAAGTGAGAAAATTAGAAATGATTATAGAAACAGAACTACAAACGTTGATCCAGCATACTCTTAGGCAAATATATCACTGACAGTCAAATCCCAGATAATGACAGTCAAACTCCTATATAAAAGATTTTAGAAATCCATACACACATATCTGTTTCGACACTCTGAAAGTGTCATCCAACGTAGAAACTTCAAACTCTGATTCCCTCCTAAAATGAGAGCCATTTTCTGCTATGTAAAAAAAAAAAAAAAAAAAACAAAACAAACAAAAAAAAACAAAAAACCTCCCCGTTAAAACTCTTGCGAAGCAAAGCACACAGACAGTTTCATCTAAAATTATCTTCCTTGCCAGTGAACGGCCCTTCCATGCAGAAAGGAAAAGTTACAGACGGTTGGAGCGGGGTGACAACATAAGGAATTCACATACTTCTCTTTACACAATAATGTTGCCAGCTAAATCCTAACTTTCAAAAAAAGTCTCTCTGCCCTGCTGAAAATCAGACCTTAAAGGGGGAAACGCACAGATTGGAGCCCCACGCCAATTGTTTACATGCCCGAGTTCTAACTTGCTAATTCACACACACACACATGCACACACTAAAAACTCGGAGTGCCTGCAAACATAGCAGGCAGACAGCTTAGAAAGTGAACAGACGCGTGCAAACGCAAGAACTGAACAGTACCCTACCTCTCTTGTCCGTTTCACAAACCGGCTGATGAAAACCGCCCGTGATCCCAGGGCGTGCTGAGCAGCTCTGAAGGAGGTGGCCACTCGGCCCGCTGAGTGTGAGCAGGCCCAGCCTGTGCTCAGAAGCTGCCCCAGTCAGATTTTCCAACTGCAGAACTGCAGCCAAGTCCCTGCCCATGCCTGAAGAATTTCCTGAACAGCATTCCCGTTCTTTTTCTGACTGCTTTGAAACCGTACTCTGTACTTCAATATGACTTTGTCAGACCGACTCACAGCTACTGGGCTGTCTCCAGTTATCAATGGGAAACACATGTGTCAAGCACAGGCTCACTCCCCTGCAACAGCGCTCATGGTGTCTGCCGGGCTCATACTCACAACCAGAAAGAAAACTGCTTCTACAACCAATTCTGATTTTTCAGCCATTCTCCACACAGCCTCTGCTCTGTAGTGCTAGACACTGGAGATAAGTCCTCTCTTTCTTCTGCTCAACACTGCTCCTTTTTCACTTGCTCCTTACCCTTGAGTCCCCAGCTGACCCCTGTCAGCCCCCTGAGCTCTTGCCAGTCCTGATAACAAGCTTATTACAGCTGAGAGATGTAAATTCTAATTTGATCTCCCTACCTGCCGCTTCCTAAGTCTTTGCTCAAAATTTCAATGGCTGGAGGGGGAGCAATATTTTTAGCATTTCCACACTGGTACAGTTCTTCGGAGCTGTCCCCTCAACCTGATGTGTACATCTTTTGCTACAGCAACTAAAATAATGCAATTATTTTCAGGCACTTTTGTTGCTCTCTGCTCTGTAAAAGTGCTGGTCCAAAAATGTAACATTTTATAGGCTGTTGCAATGTGTGTTATGGTTATGGAAAACAGAAAAGAAAAGAATGTACTTTGAATCAGAATGCATCCTAATTCTGTGCACCTGTGAGTATTTCTGGACGACACTCCCTCAAGATGCCCTGTGTACCTTCTGCTGGATTTGGTGCTCTGCCTTTGACATTTTCCCTTTCCATGCAACCTCAAAACAGGAGGAGGACACCCCTCTTCTCCCACACTGAAAAACCCCCATATCTCAAGAGCCAGAGCTAAGTTGTCAAGGTAACATTATAGAAAAGAGGTGATTTAAAGAGAGAGGAACATTTGTTTTGAACTGTTTCTTTTTTCTGTTTTGCTATTAACATTTTACTTCCAAAAATCACATCCCATTGGCAACTTATTCTAAAGAACTGGCTTGCCAGAGTTTAAGTGTTGTATGTTCTTGAGGGGATGTTGTAAGTCATAGGATTCAGGGGTCTTGAGTTCAGCATCAAATTACAGTGGGTGCTTTCAGCAGGATTAGATTTTCACCTCGGGAAGCAGTGGGGTGGGGGGCAGTGTGGGGAGGTGTGTGTGCACATCTAAGGCCAAGATGCAATTACAGAATCAGATCTTTGGAGTTGGAAGACACCCCAGAGATCATCCAGTCCAAATTGTTTCTACCCTTCATTTTACAGAGGGAAGTAGAGGCCCAGACAAATAAGATGACTTGTCTAGGGTTTTAGAGACAGTTAATACCAGAGCTGAAGCTAGAAATGGGATTGGTGCTCTCTTTTTCTGTGTGCTTTCTCTACTGCAGCATAATTTGGGCAGGTGATATCATCTAGCCTTCTAATCAGATAGCCTTGGTCTAATCATAGCTCTGCATCTTATTAGCTATAAACCCTGGTCAGCTTGCTTAACCTCTCTCGATCTGTTTCCTCATCTGTGAAATGGGAACAATAATAGAATCTACCGATAGAATTGCTAAAGATTCAGTGAGATAATCTGTGTAAAGCGTTTATGACTGCCTATAAATACATTTCGGTTTATTATTTTTTTTAATGGAGCAAAAGTCAAACCTTTTCTCTAACCTAAAAGCAAAATTGTACTCTCCCATCTAGTGTGAGTTCTAGAATAAAGTATTTGAGTAGCTAGTTTTCTGCTACTTTAACTTTATGTAATAGGGGCCTATCACCTTAAACTTGGAGAACCGTCCTGAAGCCTTATTGGAACATTAAGCCAGCCACACCGCTAATTTCCATTTATTCCCTAAACATAACACTGAAGTCTTCCCTTGAGATTAACTCACAGAAAAGAAAAACAGCAAGATCAAATCTGCAGTCAGTTACACGAGGCCGAACAAAGTGTCACTCTAGAGAACTGGCCTTTCTCTTTATGCGTTAAGAGCTCAAAATTATCATTCTATAAATAGAAGACTATTAACAATGTCCATGTTTGGAAACGGCAAAGTCCTAAATTAACAACAACAGCAAAATAAAATCTCACAAATTGAGGAAGAAATCTTTCGGAGAAAATAGCTGCTACAAATTCTAAAGAATCAGATTTCTACATGGGGTTCCACAGCCTTTGTCTTAGAGCCAGTGGTAGCAAATGGCTAATGAACCGCTTATTATTTATTATTCACGTTTTATGCCCTGCTTCTTTGGGGGGAAAAATAAGTTTTAAATAGTTGAAGAAGTTAATTTGGAATGTTCTGGTAATCAATTAAAAAAAAAAACTCAAGCTGATGCTTAGCCCTAATCAAACAATGCTGAATTGATTCACAAGACCCTGCCCTCATGTCTCCCCAAAGACTTGTTACGTGGCTCATTTCAGTGTGGGCATCTGGAGAGATCTCAGTTTGAAACCCGGCTTTATTACTGCTAGCTAGAAAATCCTGAAAATGTATTAATTCTTCTAAGGTTAAGAAACGTTATGCAAAACTTGAAAAATAAAGCCAAAATGTAGTCCTTTTTTTCCCCCCCAATATCATACATGGGAATTGTTTAACAGGCCCTCTCAAGAAGTATTTAAAGGGAATGTCATTTGTTGAACTTAGTTTGCTATCGAAAAACGTTTCCAGATTTATTACAGGTACATGTTAACTTGGAGACTTTTATCTGATAAAGATGCAAATAATTTCTTTCCAGTAGAGAAAATAACCTCAAATGTGATGATTTATTGCCCTCCAGGATATTACCAGTCTTGTTTCTAATGTAGCAATCTCTGCTAGCATCCCTTTGTTAACAAACCTGTAAATACTGAGCTCTTCAAATGTTCTTGGAACCAGTCTTACCATCACACCAATTCCCCCACTAATTAAGGAGTCAAGTAAAATATCTGACATATTCATTTCATATTTATATGTCATGTTTTTAACTTTTTAAAAATTATAATTTGACAGTTTTATTCTTTCCACCTATATGAGTGTTATGAGTATTACGTGAGATATTGTGTGATAAGCACTTAGCAAAATGCATGGCACACAGTAAATGCTCAAACTATGTAAGCACTGCTAGTATTTAATATGATAGGACTACTTGGTTCTCAGTTTTGCAAAGGACTCCTCATCAGTCTGCTTCCTATTACACTTTTTATTCTTACCATTAGATTCCTGAATCCCTTCTGCAATGGCTGTTCCTGCTAGAATCCTTCCAGACATGGTGACCTCTTTGCTTCTCACAGATTTCCACTTTTAATGTTCTAAAATTACAACTAAAATATGTTTCCCTATAACATATTCTATAGTTGCTAATCACAGAAGTCGGCTAAAAATTATGATATTGAAGATCATATGAACCAGAAAACTTCAATCTTCACTTGAACATAAGCTCCATGAGGGCAAGGATTTTGTCTACTTCATTTTCTGCCATTTTCCAATGTCTAGGATGGGTATATAATAGACCCTCATTTTGCCCATTGAATAAATAACATCTTTTGACTTACTTAAAACTGAGATTCCTACATTATCCTTTTCAAAGGATATTTTGACTGTAGATTAAACATATTTGGAGCTACTGAACCATTTCTCTCCATTGTGGTTTAGATTCCCTTTGTCACCTGGATGGCTTTTTTCTGGGAATATTTCGGTTTCCTTAATTTCCTCCTTGAGTGTGGTGCTGAGAAGTGAACAAACTTTGCAGGTACACTGGGTCTAACGCAAAGAGAGCAGGAACAACTTCCTCTCTCATTCAGAAGCTATACTTCTATTGATGCAATGCATGAACATGTTAGGTTTGGAGGCAATACCCTGGAGTTACACTGAGTCATGTCAGTGTGGCCCACTCTATGACAGGTGCTAGTTCTAACCTCACACCATTTACGTCGATGATTTTCAAGCCTAGATTTATGTTAGAATCACCTGGGGTAGCTTTTAAGCTGACTAGAGCCAGGGTCCCACCCCAGAGGTTTTTATTCTATTAGAATCAGATGGCCACCAGGCAGCAGTATTTTTTAATCCCCTCAGATGATTCCACTGTGAGCCAGACTTAAGAATTACTAAGTTACAGGATCTTTTAAAACATAAACCTGATTGTGGTGTTCTTTGACCTCAAATCTTTAAATGGCTGACCACTGCTTGAAAGGGGACAGCAGCAACCCTCAACTGGTCCCTCACACACTTCCATAGCCTCATCTGCTGCCACTCCCTCGTTCTTTTAAGTCTTCAAATAAATCATGTATCTTTCCACTTTAGGAGATCGAAGAAAAGCTGTTCTTACCTTCTGGACAGATATTACTGTTTCCTAGAAATTGCCCTCACTCTGTGTTCATGCAGTTAACTCTTACTCAGCTTTTAAATTTAACCTGCGTTATCACTTCCTCTAGAATTTATTTCTCCCTGAACCCTCAGACCCAACAGTACCCTGTTATATAAGCCTAGAGACTAGCACTTATTTTAGTTGTAGATACATCTTTGTATTTTATCTGATTCATGTTAATCTTTCCTGAGAGATAATATTCTCCATGAGGGCAGAGACCTGGCCTGCTTTCCCCAGGTTGTATCCTATTCCTTACACCATACCTAGCTTGTAGGAAGTACACAATAGATATTTTTAAGTAAGTAAATACAGGTTTTTAAAAAATCCAAGTACAGGAACATGCATATAACCCAACTTTCTATATCTTGACTTTTTAGATTTCATTTATTCTTTCTAACCTGTTAAAATATTGTATTGTACTAGGAAACCAACTTGTCTCATAAGATGTAAACAATCTCAAAAACTAATAAGCCATTTGTATATTTATCCAAAAGACTTGTGCGATATTAGCAAGTCAGTCGTCAGGCAAAATCTGTAAGGCCTGAAATACCAGCGAGGCTGTGAATATAGGTAGTGTGGTCTGTTGTGCCACTGACTTGGGGTGGAGGGTGGGGTAGTTTGAGGTAACACAGTAAGGTCATACAGAAAGAGGCACAGAGCAGTTACAGCAAAAGCTGAAAAGAGGCGATCATCAGGACCCTTTTGGTTACAGCAGATGGAACTCATTCAAATTAGCCTAAGGAAAAAAGAGGATGGGGGTAGAGATGTACTCAATCATAAAACTGTAAAGCCAAGAAGTGGATGTGAAGGCAGGACTGGGAGTAACAGCTGAAATGTAATCAAGACTCTATCTCCCTCTTCTTCTCTATGCTTCTCTTGGCTTCACCCACAGTTTTACTCTCTCCTTTGGGTGGTAAGACACCCACTGGTAGTCACATGCTCACTTTCCCTGGGAAAATAGATCTTTTCCAGATTGAGTCACATGCTCATCCATCCCAGAACAAATCTCTGTGACCAGGAGAATGGTGCCCTCAAGTTGGTCCTATTTGGCTCCATAACAACCCTGGAGGCAAAAAGAAGGGGTCACCTCCATCTTACCAGAGCAGCTGAGTAGGGTTATTAGGAAATTGAGAAAAGGTGGTGGGTAGATTAAAGTATCAGGTGAATTATGGATGACAAAATACCAATGACTTACTTCAGTATCTTGCCCAGAGAAGGTTTTATTTTATTTTATTTTATTTTTTATTTTTTATTTTTTTATTATACTTTAAGTTCTAGGGTACATGTGCATAACGTGCAGGTTTGTTACATATGTAAACTTATGCCATGTTGGTGTGCTGCACCCATCAACTCGTCAGCACCCATCAATTCATCATTTATATCATGTATAACTCCCCAATGCAATCCCTCCCTCCTCCCCCCTCCCCATAATAGACCCCAGTGCGTGATGTTCCCCTTCCCGAGTCCAAGTGATCTCATTGTTCAGTTCCCACCTATGAGTGAGAACATGCAGTGTTTGGTTTTCTGTTCTTGTGATAGTTTGCTAAGAATGATGGTTTTATTTTTTTAATTTGTTTTTCAGAAATATTATGAGGCAATATTTAGGCAAAGGACAGAAACAGTATTTATTTATTCTATGAAAGCCCAAAACAGTTGAGTTAGACTTAAACTAATGGCAGATGATTAGGGCAGTAACACGATGCCAATCTTTCATCTGAGAGTTCATTTCGTAAATAATGCCTGATGGGAAATGACACTCACTCTGCTTTGGCTCTTCAAAACAGAGTAAATCCAATGTTACTTTTCCATGGCCAAGGGCAAAATTATCTGACTGACTTTGAAGAGACATTTCTATGGAAGGAATCTGGACCAGGAAGTTTGGCTCAGGGACAAAACAGTGACCCAAACATTTTGAGAATATCTCTATTGGCCAGACACAGTGTCAAAGCTGAAGTCATCTTCGGTTTTGGAAATTCAAATATATACATGGTACACAATGAAGGATTCTCAAGCTAAGTCATTACTTTCAGAAGGAACTCATACATTTGATAATTAATTTAATGTGATTAGTAATGAAATGTATTGCAAACATCCCTTTTTAAAAGAAATTAATTAAAGAGCACGAAGCAAATACTGATATAGCCGAATAGATGGCTCCATGTATTCTGTTTCTTTTCAGTGAAAAACACTGATCAATTCTTTTAACATTCTTTCTGGTCCATAATTTCTCATTGCATTATAGCTTATGTAAGTAAGCTCTTGAAATATCACATTTTTATTTGGAAATAAAATTTATTGATCAATAAAAGGAGGCTAGACTACATGATAGGCACTCCATAATAGGCAGAAATAAATAAGACCTGTGCTTAAAAAATGCATAGCATCACTCATCTTTATTTTTACAATCATATCAGTGCTCAGTGGTACAAGAGACAACTGCTGGGTGCGGGAATTCCAAGCTAATGGTAAACTTCTTGAATGGGGAGTGCTGGTTGATACTAAAGGCCAAGCCTCAAAATCCAACCCTAAACCCCAATAATTGTACACACATACACATCAAAGGCTATTAAAGACAAATAATTCAGCATTATACATTTCAAATGATTTAATCTTTAGAAGGGGTTTATTAGATATGTGAGAGAAACATAGCTGAACAAATCCACAACTAGCACAGTGCCTGGCACATAATAGTTGCTTCATAAATATTATTTCACAAATAATGAACATTGCTAGTAATTCCTGATATCCTTTCTGCAATAGATTGCAGAGAAAATAACTTTATATAATTTTAAATCTTTCAAATGGTGAGCTGTGGCATATTCTGATGTAAAAGGAAATAATATGTCATCAAGTCCAACCTTTTCATTACTTGCATGAGACAACTGAAAACTGAAAAGAAGACGTGATATGGTCAAAATCACACGGATAGATAATAGAGGAATTGGGCAAAAGATTCCCATTTTCTGATACCTAGCTGCCTCGTAAGGCAAAGATTGTGATTCTAGGAGATGATTCACTGTATCACCTCTTCTCTCACTAGGGGAAATTTCTGCTGGGGCTTCACTTTCTAAAATACAATTTGTGTTTCAAGGTGTATTATCTGGTTACCTACATCTCTCCTTACTTCTTTTTAAGCAATGAGGAAGTCCTTTTTAGGATTCCTAAGTAGTAAGTTAATAAAACTAAATGTAAATAGATAAGGCTATTAAAAAATTAAAACATGAGTCCAAAAATAGAATGTTATTCCAAGTAAAGGCAGGCAAAACTTGTCTCATTTGCCTTTAACCCTGCACTTAACAGATCAAGTGCTCATTAAATATCTGCTGGAATGAATTGAAGAAAAACATTCCTGTATCTTCAGTGGATTGTAGGGTTTAATGTAAGGGATTTTCCCCAAGGCTTCCATTTTGATCAACTTCAACACAGTTTTAACATCCTGAGCCTCATCTCTCGTAATTAGCAGAAATTGTTAGAAGCAACAGACTGGGCCAATCTGGCTGAGCTGCATTGTATGGTATCTTAGGATGGAGTGCTGATATAATAGATACAAAGAAACATATTTCATGTAAAATACACTTAGGGGCTTTATTGGTATGCCCTGCTTCTCCCCGCCAAAAAGCAGGAAGAAATGGACAAAAACAGAAATATAAAAGCATAAAGAGACAGATTGGCTACTTGATGAGCATATCAGACTCCAACTTAACTATGCTGGCACATCTAATGAAAGAATGTGGCATTCAAGAGGTCATCCATGAGGCCAGATGCAGTGGTTCATGCCTGTAATTCCAGCACTTTTGGAGACCGAGGCAGGCAGATCAGCTGAGGTCAGGAGTTCGAGACCAGCCCGGCCAACATAGTGAAACCCCATTTCTACTAAAAATACAAAAATGAGCCACGCAAGGAGGCACATGTTTGTAATCCCAGCTACTCAGGAGGCTGAGGCAGGAGAATCACTTGAACCCAAGAGGTAGAGGTTGCAGTGAGCCAAGATCACACCACTGCACTGCACTCCATCCAGCCTGGGTGATAGAGTAAGACTTTGTTTCCAAAAAAAAAAAGTCATTCATGGATAAAAAAAAAAGCTCATTCATGGATACATAGAAGAAATGAGAGCCATAAAAATTTAGGAAGAGTTCATTCAAGCACTGAATAGAAGAGTCTTAGCCAATGGACTCTCCTCATGTTTAGTGAGTGGTTAGTTTGTTCCAGGGATTGGAGATATGATAGATACAAAACAGGGTCCTTACCCTCAAGGTACTTAACAAGACTTTGTGGGGAGGACTTTCACTATCTCTAGTACCCCTGACAAAATGATACCTGTTGGGCTGAGTTAGCCTGCTGCCATTAAAGAATCCTTTTAGCTAACGCTCCTTTTCTGAGTTTAAATGCATTAATTATCCTTTTCATTATGTTCCTTCTTGTTGCATAGATCTTCTTAGGGGGAGAGAAGATTTAGCTATTCCTATGCATGTGATACTATTTCTTATGCTAAATTTAAAAATTGGTATTTCTAATTTAGACATCAATCTCATGAAGTTGGTTAATGTGTGAGTCTATCATTGAGATAGAACCTCTCTTGCTGAGTTGATAGAATCAGCTTTCTAAGTCTCTTCACTGAACTTGTGAAAGACATTCTGTGAGAATTCCAAGGAAAGGGACTTGCTCATAAATAACTGCTATAATATCTTCAAATTCCCAGACATAGCATATAGAATAATGAATTGGCAGGAGTTTACAGTTAGATAAATGGGTCAATTCTTTACCCATGCCATTTGTCACATTTATAAGAGATCATGGGTGCTGAGCCACTTCATTCATCCTCTCTCACTAAGATCTTATCATACATCAATATTTTATCCTAGAGAAGCACTTAAAGATTCTATTATTAGAAGAGCCACAGCAGTACTGGAGCTCAATGTAAAAGGTGAAGTCAAACATCAGTTTGTAGTGACATGATTAGTATCAATACAATTTCTGCTTTTTAAGAGCAAAATCAAAACATAGAACGTTTCCACACTGGAAAACTATATTTGGGGTTTTGGAAAGATTTTTGAAGTTCACTGCATTTCAACACATCATGTGAATACTTTATATATTTTGAAACTCACAGCCTTTTAGTTTTAACACCATTAACCTGAAGGTATTCTTAACATTCAGTTATGGAAAACTGTGTAAGGCAAAACTTTTGAAATTGCCATCATGTTTGTGATTTGTAGAAGTTAGAATTTCTTGGCTCTGGTGTGGAATTTGGTAGTCTAGATTATCGTCTTTTTCATCAGGAGAAGATCCTGTTATTAAATTCTCTTATCCTTGAGTTCTTCTCTGTAAAGTAGGACAGCAGCCGTCTCCTACGGTTATGCAAGACCTTAACAAAATAATCTCAGTAAAAGTGGCTCTTACATACATAATCATAGCTAACTAACATGCATCGAGTGCTCATTGTGCTCTTACATGGCAAATGTTCAAATATTAGCAGATATTACTAAATTACCTATTTTGTGAGCCACCCCATTAGTTGATATTTAAATAGATTCAGAACAGGTATGGTTTGGTAGCAAGTGTTTACACTCAAAGTCTACCAAATTCTACCCTTATTTTTGCCATTTTTCCAGTGACTTAATTATCACAATTAATTCTTATGATTTAGAGAGCACATTTACAGGCCAGACTCATTGTAACTCTAGATAGCAAAACTATGTCATTCTAGTTTATTTCTTAAGTAAGAAAACAATGTTCAATAACAATTCTTCAATGGATCCTCTCTTAAAACTAATTGAATCCAGGCCTCTATTATCAATCATCTGGGTTGGACAATCATTTACTATCTGCCTCCAATCACCCTCATTTAGCCCTTTGACAATGTACTCTTCAATCTTTAGACAGTGTTGGTTTCACTCTTAGTTCCCATCTCTCACAGGATAACGTGTGAACTTTCCAATACCATTTATTGAAGAGGCTATCCTTTCTCCATTATGTAATCTTGGCACCTTTGTTAAAAAATAGTTGACCACACATCAAACAGATGGGTTTATTTCTGGGCTCACTATTCTGTTCTATGTGGCTTATGTGTCTGTGTTTATGCAAGTACCATACTGTTTTGATTACAGTATCTTTATAATATAATTTAAAATCAGGAAGTGTGCTGCCTCCAACTTTGTTCTGCTTGCTCAAGATTGTTTTTGTTATTTGAGGTATTTTGTGATTCCTATTATTTTTGTGTTTTCTATTCTTATAAAAAATGCCATTGAAATTTTGGTAGGGATTGAATTTAATCTGTAAATCACTCTGGGTAATATGGACATTTTGACAATATTAATTCTTCCAATTTATGAACATAGGCTATTTTCTATTTAATTATGTCTTCTTCAATTTCGTTCATCAATGTTTTATAGTTTTCAGTGTATAGATCTTGCAGTTTCTTGGTTAAATTTATTTCTAGTTATATTTTGATGTTAAGGAACTGTTTTCTGATTTCTTTTTTGGATAGTTTGCTATTAGTGTAAAGAAACTCATCTGATTTTTGTATGTTGACTTTGTATCCTGTAACTTCACAAAATTCATTTATTAGTTCTAGCAGTTTTTTTGATAAAGTCTTCAGGGCTTTCTATGTATAAAATAATATACTCTACAAACAGAGACAGTTTTACTTCTTCCTTTCTGACTTGGATGACTTTTATTTTTTTTCTTCCTTAATTGCTCTGGCTAGAAAACCATATATTTGATAAGGGGTTAATATCCAAAATATTTAAGAACTCATAAAACTTGATAAGAAAAAAAACCTGAATAAAAACGGACAAAGATATGAATAAATATTTTCCCAAAGACATACAAATGGCTAACAGGTATATGAAAAGGTACTCAAAGTTGTCACTTATGAGGGATACCCAAATCAAAAGCACAATGAAATATCTCACATCTGTTAGCATGGCTACTATCAAAAAGACAAAAAACAAACAAACAAAAAACATGCATTGGCAAGGATGTACAGAAAAGAGAACCCTTATTGCTGATAGTAAAGTAAATTGGTATGATCATTATTAAAAACAGCATAGGGATTCCTAAAAAATATATAAATAGAACTATCAGATGATCCAACAAACTCACTTCTGTGTATACATCCAAAGGAAAAATCGCTATCTTCAAGTGATGCTTACCCTCCCATGTTCTTTGTAGCATTATTCATAATAGTCACAAAATGAAAATGACTTAAGCATCCATCAACCGATGAGTAAAGAAAATGTGATTGATACACATAGTACAACACTATTCAGCCTTCAAAACAAGGTAAATCCTGCTGCCATTTGTGACAACCTGGATAAATCTGAAGGATATTATGTTAAGTGAAACAAGCCAGACACAGAAAGACAAATACTGCATGATTCTACTTACATGTGGAATCTAAAAAACAAAATTCAGTCTCAGGGTAACAGAGAGTAGAATGGTGGTTACAAGGAGGTGGTAGGTAGGGTATAAGGAGAGATGTTGGTGAAACAGTACAAATAATCACTTACAAAATGAATAGGTATTGGAGACTTAATGGTCAACATGGTAACTGTAATTAATAATAATGCATTGTGTCCTTGAAATTTGCTAAGAGAGATTTCAAGTGTACCCACCACACACACAGAAAAAAAATGGTAACTATGTGAGGTAATGGCTATGTTAATTAGATTGATTGTGGTGATTATTTCTCAACATACACATACATCAAATCATTACATTGCACACTTTAAATATCTACCATATTAAATTGTCAATCATACCTCAATGAATCTAGGGACAAAAGTAATGCAACTGAAAAAATCCATAATCTTACTCATGTGAATTATAAAGCAGCAGATGGAATGCACCTTATGCCTCCTGTATAACTGCTGAAGGAAATAGCTGTCAGGTTCCTTCTTCCGTAAGACTTCTCTTCCCTCTTTTCCCTCTTTACCCAGTTCTATGTTAAGTCCTCTGCTATGTTCTCTACCAAAATCTTATAATTTTTCTTTCATACTACTTGCCATTATTTATTGTTATCACTTAGTTATCTGAATGTACAGCTAGACTGTCAGCTCTTGAGAACAATGCACTGTGTCTGTTCTGTTCATCTGTGTTCACCAACGCCTAGCATACTGCCTAGACTGGAGTAGACACTATAATAATTGTTAGATGATGGAATAAGGGATGGACAGAAGACCTGAAAACTGTACCCAAAGTGATGGTATTGGTAATTACAATACTAGTAGAATAGACAGTTAAATATAATGCAATGTCTATATTATAGTTAATTTTGATTCATAAATCTTAATCTTAAATTTTTTATTTACTTTATGCCCTGCCTAAATACCTAAAGTGCTTACCAACCAATGGAGCTTACATCTAAATTTTATTCTCAGGTTTAGTCTTTATAGACTAAGTTTCAGGAGACAGAAAATGTTTAAACTGCTATATTGATTAGTATAGCCTTGAATATCACATCCTTAAAGTTCAACTGGAATAAACCTCATCAATACAGTGAGCCTCCTATAAATTTGGCCTTTTGTTTATATTTCATTAATTTTATATTTTTGACTAAACTCGCTTTTTCCCTGAGCACTGTTTGCTCTTCGTTGTAAGTAACTATAGGGATCATGAACCATCTTATCACCAATTCAATGATCATGGAATTGCAATTTCTGAAGATTTTCAGGAGTTGTGGGCTAAGATTTTCAGGACACATCAAAAGGTGACAATAGAAAAGATGCCCAAATACTTAATTGAAAAAAAGTAGATGTCATGGCCTGTGCTGCATTTTTATGCATATTTTCAGGAAGTTAAAATGAACAGCATTTACAAATTCCAGACTAACTTACACGTTAGTAGCGAAATCCAAAATTCCAATTGTGGAGTCTACATTTACTAATGAATAAGTTGTTACTGGCATTTACTTAATTGAGATACCTACCACTTTAGCAGACTATGATCCTAGTACCCTAAAATGTTATGAACCACAAACTAGCCATTTAAGTAACAGCCTCCTTCAGGTATTAAGACTCAGATAGCTTTACTACCTTAAATTGGATTTCCCACAGACATTCGGAGGTACTTAGATTTATTTCAGGAGACTTTACCCTTATGGACATAATGTTTTGTGGTTAGAATTGGAGAAGATGCACAGACTGTCTTTATCAGCATAATATTTACATATAACCATAGCAGCCAACATTTACTAAGTATTCACTGTGTACTAGCTGCTTTAATGACAGTATCTCTCTTTATCTCACACACACAGAATCAAAAACGATGTAGACAACTACTTCTAGAGAAAAAGCACAAAAAATAAAGAAATAGAAAACAAAAAAGGATGAGAAATCAAGTATAAATTATGTACCACTTTAAAATTATCTTTTAAATCTGAATCTTTTAAAATTTAAGAGAAATGTCTTCATAGCTTTTAAGATGAAAGATATAGTTTTTTTCTTAACATATGAAACTTCAAGCACTGTGAATCATTAACTCATCATTATTTGTTAAACAGATGTGAGGTCAGTCAACAAATTCTCAAGGAAGATGGGAAGGCAGAGGGAAAAGAAGAAAGAGGAGGCAAAGAAAATGCTTAAGCCATGAGGGACAAAGCTAGATTTCCACAGTTCTGGGACAGATGGCTTAGAGAAGATGAGAGAAGAAAGAAAGTCAGGAAAGAAAAAAAAAAAAAAAGCAAATATGGATTGAAAGAGAAGTACTGTCAAGGGCTTTGTAAACAAATTAAGCTCAAAGTTGGTTAAAAAATAAAAGAATAGTCATCTAGCCAGTGTCTGTAAGAAATAGCGAGCTGAGACAATTTTCTTATGGGGCTGGTTAAGTGAGTGCAGTGAATAAGATAATGATCCTAATTCCAATTAATTTTCTTAAGAGCTAATGCTTCACCTGGCACCATGTTAAATGCTTTTAATGTATTATTTAATCTTTACAAAAATTCTATGAGTTAGGTTTTAGAATTATCTCCATCTTATAAATGAGGAAACTGAGGTACAGAGAGGTTACGTAGCTGCCCCAAATCACATAGTGGAATAGTGGGTAAGAGATAAATATAGGATCCAACTCAAGTCTGTCTGATGATGAAGTCTGTGTCCTTAATTGCTATGCTAAACTGCTTCTCATTGCTATTAATGAATATGAAATTGAAGCAGAGTGGTGTCATGATTTAATATTTTATATGACTAATAGACTAATGTAATTTTAACAGCACTTCGTAATTTATAAAATGCATTCACACACACAGTGTTTCACTTGGGTTTTAGAATCCCTATGTGGTAGCTAAGGATTACCTTTTTCTAAGTATATCCGTAAAGAAATTTGTGTTCAAGGAAGTGACATTCAAGGTCACAAAATAGATGTCAGTATGGTAGAAGGGAAAAAGCTGGCTCTATGTATCTGAGAACTGGGGTCCTGCCACTCAATAAATAAGTGTTTTGGGACCAAAAATTTCTGTTCTGACTAGTGTCTACACCTGAAAAATGGAGACAGTATTCTAACTTCTCAGAGTCTTTGTGAGAATAAAACTACTTAACCTACATAAGTGCCTTTGGTACATGTAGGCATGCAACATGTGCAAATTTCCTTCACCTTCCTGTGATATTGGGTATCTCAGAAACAGCTCTAGAATCAGGGTCAGAAGATCTGTGCTCTTTTCCTACTCATGCCCTTAGTTAGCTATGGCATGGAACTGTTACTTTACATTCATTTGTAACTATAGGTCAATAAACTGACTCTCAAGAAAAGAATAGAAAAAAAAAAAAGCCCTGTTTGTAGCATTTGCTAACTTCAAATAACTAACATGATGTCAGCAAACATGGAGCAGAGAAGAAATAAGCTCATTTTGTTTCCATCAAATGGGTAAGAGCTAGGTCTAGCACACCATTGAGTAAAACTGTGATATTAGATGAGTGTTTTTCAAATATTTTATGAAAGAAAAATCATTTTCAACTGATGTTGACATTGTATAGAACTTAAATACAGAAACCCAATATGATTAGAACTCTGCTGGTAGAGGAGGGTAGTGGAGCACAGAGCCCTGCCCTAAACCCAGCTCCTCCCCTCCTCTGTGTAGATCCCTAAGACATTCCTGAAGAACATATTCAAGTGGGTCATATCTTAAGGTCTTTGTAGGACTCTCATTCTAAGATACTGTATTCTATGATAGTATAAGACATGTTTTTTATTTGATAATTTTTAGAACAGATTTACTTCTATATATGTGTATCATTTTTGTAAACCAATTAGATTTCTAACCAATGCAATACAGAAAAAATTAAGGATATTAAAAAACCATAGTCTCCTCGCTAATTGTGTGCCTAATCAAATGACCACTCCTGTTCAGGGTCAATAACCACACTATCTCATGGTGACATTGAGTCTTTCATAGCATGGCTATGGCTAGGATTGCAAAACTTCATATGAAGTGACAGATTTTAAGACAGCAGGGAATCTAGTCTCAAGCAGGGAGTGATAAAATAGCAGGTGTCAGAGAATTCGAGAGAAAGGAAAACATTTCTTAGAAAAACCATTTTATAGTTGGTATAAACCACTTTATAGTTGGTATAAAACGTTTTTTCATCCTGAATTTCATCCACCTTTAACACAACTCTGTGTTTATTCACCTCTTAAATTCATCAAGTTTCTTCCGACATTAGGGCTTTCACAGATGCTGTTCCCTCTAACTAGAAGTTTTTACTGCTCCTCTTTACCTGGTTGACACTACAAGACACTTCTGGGAAGCTTCTTGTCTCGCTATTCACTATGTATGTCCCCTGGTTTGCTTTCCCAAACCCTGTACTCCTCTGCAGAATTACAAGTAATTAGTTTTGTAACTTTTTTTTATGTTTGTTTCTTCCCAGGGAAGTGAAATTTCATGAGAGCAAGAATATTGTCTCTCTCTCTCTCATTTTTGAACACTGGATTGCATAGTGAGTGTCTAAAACATACCAAGCACTAAAATAATCTGTTCATTCATTCACACACACAGACACACACACACACACACACACACACACACACACACACACACACACACACAGAGACAGATGATTATAGGAAGATGGTAAGGTAAGAAGCACCAGAATTTTGTCTCCCCAACTAGACAATAATTTCACTGAAAGAATCTGTCTGCTGTAATTATTTTGGAGTCTACTAAAGGCTTGCTACTTCCAGGGAAGTGTTGAACAGTAAACTGTGGTTAATTTTGGTCAATTTCAGCTCTTCACACAGTAGCAGCTACCCATTCCCTGACTGCTCAGCACACTGGCAGGATGCTCATGGAGTAGCCTGCACACAGCTTTCGGGAGCCAGGATAGGCAAAAAGGACCCTGTCTTCCAAATATCTAGAAACTTGTGTTCTGACTAGCATCACAGTGATGCAGAAAAAAATATAGCAGCAACTGTTGCACATCCCTCCAGTTTTGCAAGCTCTTTCTCCTCTGACGAAAGTGACTTCCAAGGGATGTAAAGGACCAGCACCTCACCACCAGCTTTATTTTTCTTTTTATTTTCCTACTCTTGGGAGTCCAGTATTAAAGACTAGGACATTCAAATTCAAAAGCAACTGCATATATGGGAGGATACAGAAAGTCATTATGCATGCCCAGGTAAATGTGCAGGCTCAGAAATGACTTAAGAAGACCTTAAGCTGACACCTTATGCTAATACTGGGCACAAAAATAGCCTGTAATAATTAAAGCAAAACAATAACAACAAGGCAGCAAACCCTGAGGAAGAGAATCTGATTTCCAGATTTACCTCATTATTAGATTCAAATGTTCATTTTTCAACAAAAAATTATACGACATACAATGAAACAGGGAAGTGTGGTCCATTTGAAAGAAAGAAAAACAACAACAACAACAGAAAATATCACTTAAAAAAAGACCAGATGGCAGATCTACTAGACAAAGACTTTAAAACAACTATCTTAAAGATACTCAAAGATCGGGTGGGGTGTGGTGGCTCACGCCTATAATCCCAGGACTCTGGGAGGCTGAGGCACGTGGATCATGAGGTCAGGAGTTCTAGATCAATCTGGCCAACACGGGGAAACCCTGTCCCTACTAAAAATACAAAAAAATTAGACAGGTGTGATGAAGTACGCCTGTAATGCCAGCTACTCGGGAGGCTGAGGCAGGAGAATCGCATGAACCCAGGAGGCAGAGGTTGCAGTGAGTCAAGATCGTGCCACTGCGCTCCAGCCTGGGCAACAGTGTGAGACTCTGTCTCAAAAAAAAATGCTCAAACACCTAAAGGAAGATGTAATGAAAGTCAAGGAAATTATGTGTGAACAAAATAGAAATATTAATAAAAATACAGAAAACTTGAAGCCAAAATAAAATTGAAACTGAAATGTATAATACCTGAAATGAAAAATTCACTAGAGAATTTAAAAGGCAGATTTAAGTGGGCAGAAGAATCAGCAATTTTGAAGAAAATATAAGCAATAGACTTTACCAATAAAAATGATCAAGTCTGAGGTACAGAAAGAAAAAATAATTGAAGAAATGTCAACAGAACCTAAGAAATCTGTGGGACACCATCAAGCAGATAAATATATGCATCATTTTCTAGATGGAAAAAAGAGAGTGCAGGACAGAAAACATACTTGAAGAAATGGCTGAAATCTTCCCAAATTTGATGAAAAACATTAACACAAACATTCATGAAGCTCAATAAACCCAAGAAGATAACCTCAAAGAGACACACACAGAGACAAATAATAATCAAACTGTCAAAAGCCAAAGGCAAAGAGAATTTTGAATGCAACCACAGAGAAGTAATGTACCACATACAAGGGATTCTCAATAAAATTATTAGCAACTTTCTCATCAAAAATTAGTGGGCTGATACATTCAGTGCTAAAATAAAAAAAAAATACTGTCATCTAAGTATCTAATATTTTACAAATCTGCCACTTAAAAGTGAGAAAAAAATTAAAATTTTCCCAGATAAACAAAAGCTGAGCAATTTCATTATCACTGGACCAGCTCTGTAAAAAATGTAAAAGGGAATTCTGCAAGCTGAAATGAAAGGACACTGAAGGCCTACAATATGGTTTGGTTCTGTGTCCCCATGCAAATCTCATCTCAAATTGTAATCCCCCCATGTCAGGTGAGGGACCTGCTGGGAGGTGATGGGATCATGGGTGTGGATAGTCCCCATGCTGTTCTCTTGATAGTGAGTGACTTCTCATGAGACCTGATGGATTAAAAGCATGGCACTTCCGCCTTTGCTCTCTTTCTCTCCTGCCATCATGTAAGACATGCCTTGCTTTCCCTTTGTCTTCTGCCACGACTGCAAGTTTTCTGAGACCTCCCCAACCATGCAGAACTAGGAGTCAATTAAACCTCTTTTCGTTTTGAATTAGTCTCAGGAAGTTCTTTATAGCAGTGTGAAAATGGACTAATACAGCATATAAAGAAATAAAGTTCTTAGTAAAGGTAAATACAAGGGAAATTAGGAAAGTTGGTACTATTGTAAAAATGGTGTGTAACTTCACTTTTTGTTTCCTACATGATTTAAGAAAATAATACATTTTTTTAAAAGTTAGTATAAAAGCTAGTGTTATTGTAACATTTGTTTTTCCCTCCACATTTTACAGAGTTTAATAGACTAACGCATTAAAAGATTATTAGTTTATGTTTCTTAAACACACAAAGTGAAAATATATAATTTTGTTACATCAACAGCTGAAAGAGTGGGGGCAGAACTGTTAAAGTAGCAGACTTGTTTGTGTTATTTAAGTTAACCTGGTATAAATTAAAATAGGAATGTTATTAAGAGGTTAAATGTAATTCCCATGATAACTATAAACCAAATAGTTAAAGAATAACATGAAAAGAAATGAGAAAGAAATCTAAGTATAGTTTTACTATTTTTAAAAAATCAGTTAAACACAAAAGAAGACACAAATTCAGGTAATGAGACAAAAAAAAAAAAAGTTAAAATGAATACAGACAAGAAAGATCAAAAGACCAAAGTATCTGCTTATCAGTAATTACTTGAAATGTAAATGAATTAAATTCTCTAATAGAAAAGACAGATTGGCAGAATGGATTTAAATATCTGATCTAATGATATGCTGTCTGAGATACACACTTGACATTCAAAGACACAAATAGGTTGACATTTTAAAGATAGAAAATTTTCTAGGCACAGTTGCTCACATCTGTGCAGCAGTTTTGGTGGCCAAGGGGGATGGATCACTTGAGCCCAAGTTCAAGACTAGCCTAGGCAACATAGTGAAACTCTGTCTCCACAAAAAATACATAAAAATAATTTTAGCTGGGCATGTTGGCACACACCTATAGTTCCAGCTACTTGGGAGGCTGAGGTGGAAGGATTGCTAGGGTCCAGGAAGTTGAGGCTGCAGTTATCTGTGTTCGTGCCACTGCACTCTAGCCTGGTCAACAGAGTGAGATTCTAACTCAAAAAAAAAAAAAAAAAAGACAAAGAAAGAAAGAAAGAAAAAGAAAAGAAAACTTATATTCTATGCAAATAGCAACCAAAAGAGACCACAGGTGGTTATATTAATATCAGAAAAAATGGATTTTAATTCAAAAAAATTCACAAAACACAAATGCAATTACATATTAAAAAAAGTTTCAATACAGTAAGAAGACATGATGATTATAAAATTTATGTGCCCAAAATAGCCTATTAAAATATGTGAAGCATAGGAAAGGAGACAGAACAAGATAGCCAAATATAACCCTCTGGTGATCATTCCTGCCACAAAGGAACATGAAACTGAACAACTGTCCACACAAGAAAGCACCTTCACCAGAACCCAAAATCAAGTGATCACAGTACCTGGTTTTAACATAATAGCAAGAACGGAGGCACTGAAGAAGGTGTAAAAGATAGTCTTGAATTGTCGACACCACCCCTCTACCATCTTCCTAGCAATGGCCATACGGCATGGAGGAAAAATCTGTGTGCTTGGGGGAGACAGAATGCATTGATGGTGAGACTTTGTATAGAACACAGCACAACTATATTAGTACCTTCTCATACTGCTGATAAAGACATACCCGATACTGGGAAATTTACAAAAGAAAAAGGATTAACGGACTTACAGTTCCCCGTGGCTGGGGAAGCCCCACAATCATGGCAGAAGGCAAGGAGGAACAAGTCACATCATACATGGATGGCAACAAGCAAACAGAGAGCTTGTGCAGGGAAACTATCCCCCTTATGGAACTAACTTATCTTATGAGACTCATTCACTATCATGAGAACAGCATGGGAAAGACCTGTCCCCCATGATTCAGTTATCTCCCACCAGGTATCTCCCACAACACATGGGAATTCAAGATAAGATATGGGTGGTGACACAGCCAAACCATATCTTTCCACCCCTGGTGCCTCCAAAATATCATGTCCTTATGTTTCAAAATGAATCATGCATTCCCAACAGTCCCTTAAAGTCTTAACTCATTTCAGCATTAACTCAAAAGTCCACAGTCCAACATCTCATCTGAGACAAGGCAAGTCCCTTGTGCCTATGAGCCTGTAAAATCAAAAGTAAGTTAGTTACTTCCTAGATACAATGGGGGTGCAGGCATTGGGTAAATACAGCCATTCCAAATGGGAGAAATTGGCCAAAACAAAGGGGCTGCAGGTCCCATACAAGTCCCAAATCCAGCAGGACAGTCAAATTTTGAAGCTCCAAAATGATCTCTCCCCTTTGACTCCATGTCTTGTATCTGGATCATGCTAGAGGTGCAAGAGGTGGGTTCCTATGGTCTTGGGCAGATCCGCCCTGTAGTTTTGGAGCATGCAGCTTCCCTCCTGACTGCTTTCATGGGCTAGTATTGAGTGTGTGGCTTTTCCAGGTGCTTTTCCATGATGCAAGCCGTTGGTGGATCTACCATTCTGGGGTCTGGAGAATGATGGTGCTCTTCTCACAGCTCCAATAGGTGGTGCCTCAGTAGGGCCTCTGTGTGAGGGCTCTGACCCCACATTTCCCTTCTGCACTGCCTTAACAGAGGTTCTCCATGAGGACCCCACCACTGCAACAAACTTCTGCCTGGGTATCCAGGCATTTCCCTACATCCTCTGAAATCTAGTTAGAGGTTCCCAAACCTCAATTATTGACTTCTGTGCAGGTGTATGGAAGCTGCCTCACATGGAAGCTGCCAAGGCTTGAGACTTGTACCCTCTGAAGGCATGGCCCAAGCTCTATGTTGGCCCCTTTCAGCCATGGCTGGAGTGGCTGGGATGCAAAACACCAAGTCCCTAGGCTGCACACAGCACAGACACCCTGGGCCCAGCCCATGAAACTACTTTTTCCTCCTAGGTCCCCTGTGATGGGAGGGAATGCCTTGAAGACCTCTGACATGCCCTAGAGATATTTTCCCCATTGTCTTGGGGATTAACATTTGGCTCCTCATTACTTAAGCAAATTTCTGCAGCTGGCTTGAATGTCTCCTCAGGAAATGGGATTTTCTTTTCTATTGGATTGTGAGGCTGCAAATTTTCTGAACTTTTATGATCTGCTTCCCTTATAAAACTGAATGCATTTAACAGCACCCAAGTCACTTCTTGAATGCTTTGCTGCTTAGAAATTTCTTCTGCCAAATACCTTAAATCATCTCTGTCAAGTTCAAAGTTTCACAAATCTCTAGGGCAGGGGCAAAATGCAACCAGTGTCTTTGCTAAAACATAACAAGAGTCATCTTTGCTCCACCTCCCAACAAGCTCCTCATCTCCATCTGAGACCACTTCAGACTGGACCTTATTGCTCATATCACTGTCAGCATTTTTGTCAAACCCATTCAACAAGTCTATAGGAGGTTCCAAACTTTCCCACATTTTCCTGTCTTCTTCTGAGTCTTCCAAACTGTTCCAACCTCTGCCTGTTACCCAGTTCCAAAGTCTTTTCCACATTTTTGGGTATCTTTTCAGTATTGCCCCACTCTACTGGCATCAATTTACTGTATTAATTCATTTTCACACTGCTGATAAAGACATACCTGAGACTGGGCAATTTACAAAAGAAAAAGATTTAATGGACTTACAGTTCCACATGGCTGGGGAAGCCTCATAATCATGGTGGAAGGCAAGGAGGAGCAAGTCACGTCTTACATGGATTGCAATAGGCAAAGAGAGAGCTTTTGCAAGGAAACTCCCCTTTATAGAACCATCAGATCTAATGAGACTTATTCTGTATTACAAGAACACCGTGGGAAAGACCTGTCCCCATGATTCAATTGCCTCCCACCAGGTTCCTCCCACAACACGTGAGAATACAGGATGATATTTGAGTGGGGACACAGTCAAACTGGATCAACTAACTTGTCACAGCAAAAAACAACATAAAGCAGAACTCAGTGGGTGACAACAGAGGGAGCATTTAGACTAGCCAGAGGGAACTCACCCATCTCAGCAGTCACAACCTGAATTCTGCCTAGCCCACCACTGTGGGCTAAAGTGCTCTGTGGTCCAAAGTAAACTTGAAAGGCAGTCTAGGCCACAAGGACTGCAATTTCTGTGCAAGTATTCATGCTCTGCTGAGCTCAGAGCCAGTGAATTTCGGATACCTATGACCTAGCAAGACATCAGCCAGGGCAGTCAAGGGAGTGCTTGTGTCACTCCTCCCCTAACCATAGGCAGTACAACTCACATTTCTAGAAGAGATTCTTTCCTTCTGCTTGAGGAGAAAAGAGGAAACAGTAAAGAGGACTTTGCCTTGCCACTTAGATACTAGTGCAACCACAGCCCTTAAAATAGGTTACCAAGTAGAATCCCGAGGCCCCCATTGCAGGCCCTAGCTCCAGAATGACATATAGACACACCCTAGGCCATAATGGAAGCTGCTTCCCTGGGAATCCTACCAGTCCTGATAGGATTCATCACTTGCTGACTAATAAGCCCATGGGCCATGAATGAACCTCAGTGGCTAAGGGCCTCAGGTAAGACCTAGGGCTGTGCTGGCTTGAGGTGTGACCCAGCACATTACCAGCTATGGTGACCATGAGGAGAGACTCCTTCTGCTTGAGGAAAGAAAAGAGTAAAGGAGACTTTGTCTTCCATCTTGGGAACCAGATTAGCCACAATGGGGTAGATTACTAAGTGGGCTCCTGAGGTCCCAGATTCTAAGCTGTGGCTCCTGAGTGGCATTTCTGCAACCATCCTTGGTTAGAGGTGAGCCCACTTCCTTGAAGGGAGAGACCTAGACCTGGTAGCATTTACCTCAAGCTGACTAAAGAACCTTTGGGCCTACAGTGAACATCAATGGTAGCCCGGTAGCAATCACTAGGTGCCTGGGACAGTAGTGGCCATGGGAAGAGAGTCCTCTGCATATGGAAAAGAGAGGGAAGAATGGGAAGGACTTTGTCTTGATGCTTGGGTGCCAGCCAAGCTGCAACAGAATGGAGCACCAAGTAGGGTCCTAAAATCCCTAACTCCAGACCCTAGCACCCAGATGGCATTCCTGGGCATGTCCTAGGCTTGAGCATTGGAGGAGCTAACTGCCCTGAGGGAAGGACAAAAGTCTGGCTGAATTTTCCAACTGCTGACTGAAGAATGCTTCGTCCTTGAGTAAACATCTGTGGTAGACAGCCAGTGGTTGCTACAGGCCTTGGGTAAGACCTAGTGCTATGCTGACTTTGGGTCTGACCCAGCACAGTCCCAGTGGTGGTGGCCACAGTGGTACTTGTATAACCTCGCCCCCAGCTCCAGGAAGCTCAGCATAAAGGAGAGACTCTTATTTGTCTAGGAGAAAGTAAGAGAAGAGAACAAGTTGGTAATATAGGGAATTCTCCCAGATATAACCCAAGACCACCAAGGTGGTACCTCTACAAGTCAGCTTCAGTGACCAAAGATTTAGATTATAATACTGAATTCCTCTTAAATATTTGGAAAGCCTTCCCAAGAATGATAAGGACAACTAAGTCCAGACTATAATAAATACCTAATATCTAAATATTTAATGCACAAATATCAACAAACATCCGCAAGCAACAAATACCATCCAGGAAAACATGACCTCACTAAACAAAATAAAGAAGGCACTAGTGGGCCAATCTAGGAGTGACAGATATATGTGACTTCTCGGAGAATACAAAAATAGCTTTTCTGAGGAGACTCAAAGTAATTCAAGATAAAACATAGAAGAAATTCAGAGTCCTAGCAGATAAATGTAAGAGAGAGATTAAAATAATTTTTAAAAATCAAACAGAAATGTTGCAGCTGAAAAATTCAGTTGATGTACTGAAGAATGCATCAGTCTCTCAACAACAGAATTGATTAAGCAGAATAGTGAGTTTGAAGACAGGCTACTTGAAAATGTATAGTCAGAGGAGACAAAAGAAAAAATAGTAAAAAGGAATGAAGCCTACCTACAAGATACAGGAAGTAGCCTTAGAAGGGCAAATCTAAGAGTTACTGGCCTTAAAGAGGAGGTAGAGAAAAAGATAGCAGTAGAAAGTTTATTCAAAGGGATAATAACAGAACGTTCCAAACCTAGGGAAAGTTATCAATATTCAAGTACAAGAGGGTTATAGAACCTCAAACAGGTTTAACCCAAAGAAGACTACCTCAAGGCATTTTATAATCAAACTTCCAAAGGTCAAGGATTAAGAAATGATTCCAAAAACAGCGAACAAAACAAATAACATACAAAGGAGCTTCAATACATCTGACAGAAAACTTCTCTCAGTGAAAACCTTACAGGCCAGAAAAGAGTGACATGACGTATGTAAAGTGCTGAAGAAAAAAAAAAAAACTTTTATCCTAGAATAGCATATCCAGTGAAAACATCTTTTAAACATGAAAGGGAAATACGTTCCCAGGCAAACAAAAGCTGAGGATTTTTATCAACACCAGATCTATCTTACAAGAAAGGCTAAAGAGAGTTCTTCAATCTGAAAGACAAAGGTATTAATTAGAAAAATTTCTTGAAACAAATAATGGAAACAAAATATACCAATACACATGGGATACAGCAAAAGCAGTACTAAGAGGGAAGTTTATAAGTGCCTACAAAAAATAAATAAATAAAAGGAAACACTTAAAGTAAATAATCTAATGATGTATCTTAAATCATTTTAGTTGATGCTGAATAAAGATTTGATAAAATTCAACATCCCTTTATCAAAAAAAAAATTCTAAAACACCTAAGGATAGAAGAAATATCTAAACACAATAAAAGACATATATGACAGACCCACAGGTAGTATTATACTGAATGGGGAAAAAACTGAAAGCCTTTCCTCCAAGATAAGGAACACGACAAGGATAATCACTTTTACCCCTATTATTCAACATAGTACTAGAAGTCCTAGCTAGAGCAACTAGACAAGAGAAAGAAATAAAGGGCTTCCAGATTGGAAAGGAAGTCCAATTATCCCGGTTGCATATTATATGATCTTATATTTGGAAACACCTAAAGACTCCACCAACAAAAGATTAGAACTGATAACAAATGCATTAAAGTTACAGGACATACAATCAACATACAAAAATCTGCAGTATTTTCACATGCCAACAGTGAACAGCCTGAAAAAGAAATCAAGAAAGCAACCCCATTTACAACAACTACAAATAAAATAAGACACCTAGGAGTAAGCTTAACCAAAAAAAAAGTGAAAGATCTCTATAATGAAAACTATAAAACACTGATGCAATAAATTGAGGAAGACATATAAAAAATGGAAAAAATATTTCCATGTTTATGGATTGGAACAATCAATATTGTTAAAATGTCCATATTACCCAAAACAATCTAGAGATTCAATGCAATTCCTCATCAAAATACCAATGACATTCTTCAAATAAGTAGAAAAAAAATCTTAAAATTTATATGGAACTACAAAAGACCCAGAACAGCCAAAGCTCTCCTAAGCCAAAAGAACAAAACTATAAGAACCTGACATATTAGAGAGCTATCGTAACCAAATTGCCATGGTACTGGCATAAAAACAGATACACAGACAACTGGAACAGCACATAGGACCCCAAAATAAATCCATGTATCTACAGTGAACTCACTTTCAAAAAAGGCGTCAAGAACATACGCTGGGGAAAGGACAGTCTCTTCAATAAATGGTGCTGGGAAAACTGGATATCTCTATGCGGAAAAATGAAACTAGGTCTATATCTCTTGCAATATACAATAATAAAATCAAAATGGATTAGTGACTTAAATTTAAGGCCTCAAACATGAAACTAATTTTAAAAATCTTTGGAGAAAATCTCCAGGACATTGGTCTGGGCAAAGATTTCTTAAGTAATATCCCACATGCACGGGCAACCAAAGCAAAAATACAAGTGCAATCTCATCAAGTTAAAAAGTCTCTGCATGTCAAAATAAACAATAAAGTGAAGAGGCAACTCAAAGAATGAAAGAAAATATTTGAAAACTAGCCATCTGAAAAGGGATTAATGACCCAAATATATAAGGAGCTCAAATACCTCTATAGGAAAATATTTAATAATCTAATTAAAAATGAGCAAAAGATCTGAATAGACATTTCTCAAAGGAAGACTTAAAAAATGGGCCAGGTGTAGTAGCTCACACCTGTAATTCCAGCACTTTGGGAGGCTGAGGTGGGTGGATCACCTGAGGTCAGGAGTTTGAGACCAGCCTGGAAACATGGTGAAACCCTGTTTCCACTAAAAATAAAAAAAATTTGGCCAGGCACAGTGGCTCATGCCTGTAATCCCAGCACTTTGGAAGGCCGAGCCTGGCAGATAACAAGGTCAGGAGATCAAGACCATCTTGGCTAACACAGTGAAACCCCATCTATACTAAAAAATACAAAAAAAATTAGCCATGTGTGGTGGCAGGTGCCTGCAGTCCCAGCTACTCAGGAGGCTGAGGCAGGAGAATGGCATGAACACGGGAGGCAGAGCTTGCAGTGAGCTGAGATTGCACCACCACACTCCAGCCTGGGTGACAGAATGAGACTGTCTCAAAAATAAAATAAAATAAAATAAAATAAAATAAAATAAAATAAAAACAAAAGAATTAATCAGGCAAGGTGGCGGGTGACTGTAATCCCAGCTACACAGGAGGCTGAGGCAGGAGAGTTGCTTGAACCTGGGAGGTAGCGGTTGCAATGAGCCACGATCATGCCATTGCACTCCAGCGTGGGCAACAAGAGCGAAACTCTGTCTCTGTCTCCAAAAAAATAGAAAAGAAAAGAAAAAAAGACTTAACAAATGGCAAACAGGTATATGAAAAGATGCTCAATATCACTGATCATCAGAGAAATGCAAATCAAAACTACAATGAAATATCATCTCACCCTAGTTAGAATTGCTTTTATCTAAAAGATAGGCCATAATGAATGCTGGTAAGGATATGGATATGGAGAAAAGGGAACCCTTGTACACTGTTGGTGGGAATGTAAATGAGTATAACCACTCTGAAGAATAGTATGGATGTTCCTCAAAAATTTAAAGATATAATTACCATATGATCCAGCAATCTGACTATTGGGTATTTATCCAAAGGAAATGAAATTGGTATTTTAAAGAGAGAGACACTTCAGCACTATTCACAATATCCCAGCCTTGGAAGCAACCTAAATGCACATCAACAGATGAATGGATAAAGAAAGTGTGGTACATGTACAAAACAGAGTGCTATTCAACCATAAAAAAGATAAGATCCTGTCGTTTGTGACATGGATGGACCTGGAGGATATTATATTAAGTGAAATAAGCCACACAAAGAAAGACAAACTTTGCATATTTTCACTCATTTGGGCAAGCTAAAAACTAAAACAATTGAACTTGTAGAGACAGAGTAGAAGGATGGTTACCAGAGTCTGGGAAGGGTAATTGTGGGGTTGGGAGTGGGCAGGGGATAGCTACTGAGCACAAAAATATAGTTAGATAGAATTAACAAGATCTAGTATTTGATAGCACAACAGGGTGACTACAGTCAGCAATTTATTGTATATTTAAAAATAACTAAGAGAGTATAAGTGGAATGTTTGTAACACAAATAAATGATTAATTCTTGAGGTGATGAATACCCCATTTACCCTGATGTAATTATTATGCTTTGCATGCCTGTATCAAAATATCTAATATATCCCATATATATGCTATACATGCATAAAATTAAAAATTTAAAAACTATATAGTGTGTGTACGTATATACTATATATAGAGTGTGTGTGTATATATGTACATGTAAATGTCCATATATCATATATAGTGTGTATGTGTGTACATATGAAGCAAAAATCAAAAACGGTGAAGGGAGAAGTAGACATTTCCCACTTTCAGTAATGGACAGAACTAGACAGAAGATAATAAGAAAATATAGGACTTGAACAACACACTAAACTAACTAGATTTAACAGAATACACGTTTCTCTCAAATGCTCCTCCAACATTTTCCAGGATAAACCATATGTTATGCAACAAATTAAGACTCATTAGATTTAAAACAATGGATATAATACAAAGTATCTTCTGTGACTACAACAGGATTAAATTAGAATTCAATAACAGAAGGAAAACTGAAAAATTCACAAGTTTGTGAATATTAGACAACATTCTTTTAAACAAGCAACAGATGAAAGAGTAAATCACAAGAGGCATTAGAAAACACTTAGAGACAAATAAAATTGAAAAAACAATATACCAAAACTTATGGGACACAGTGAAAGTAGTGTTAAGGGGTATATTTATAGCTATAAATGCTTATATTAGAAAACAAAAAAGATCTTCTATTGACAACCTCAATGTATGCAGTAAATTACTACAATTTATGGTGCCTCAACATCCATTTTGAATATAAATTGGACAGTCTTATACAAGAATCAGGAATTGGTCACCTTTGACACTGTTTCTAGTTCTCTGCCTCCTTCCAATTCCTCAAGGTGATAGATACAGATGTCTGCCTTATACATCCACCACCTCATGGGACAGCTATGTACAACTCACTTGACCTTCTTCACTGACCCCCACATTCTGAATGGACTATGAAAATATATGAGTGATCACCTTTCCGTCACAGTGGGACTCCACAGAACTTGTGCCTGCTTGCTCTAAACTCACCAATTAGTATGCCCCATGAGAAATCAGTTTGAGCATTGCCTTAGACCCCAACAGAGGCTCTGGCTCGCAGGTCCCATTTTATCTCTCTTGCTTCCTATCCTCCGATTTAACATTCATATCTTAGAAGTCTCCCTTTTCCCACTGGCCCTGCGAGGCATGCTCTAGCTGGGATTTGCAAGTAATACACTGCTTTTGTTATTTTATGTGATTCATTGAGTTGCTTCTTCTGGTTGTCACCTGACTGACACACCCCAAACTAGCTTCTTTCCTCATCAGGCCTCTTCTAGAGAGTGGATATTTTGGTAGGAATAAACTAGATACAGGTTAAATAAGAGCTAATATTGTGCTTGCCAGTACAAACAATTTTCCTGTGAGGAACAGCAGGCCATGGTCAAACATTTATGCATTAGGCCATCTGCTAGGATAAAGAAGTATTCCATGAAAAGCACATTGTAATCACCCATGAGCGAATCCCCTGGATCCCAGTCAGTGCAGGGTGAGAGTTCATAGCCACTTCTCCTGTGAGAGACCTCCAGACCAAATGGAAGGAAAATACAGTGTCTTATGATTTAAGAAACTAGAAAGAGAATAAAGGAGACTCAATGATAGCAGAAGGAAGGATATAATAAAAATTAGAGCAAAGAAAAAAATGAAATAGAGAAAAGAAACACAATATAGAACATCTGTGAAATCAAGAGGTGGTTCTTCAAAAAGATCAACAAAATTGGCAACCCTTTAGCAAGATAGACTAAGCAAAAAAGGACTCAAATTTCTAAAATAAAAATAAAAGTAGTACGTACTAATGCTATGGAAATAAAAAAGAGAATACTGTAAGCAATTGTACACCAACAAATTAGATGACTTATAGAAAATGGACAAAATCCCAGAAACACAAAACCTACCAAGATTAAACCAGGCAGAAACAGAAAATCTGAATAGACGTATAACTAGTGAGGAGACCGGATCAATAATCAAAATCTCCAGACAAAGAAAAGCCATGAACCTGATGGCTTCATTGGGTGAATGCTATCAAACATTTAAAGAACTAATAGCAATCCTTTTCAACCTTTTATCAAAAAACTGAAGAAGAGGGAACACTCCCTAACTTAATCTGTGTGGTCAGCATTGGCCTAATATGGAAGACAGACAAACGCTACAATAAAACCACAGATAATTATTCCTTATGAATATTAATGCAAAAATTATCAACAAAATACTAGCAAACCAAATTCAAAAGTATATCATAAAGATTATAAACCATGGCCAAGTGGGATTTATTCCTGGAATACAAGGATGATCTAGCATATCAAAATTCAACAATTTGATATAATATATTAACAGAATGAAGGCAGGAGGAACCACATGATCACCTCAACTGATACATAAAAAGCATTTGACAAAATTCAACACCTTTTCATCACAGAAACATTCAGTAAGCTAAAAATAGAAGGAAACTATCTCAACATCATAAAAGACATATGAAAACCTTCAGTGAATATCACACTCAATGGTAAAAGAATAAAAGCTTTTCTGTAAGATCAGAATCAAGGCAAGAAGACTTGCTTTCACTACTTCTATTTCACATGGAACTGGAAGTCACAGCCAGAGCAACTGGGCAAGGGAAAGAAAATAAAAGGCCATCCAAATTTATTTTGCCATTTTTTTTTTTTTGTTTTTTTTTTTTTTTTTAGATTTTGCCGTCTCTTATGTTTGATCCAGGTAGTCTTAGAACTCTGATCCTCTTGCCTTGGCCTCCTCAAATGCTGGGATTACAAGAATGAGTGATTGTGCCCAGCTGGCATCTAAATTTGAAAGGGAGAAATAAAATTATCTCTGTTCACAAATATGATTTATATGTAGAAAACCGTAAATATTCCACCAAAAAATCTGTTATAACTAAAAATAAATTCAATAAAGTAAAACAATACAAAGTTGACATGCAAAATCATTCGCATTTTATGCACTTAAATGGCAATTCAAAATGAAAGAAAACAATACCAACAATTCCATTTAAAATAGCATCAAAAGAAAAAATCACTTCAAAATGATTTAACCAAAGAGGTAAAATATTTCTACAATGAAAACTACAAATCAATTCTGAAAGAAATTTAAAAAGACATAAATAAATGGAAACACAACTCATGTTCATGGATTGGAAGATTTAATATTGTTAAGATGTCAATATTATTCAACGTGATCTACAGATTTAATGCAATCCCCATCAAAATTTCAAGAATATCTTTTTCTTTTCTTTTCTTTTCTTTTCTTTTCTTTTCTTTTCTTTTCTTTTCTTTTCTTTCTTTGTTTCTTGTAGAAATAGAAAAATTCATGCCAGAATTCATATGGAACCGCAAGGGATCCTGAAGAGCCAAAACAATCCTGAAAGGGAAGAACAAAGCTAAAGGACCCACATGTCCTGATTTCACATCTTACTACCAAGCCTCAATAATCAAAACAATGTGGTAAAGGCATAAATACAGGTATATAGACCAATGGAATAAAATAGAATAAGAAAACCATCACATATATGGTAAAATGATTTTTGACAAAGGTTTCAATATTATTTAATGGGGAAGATACAATCATTTCAACAAATGGTGCTGAGGAAACTGGACATCCACATGCAAAAGAATGAGGCTGGCCCCTCCCATAACACATACACAAAAAGTAATTCAAAATGGATCAAACACCTACATGCAGGAGCTAAAGCTATAAAACTCTTAGAAGAAAACACAGAACAAAAGCTTTACAACCTTGAAATTGGCAATGCTTTCTTGGATATGACACCAAAGGCAAAGGCAAGAAAAGAAAAAAACAAAAAACAGACAAATGTAACTTCACGAAAATTTTAAAATTTTGTGCATTGAAAAACACTACCAACAGAGTCAAAAGGCAACCCATAAAGCCAGGTATGGTATTGTACACCTGTAGTTTCAGCTGTTTGGAAAGCTGAGGCAGGAGGATCACTTGAGCCTAGGAGTTTGAGGTTGCAGTGCGCTATGATCATCGTGCCTTCTGAATAGCCACTGCACTTCAGCCTATGCAACATAACGAGACCCCACCTCTAAAAAACAGAAAAAAAAGACAACTCTCAGAATGGGAGGAAATATGTCTAAATCATATTTCTGATAAAGGATTAATATTCAGAATATAGAGAGAACTTCTAAAACTCAGTAACTTAAAAATAAACAAAGTAACTTAAAATTGGGCAACAGACTTCCAAAGAAGAGACATTTCTCCAAAGAAGATAACAAACATTTCCAAATGGAGACATTTCTCCAAAGAAGATAACAAACAACCAATAAGCATATGAAAAGATGCCCCAAATAGTATCCTTAGGGAAATGCAAATTATAACTACAATAAAATTCCATCTCAAACCCATTAGGATGTCTACTATCAGCAAAAGAGAAAATAAATAGTGTTAGCAAGGATGTGTAGAAACTGGAATCGTATACTGCCTGTGGGAACCTCAAATGGAACATCCCACTGTAGAAAATAGTATGGTGGTTTATCAGAAACTTAAAAATTAAGTGATCATATAATCCAGAATTCTACTTCTGGGTATATACTCAAAAAGTAATTGAAAGCAGAGTCTTGAAGAGATATTAATACACCAATGTTTTATAGTGGCACTGTTTACAATAGCTAGAATGTGGAAGCAACCACATTTAAGGATAACAAATGTGGGTATCCATACAATGGAATTAGTATTCAGCCTTCAAAGGAAAGAAATTCTGATATATGCTACAACCTGAATAAACCTTGAGGACATTATGCTAAATATATGCCAGTCACAAAAAAGCAAATATGTAAGATCCCACTTGTTCGAGGTACTTAGTCAAAATTATAGGGATAGAAAGTAGAATGATGGTTGCCAGGGCCTGGGGGGCAGATGAAATTATTGTTTAATAGGTATCGGGTTTGAGTTTTGCA
Organism: Rhinopithecus bieti; assembly: GCF_001698545.2. Lineage (NCBI taxonomy): Eukaryota > Metazoa > Chordata > Mammalia > Primates > Cercopithecidae > Rhinopithecus > Rhinopithecus bieti. The sequence goes on from NW_016816210.1 coordinate 211,185, forward strand.
AGACGAAAGGAGCGGTGGAGACGAGTGGTAGTGATGCTTTCGTAATAATTTAAATGTACTTAATATCAGTGAAGTGTACACTTAAAAATGGTTAAGATAGAAACTGGAGGACCTGATGTTAAGTGAAGTAAGTCAGACACAGAAAGATAAATACTGCAGATTTCACTTACACACAGAATCTAAAAAAGTCAGTCATAGAAGCAGAGAGTAGAATGGTGGTTACCAGTGGTTGGGGTGGAGTTGGGAAGATGTTTTTCAAAGAGTACAAAATTTCAGTTAAACAGGAGGAATAAGTTCAAAAGATCTATTGTACAAATCGTTAATAACAATGCATTATATATTTGAAAATTGCTAAGAGATTTTAAGTGTTCCCACTACAAATAAATGGTAAGCATATAAGATAATGCATATGTTATTTAGCTCCACAATGTATGCATATTTCAAAGCATCATGTTGTATACCATAAATGCATACAATTTTATTTGTCAACTTAAAAGATAATAACAATAGTATATAAGGAAAAAAATCAAGAGAGTAAAGGCATTTAACAAAAGACAAGTTTTGTGAGAACAGCCAGTTTCTCTCTTCCCCTCAGAGAGTAGAAAAAAAAAGATTAAGATAGTAAATATTATGTTGTGGATATTTTACCACAAGGAAAACAGTTAAATCAATGAATAACCAAATAGACAAGTATGGGATAAATTTTAATGAATATTTTTGTTTTTCTAGACTAAGGGTTGATAAAACTGTCTGTGAACCAAACTGGCCTGTTGCCTGTTTTTGTAATGACATTTTATTGGAACACAGTTATGCTCATTTTATTCATTTATTCTTTTATCTATTTTTAGTGATACATCATATTTTACAAATTTATGGGGTACATCTGGTTGTTTTTTACACGCATAGCATGTAAAATGACCAAGACAGAGTATTTGGGGTGTCTATCACCTTGAGTATTGAGTATTTCTTTGTTTTGGGAACAATTCAAGTTCTCTCTTCTAGCTGTTTTGAAATATACAATACAGTGTTGCGAAGTACAGTCATCCTACTCTGCTACTGAACATTAAAACTTGTACCTTCTGTCTAACCGTATGTTTGTACCCACTGAACCAACTCAATACCATCTTTGGCTGCTTTTGTACTACAATGGCCGAGTCACTAGAGTTGCCTGTCCTTACCTGCAGATGCGGAACGTGCGGATGTCAAGGGCCGGCTCTAAGACCTGAGCATCCTCAGATTATGTTATCCACAGGGGTCCCAGAACTATTATCCTATTGATGCTGAGGGACGACTGTAGTTTGCAACAGAGCCACTATGTCTAACAAAGCCTAAAATTTACTATTTGACCCTTTACAGACAAGTCTGTATCTATGGATCAAAATAAATGTGAAGTCAGATGTGTCCAGGGATTACAGAGGGATATTTACTTAAATTCATTTACATTTTTTTGAATTCTCAGAACCTTATTTTTTAAAAAAAGGGTAAATCATATGGATAGAGAAGAGGTATACCTATTAAACCAGTGAATAATTTAATTTCTGCAAAATTAGATGCCGCTTTATGTAAAATCTAAAATTTAAAACTTTCTCACAGCCAACCACTATATATTGTTCATTTAATATGTACCAGGAACCATGTTTAACACTTTATGTGCAACGTTTCATTTCTTACCAGGACCTCATGGGGCAGATACTGCCAATCTACCTGTTTCAGAAGTAAGAACACTAGGACTCAGAGACAGTAAGTACCTTGCAAAATTTACACTGCTGGGTAACTGTCGGAGCAGCACTGGAACTCAGATCCTTGAGCAATCTTTCTTATTTCTTGAAAAAGATACTAGGGAGTAACTAGGCAATGATCACAGATGCAGTTAACTTATTAACATAATGACCACTGTGGAACTGTCTTGCTTAGCACAGTAGTTGAGAACATGGGCTTCGGTGTTAGCCTTCCCAAGTTCACATCCTTCACTTCTAGCCACATACCTGGGAAATTATTTAAGCTTTCTCTGTCTCAGTGTTCTTCACTGTAAAATACAGGTAATAATAGTACCTATGTTTAGGGTAGTTGGAGAGATCAAAGGACCCATAGCACTCTCACCACAGTACCTAGCACTGTTTGCTATTATTATCATCACTGATATTAATGTACAAAGCCTTTTCCATTTTTCAAAACCCATTTAAAAACCTTTCCAGTATTCAACCATTCTCTAATTGCCCCTGCCTATAAGATGGTCTTTCTTCTTTATCAATCACATTTGTTTTACAGCACATGAAATCAGCACTTGATTCCGTATAATTCAGTATTATTACCTATATATAAAGATGGGGAAATTCTAGAGACTAGACATTCATACTACTTTGCATACAGTAGGTTCTCAGAAAACATGTACTGAATTGAACTGCAGCCAGGCAGGGTGGCTCACATCTGTAATCCTGGCTACTCAGGAGACTAGGGCAGGAGGATTGCTTGAAGCCAGGGGTTAGCGACTAGCCTGAGCAACAAAAGCTAGACCTCATCTTTATAAAAATTAAATATAATATTTAAAAATTGACTGTGGTGCTCAAGTGCGGTAGAGCAGGGTTTCTCAAAGAGTTCTCACAGAAAAAAACAACAAAAAAAGAAGCAATAGAAAGAGGTTGCTTGGATGCAGTGGGAACTGAAAAATGAGAACACATGGACACAGAGAGGGGAACAACAGACAGCGGGGCCTGTGGGTGGTGAGGGGTGGAGGGAGAGCCCAGGATAAATAGCTAATGCATGCGGGGCTTAATACCTAGGTGATGAGTTCGTAAGGGAGCAAACCACCATGGCACATGTTTACCTATATAACAAACCTGTACATCCTGCACGTGTATCCCGGAACTTAAAATAAAATAAAATAAAAATTAAAGTAAAAGTAAGGGGTTGCCTGATCAATTTTGTTTGGGAAGCCAACTAATTATGTGATGTTAAATAGGATCCTAAATGCTAATTTTTTTTTTTTTTTTTCAGAGCTTTGTATCCAATGTGTACTATGAATACCCATGAGGGGATCGATACACACAGTGTTTTTAAAACTTATATGATCACAAACTCCTCTTTAACAGAGAACTTTATAGGACGAATCTTCTGGAGTTCAGGAAAATTCCATTGCAGAGGAATAGATGAGCTAACAAGGACTCTAACTCCTTGTTTTAATCAGTGAAATTTAATCAAATAATTTATCTAATGCCAATAATGTGCCAAATTCTGTGCTAGAAGGCCATGGGGACAAAAAATAATTCCCTGCATTTTATCTTTTTTTGCAGGATAAAAAAAAACGAACATGTCACTTTAAAAACCAATGGTGTAAAGTCAGAAAGTGGGACCCAAGGGGCCAGTGTCTAGATCCTATGGATATAATCAGGCAGTAACATTCTTACAGTTAGAATCAAAGCACAAAACATTACTTGGAACAAATGCTGGATATCTGAAAGATGTCAGGAAAAGAAAAATCGAGCTAAAAACATGTTTATTTAAAAGTCCAAATTTGTCATTTATTCATTTGTAGGAAAGAACTAAGAGCATTTCTTCTGACCTTCAGTCCCATGAAACCACTAACACACTGAGATTGCCATTCTATTTTTTTTTTCACTATGTTGGAGATTCCGTTCAGTCTCAGGAATAAAAAGAATAGTTGGTTCTCTTTTGGACAAATACCAAACATGATGATGGATGCTCTTAAGGGTATCATATAATGGTTATTGTAAAAACATAAACATTCAGAATAGGCAACAAAAGCCAGAAAGGATGCCAAATAAAGTTAATTTCAGGCAGGCAAAGAAATGTTTCATCCATCCTGGGATTCAATTGGGAAGAGAAAGCGGCCCTTATGGTACAAATAAAATAATGTAAAAACTCTTAGTTCCACTATGTTAGATATTTTATGTGCCAAGTGATGGCCTCAGAACTATTGATTTCCTTATGTCTTTGACAAGTACTCACAAAACACAGAGAAAGAGAATTCAGTGGCAGAAAAGCTCCTGAGAGTTCTACCAAACTGACTATTTCCAAACTGTTTTCTGACATGAAAATTTTCCTGGCATGTGCCTACATTCAAAAGACATTCTGAAGAACATGGTAAATGTCAAGATTCTCCTTGCGCAACTTTTATGTTTTTAGGTTCTCTTAGTCCTCATATAACGTTTTGAGAATGTATTCTAACTCAACTGCATATGACTGCAAATAAAGATTGCTATCATTGCTATATTTTGTCCAGATGCAGTACCTGGCACTTGGCATACGTTTTCTATCTCTAGCTGTTTTCTTTGTTTGTTTTTGAGACAGAGGCTCACTTTGTCATTCAGGCTGGAGTATACTGGTGTGATCATAGCTCACTGCAGCCTCAAATTTCTGGGGTCAAGCAAAACTCCCGACTTAGCCTCCCAAAGTGCTGGGATTACAGGTGAGAGACACCATGCCCAGCCTATCTCTAACCTTTAAAACAATGTCAGCAAAAAGTATGTGTAGGGATGAATATATATACATGCAAGTGTGCATGTGCGCGCACACACACACACACACACACACACACACACACACACACACAGAAATGGAACTAAAGTTCCAAGCTGAGTTGCATGCCCAGGGCCACCTAACTGATGAGGAAGAGTCAGAATCCAACAGAAACCAGGAGAAAAAATGAGGACTAAAATCCCAATAGAGAGATGTACTGAAAAGCCAAGGCAGTACATCAGAGTGGAAAGGAATAGATGGTAGGTTAGAGTGACCCAGGTTTGATTCTGGGTATAAATTAACATTGCTTCCTTCATACACCCAAGCCCTCATAACACTTGTTACCACTGAATGTGCTATTTGTTTACCCTCTTTGTTGTCTGTATTTCCCTTTTAGAATGTAAACCCTCTGAAAGCATGGGTTTTTGTCTCTCTTATTCACAACTGTATCTATCCATTAATACAGAGTGATCACTAAATATTTGTTGAATAAATGAAGGATCAAAAAGAGACCATCCTTTGCCTAATTTCCCTCCTTATTACCATCCACTTTCTAACAGACACCCTGACTGACCCTATCTCAGCATTCTATGGGCTCTTTTAATTATTTTCAGTACTTTTCGTCCAGATAATACTAACAGTTCTCCATATCCTTTCTTGACTTTCATTTCCACAAAATCCCTAAGAAGTTACCCATGCACATAAACAGATTGACAATTCAAGAAAGCAAAGCTGAGAATAGTTAACTTAGCAACCTATTCCCTAAATGAAAGAACTGGGAAGAGCTCAGCACTTTTCACTCTACCTCTAACTCTCCTCAATGGCAAACAGATATTCAGCATAATCTTCTATTCTGAGGTTGAACACTGCTTCTCAACATGTGATCTACCACCATCAGCCTCTCTTGAGAATTGGTTAAAAATTCTTGGGCATAACCCCTGATCTACTGAGTCAGAACTCTAGGAAGAGGTCCAGAAATTTGTTTTAGCAAGTCCTCCAGGTGATTTTAGTACATCCTCAAATTTGAGAACTACTAAGTTAGGACAACAAACCACTGTTAAAATGCAAATACTACTTCTAAGGAAGAATGCACTGGGCAACGGTTCCTATAGACAACACAGTTAAAGAATGTCACAATATTAGCAGAGATCGCAACAGTAGGGGACGGTGTAATAAAATGCTCATCACAGTTTCTGCCCCATGGTAAATTTCTGGAAAGATATACTATAAAGAATGGATGGCAGAATAAGTGTCAAGAAATATTAAAGAAGGCTGGCAGAAATACGGTTAAACTTCAGTGTTACCATTCTGGGTGTGACTGATCTGTGCATAATGGAGTTACATTAGAGTACAGTTGAATTTGGGGCAAGGAAAGTAACTCAGTTTTCCAGTTTCCAAGTGCAATTTATGAATGAAATTGCTTGTGTGGCTCTTTCTATGGACCAATACTGATCACTCTCTCCTTAATAGACTACACAGTCATGGAGAAACCCTGCCCATCCTCCTCCACAACCACCATCTGTGATTTTGTTTCTCATTAGTTAAACCTCCTTATTATATGTGAAGTTCTCTGGGGAATAATTTAAGAACTAAAGGCCTGGAGAGTTTATTAGACATAATAAAAAGTGTTCCTTTTCATCTTTCTAACAACACTAATTTAATCACCTGGAATCATTTCTGAAGTACAGTAAACACAGCTAAGAATTTCAGCCATGAAATTCTGGTATGGAAATAATCAAAAATGTATTTTCTTTACTTAAGGTATTTACTGGTTGGATCATGTATTTTTATTAAATGAAAATGCATATATTAAGTTATAAATATTCAACGGAACATCACAGACAGTGTAGACAGCTAATGCCAATATTTCTCTTTGATATTAAATGGAAAGTAATGGCAAAAACTGCAATTACTTTTGCACCAACCTAATAGAAGGAAATTCACTTTTCCTTTATAAAGAAGAATTTTTAAGACTACATATAGACCACATGTAGGTAATCAGAGTAAAAAAAAAAAAAGACATTCACACCAGTAATTATTCAATTAAGGATAGAATAGCATCTAACCATATTACAATTGGTTGAGCCATGTTTCTTTATTCACACTGTAAAGCAGTGAAATACATACAAATGCTTTACAATTTTCGTTATGCTACCAGTGGTTGAAAATATTATTTAACCAGGTCATCTGCAATCAGGTTTCAAAACCACACATTCATTCATTTTCTCACTCATTTATTTAGTACAACTATTTGAGTGCCTACCACTTCACAGTGACTCTGCTGCGAGGGATATAATGCTCTTAAAGATAAACAACCCTTTCCCTCTACACAGGTAATGCAAACACTACAACTCTATTTTGCGTTGCATCAGAAAATAAAATCAGGACGAGCAAGTTAAAGTGTATTAGATGTCTGTTGTTTCTGCTTTCCAAACACTTATTCTGCCATAATCTAGTAGGAGAATTTGCATTTCCACTCGGAGAACGCTTTGGTGCCTGAAATGCTTACATGACCCAGGCCTAGTCTATCAACATATTCTCTCCACCAGTGATTGGTTTATGTCAGGGAGTTGACCTGAATCACACTAACAAGACTTAACATTTCAGATGTATGTTAAAACTACTGGAGAACATAAGTTTGTTTGTTTGTTTGTTTGTTTGTTTGTCTGTTTTGAGACGGAATCTCACTCTGTCCCCCAGGCTGGAGTGCAGTGGCTCGATCTCAGCTCAATGCAAGCTCCGCCTCCCAGGTTCATGTGGAAAACAGAATTTATCCACTGAAATCACTAGCTCTGTGAAAATATAAGCTTGGAACTCTTGGAGTTACTATAGTGAGAGGGCCTATGGTGGAATGAGAAAATCAAGCATCAGATGGAGAAATAAAAAGTGTTGATGACATCATTTTATCATTTCCTGGATCTAACCATGCCTGAAGTTAGAGCTAACCTCTGAATTTAAATTAGAAGGCACACATATACACTCCATCTCATCCTACTTTATTATTTACACCTGATATTTTATATGTTTTATATATGTATTTTTTGTCAGACCTTTCCTCCACCAGAATATAAGATTCATGAAAGTTTTTTATTGGCAGAAGAGGAAGAGATATATTTTGTTCACTATCACATCCCTTCCTCTGGAGTAGGAATTAGCACCTGGCAGTTGCCTCAATAATTATTTGTTGAAAAAATAAGTGAGCATGATGTTGTTCCTAACCTTCTTTTCCATGACTACCACTCCCTACTTTCCATACATATGCACACAGGATACCCTCTCATCGACCCTGCTAACAGTGCCTGAAATCCTCTGGTATCATCATTCCTTGCATTCTATCCATAAAATTTGTCCACATTGTTTCTTGATCTTCATTATCACAAAGAGATGTAAGAAGTCATTATCCAGATATGTTTTTTTTGGGGGGGAGGGGTGATGAGAGAGGAGGATGCAAAACAGGAACTAAGGCTTATGATAGTTAAATTAGTAATCTAATCCCTAAATGAATGTGGTAGAATTTGAACCCAGTACTTATATTATTAAACATAACATTTTCAAAAATACCAACATGTAAATTCCTTTCCCTTTCCCTCTCATTTATGTCTGTATAAACATCACCTAGAGAGTCCCTCGAATTCTGTATGTACTCAATCAACGTCTGCTTAATGTTGTATAGATGTAAGCTAATTGGTTAAAATTTCACTTTGTTATACTATATTGGGTTTTTATGAAAGTCTATGTCTTTAATTCTAGGAACTGCCTCCTAATTAAGCAACCTTGCTCTGTGGGTTTGCTCTAATAATGACTTTTATTCCAATTAATACAATGCAGTGGGAAAACTAATTCACTATAAAAAATTCTCTGCATTAAAGGAAAAATGGGTAGAAATCGGGTCCAAAGTGTTGCTGGTAGGAATTCTATTCTTAATTCTTATTTCCCCAACACTGAAATGGTCCCCCTCTGTGGACTGCCTGTGCTTGTACTAACTATGTAAATGTATCTATGATTGATTTTTAAAATAGCACACCAGGGTATATTCAGCTCCTGAACAAGAAAAATATCATCCAACTGTAAATATCCAGTGGAGCATTAAAACTGTTTCTTCTTTGCCCTGCGTAATTGCAGAACCCAAAGAGAGAAGAAATATTTCCTAAAATCTTGCTTCCCATTAGACTGAATAAACGTCAACTTGAAAACCAGGAAACAAAAATGCCATTTCATAAAATATTCAAAAGTCTCTGTGGCTCAGGAAGAATTCCTAAAATTGCTAGGCACTTTCCAGCCTGATCCTGTAGGTGAATGTTTTAAAAGTTTCCATTTTAATTGCACATTGTTTTGCATGTGCATTATTCTGAAATCAGACACACTCTATGGGTTTCCAGTGATAATGGCATTGGATGCCTATTAATACAATGCTGTGGAAAACCCAATCTGTTGGATGAGCAATTCTCAGCATTACAAGAAGCAAACTAGGGGCATGACACTATTGCCAGTTGTTGGCCAATGAGACTTTTTGCTTTTTAATTATCATTAAAACACAGGCAAAAATGCAGACTGTTGAAATTGGCACATACTGGTCAATGCAACGTCTTATATGGGAAAAGAGAAAGACTAGACAATGCATCCATAGTAAGCTATTTTTAGAAATGAGGGAGACAAGAAAAAAAAAACCCACACATACGTTTGTGTGTCTGTGTGTACGTTTGTATGTGTGTTTCAATAGTACTCATTAGTATATAACTTATGCTCCAAACATTTCACAGAGTGGTGGAAATTCCTATGTAAATTATTTCTGGGATAGCCATCACGACTTGGTGCTGTGTGGGCCATTATTGTGCCTGAATTTTGTACAAAACTATACTCACCTCTGTGTAGCTTTTTGGAGATTCCCATGTGTAGGGGAGTCATGTAGAAAGGGGCCTTTCTTTATTTTCATCACTTTATAACTTCCCACTCTCCAGGAATATGACTTCGAAAACAGCATGGTACAGTTCTTACTCACACACCGAAAAAGGGAAAAATGTCTCGAGGATACTTCTACTCTTCCAATACTTTTCCCAACCTACTGTTCCTCCCCAAAAGAGGAACACATTCTGGTGGTTACGAGAAGTTTTTGAATAGACTTTACATGTTTGTGAATTTCACATATTTCTTCTTTCTGAACTGTCTATTCATGTACTTTGTTCATTTCATCGTAGGGTTGTTCTGAGTATTTCCCATGAAGTCACGTTAACAAGTAGGGAGGAAGTAAAGATCCAATTCGGGAGAAATTAAAGGTGGTATCTATTGGGTATAAACCCAATAGATAGGCTTGCTAACACATGATCTAAATTTGAAATACAAGCTATTAAATTAAATATTTAGATTTCTGTTCGTAGTCTACAGCTCTGTATTTGATTTCTCACATGTAATTTTTAAAATTTACAGCGTAAATTTTATAGTATTGAACACTGTTATCAGAAACCTACAACAAAGAACTTAAGATTTTTTTGTGCTTCCTACCCTGCCCATAACAGACTATAAACACAGATCAAGCTCAAGTTCTCTCCAGCCACATGCAGAGCACAAAGGCAGTAAACATTCTTCTAGTTCAGTTTTTCTAGTCCTTGGCACAACTGAAATTTTGGACTGAGTAATTCTTTGTTGTGAGGGCTGTCCTGTGTACTATAGGATGTTTAGTAGCATTCCTGGCCTCTACCCACTAGACACCATTAACACCTCTCCAGTTGTGATAATCAACTCCAGACATTGCTAGACATCCCCTGGAAGACAACATTGCTTTCATTTGAAAACCACTGATCTAGTTTATACCTGGAATATAAATACTTGGTAGTCTGCAAAATGGAAATTCAGTCCCTCCTATGGCAAGCCATTTTTCCAAATGCCACAGAGACCATGGAAGGACACATAGAAGGAAACCCTTGAGGAAAACACTGGGTCTGTATCATTGATAACTTTTGAAGAGTTAACTATGTTATGTAGCACGTCCTGTGGTTACACTGCAATGAAAAAGGTAAATTTAAAAAAGCATCCTATAATTTCCAAGAGGATAGGTTTGAAAAGTACTTGTGAACCTGCCTCAAAATGACTGCATTATGAATTACTTCACCGAAATCACAGTGATTTGAGTTCCACATTCCACAAAGCCTTCCTCCTATTTACTTCTGACTTTCAATCCATCATCAAGTCACCTTGATTTTTTCTGGGGGAAAAAAAATTGAGTTGAACTTCTTTGTTTCCGAGTCCTCTACTATCCTTCTAGATTGAGTCATCAGCATCTCTTGTTCAGTGATACCTTTCCAAGTAGTTTCCTTGTGTCTATCCTCGTCTCACTTCAATCAGGGCAAGCAAGAGTAACCAGAGGAACCTTGAAAAATACCTAATTCTGATCATGTTAGTCTTTTTCCTAACACTCTTCAATAACGTCGCACTCCTTTAGAACATGCCCAAGGCTCTTACCATGGTTCAAAACTCTCCAGAATCAGGTCACAGCCTACATACAATCACATTATTTCTTGCTCACTATACACCAGTCACACTGACCTTCTTTCAGTTTCTCTTCTGTCTCAGGACCTTGATACATATTCTTCCTCTACCAAAATGTTCTTATTTCCACATGACTGGCTTCTTCTCATCTTTAAGTTCCAGCTCAAGCATCACCTTTCCTTACAACACAATCTGAAGCTCTCTCCCCTTTTTTCTTTTACAGCAACCTATTATTTTCCCTTATAACACATATTTCCATTCAGTGCTTCCTTCACTACTTATATAATTGTATGCATAATGTCCATTTCTCAGATCAGACCTTCAGTTTCATGAGATCAGGGACCATATGTCTTGTTTATGTCTGTTGACAACTCAGCAACACACCCATAGCAAGCATGAGATACAAATAGTTGGAGATATTAATGATCAATTACTCCTCAATCTTCCATTACCTTTAAGTCTCTTAAGCATAATGGGAAAGACTAGTTTGCCTATAAAGCAAAACATTATTCACTGAGGCAAAAACAACCTCATTACTCCAAAGAAAATAAAATCCAGCCTGCTCCTTTCTAAGGTAGAGGCAGAGAATAAATGAGAGTTTGATTGCAAACCTACTCAGTCTCTTTCCCACCTCTCTGAAGGGTAAACTGATCTATCATTTGTCATCGAAGTGCTGTCTTCTGTCCCTCTTTTACTCACCCAAATTTTATTATGCTGTGGTCAATACTCTACAGCAAATCCTGCAAAGGTTAACCTGCCAGCTCTGTGAGCCCACAACCCTCTTTGCATTTTTATGTCCTTCATTACAAGTGAGCTATTTTTATACCTGTTAGCTGCTAACAATCGGCAAAACCTCAAGCTCCAGAATAAAATATGACAAGGGCCAAGAAAGGTAACAATAACATTGCCTGCACTGCAGCCAGCCTGCCGTTAATAATAGCAGGGAGAAGGAGAAAGGAAGAAGCAGGGGAAGGTGTTAAGAGGGAAAGGAGCCTCCTTGAATTTTGGCAAAGACATCCTCCTGGGGCAGAGGGACAGGTGAGTCTTGCCTGGCATGCCCAGCACTGGGACCCATCTCACTCTCCATCCCTTTAACCACTGGTCTGAACTTCTTCAAGATATTCAATCTTGGAATTAGAAAAGTCTCACAGCCTGGCAAGGCCTTACATTTCACAGTCCAAATAACCATCGGGTATGTGAATATTTCCTACCAATAAGAAAACCCACCATTGTGAAACTTTATGAAGTTCTTTCACAGTAACGCATTTGCACATGAAAGAAAAGAGGCAGCCACAAGGATGCTCATCATATTGTGGTTTAAAAGCAAAAATCTGAAAACAACCTAAATGTTTATCACTAGAGGGATGTTATGTAAATTTTGGTACATTTATGCTTTGGATGATTACTATGTCAATATTATTATAAATTTTGCTAACTGGTGTGGTATACATTTGTATTATTTATACATATTTTCCTACACATTTTAAAATGTACTTATAGTCTGTTTTCATAACAGAGAGCTTGTAAGTTCCATGAGTGCAGAGACCTTGTTTCCAGAACAGTATGGGATACATAAAGGGTATATAATAAATATGTGTTGAATGCATGAAGAATAAACTAAAACTATGCCACCATTAAGAAAATATAGTAGGCTGGGCACAGTAGTTCATGCCTGTAATCCCAGCACTTTGGGAGGCCGAGACGGGCGGATCACCAGGTCAGGAGATCGAGGCCATCCTGGCTAACATGGTGAAACCCCATCTCTACTAAAAATACAAAAAAATTAGCTGAGTGTGGTGGTGGGCGCCTGTAGTCCCAGCTACTCTGGAGGCTGAGGCAGGAGAATGGCATGAACCTGGGAGGTGGAGCTTGCAGTGAACCGAGATCTGCCATTGCACTCCAGCCTGGGCGACAAAGCGAGACTCCATCTCAAAACAAAAAAAAAAAAAAAAAAAAAAAAAAAAAAAAAAGAAAAAGAAAATATAGTAAATCTACACATAGTTATATATGTATTTGTTTAAAAACATACAGGGACATGTTGTACACAGAAATCTGAGGAATGCAGTTTTTAAATGCTTCCTTATTCCTGCAGCACTGAAGGGCTACTGGAGAAAGTGGAAAACTGATGCTGAGTGTCAAACTACTACATCCTCTGCCAGGTTAACTCATCTACCCTGATGAAAAGCTAAAAACCTTGGTTGAGGTTTTGAAATTCAAAGTTTTTTATAAAACTGAATGAACAACATAGTCTTCTTTCATGATTTTGGCCTGCCTCTCAGCAAGCTGTCCATTATCTCATGATGATACTATCATGTGTTTTAGCCTCAAGTAGACAAACCCAGCAGCTGTGGAGCCTCCCTCTAAACAGAGAGACATCTTAATTGCCATGCACCTAGTGTTCTGCGCCAAGCATGCTAAGCTGGTTGGATCAGAGAAGACTATAGAGTGGAATGGGTGTCAGTACATGTTTGACATTCTGGTGGAACCGAGGTGAAACCACTTCCTGTACCTACAGAACGTTGGCTGGGCAGGTCACTTATTCCTCTGAAGCTCAGTGTCACCATCTTCAAGAATAGATGTAATACCCTAAACTGACACTGGATCATTTTAAGGATTGACTATCTCCATGAGGAATGTAGGACAGGGGCTGGCAGATGGAAAATGTTCAATAAATAGTAGTTACATGGTTTTAGATGAGGTCCTGATAAGGAACTTTATGTTGTGAGGGTCCATTTCACATTATTACATGTCAAGCCACTTACTGAACCAATATGGCACCTCAATGATAGCACATACTTCACAAAGAAGGATCCAATATGAGCAAGGGCAGGTATAGCGATTCCAAACTTACTTTCATTCCTGAAAAGTAATTCGAAGCATGCCATCTCAGGTAGAACATTTTGTCCCTCCCAATCCTCAGATCCTTTTCATCCCAGAACTTAGTACATACTGAAGCCAGCATGAGAAAATGAGGCCTTTGGTAATGCTATCCAATGAACAAAAAGAAGACTGCCACTCATTAATGCATCGTAACATGCAAGAGGTATTCCAGCAGGAGGCAAATCTAATTTCACTCAGTTCAATCCTCTCTGTACTTGTTTTATTTACTTATTTTATGTTGTTTCTATGTTTTAAGCATGCATCTCTACTACATACATATTTAAGTTACATACATATTCTTTGTAATAAGATATTATATACATGGTAAACTTTAAAAACAGACATTATTTTTTTATGAGAAAAATCATCATACACAGAAATCCTGGCATTTTCTTCTATACCCGATGTGGTGTCTTCTTTCTATCCTGGACTTGAGCATCTCTGCCCTGAGAGCACTGTTTTAGGGAATCCTGTCTGAGGCCTTTCTACCCTGTGGATAGAAATCTGTCCTCTTTTCCTATTCTCCCTCAATCAGGGGATTATGGGCAGGGAAGGCAAAGGGCTAAGACAAGATGTCAAATCTGCCCTCACCTATGTCATATGTGGCTTGGGTTATACATTTTTAAATTAGTTGTCAACCTTTAACAATCAGAACATTTCTCCTATCTAAAGAATTAGGAAGTCTGGAGACACTGGGTCCCTGTGTCCACTGACATTTTACTTAGCCTAAATAGCAGTCTCAGGCTATCCTTTAATACAGTCCTTACCAAACCTACCGTGAAACCCGCTCTAATTCTATAAGTGTTTGAGCTTGCAACTCCTCGTAGACTGAGGGGCCCCAGGGTCACAGGAGAAGCAGAGGAACAAGTATGAAACAAGAGATTTCATGACCAGCAAGACTCCCTGTCTGTTAGAGAAGTTAGGAGCATGGCTGAGCAAAGCAGTGTAGAAGCCATTCCAGCGTTTTTACCCTCTGTGGTCTCTGTTGATTTTACTGTACCTCCAGAACTCAGCATAAAAGATTACTCAAATATTCTTGCTCTAGTATTTGTGCTTGTCTAACTAAGAGTATAGTCATTTGTTATGATAACATCATATAGTACTCTGGAGCCACATTGGAGGCTGAGGCAAAAGGGAATTGATGTGCTCCTAAATGCCCTGATTAAATAATCTCCCAAATTTTGAACCAACTGCAAAAAAGTTAATACAACCCCTAAAATTTTTTTTAAAAATGACTTTATGTGTAAAGTCTTATATTACATAATATGCTCACAGGCCATTTTCAATTCTGATACACCTATGAGAGTGGGAAGGGGAATGACAGCCACTCAGACTGAGAAATAGGCACTAATTGCTCCCATTGTATCATAATGCAAGGTCATAAAGGGAACCATGACAACCTGTTGTTATTTACATTTTTGATATTTGGTTGAGAATTTTTACATTAATTTTGATATTTAAAAGTATGATTTAATTGCTGAGATTTTTAGTGTCCCCTGAAATTTTGTTTTTGAAGCAAGTACCTTATTGCCACTCTCTCACCTTGCCCTCGTACCAAGTCTCCTCATGCTGTGTGGGGCCCCGTGCTGAGTTCATGTTTTATTTTATCTCACTCAGGGAAAATCTACAGTATTGTCCCTACACTCAGGCCAATGTAACCCCCTGAGGATGCAAATGGAGCTTCAGTGGCCTCTCAGAGCCTTAGGTCCAAAACAGTATTCCAGCATGACATGAGTGGCCCACACTGATGGAACCTTGGAATTATGTCCAATTCCTGAGAATAGAATTGCATTCCCTCATTTACCTACGCTCCCAACAAAAAACATGACAACCTTACAAGGGTGGCAGTTGTTTCTCAAGCTACCAATTTTAGCTACAAGGACTTTTTCAAAAAAGTTTTCATCATTTTTTCTCACACTTCTAGGATCCTGTGATAAACCTCAAGTGATTTATCTCCATTTGCCAGCAATGACTACTCTCCCACTTTTAAAAATTCTAAAGCCAAATTTTGAAAGTGTCCCACATAGCAAATATTCAAGGCTTCACTTCTTCCATGGTAGAAGGGCACTGGTACGACAGGTCCTCCGCCACTCGTCCCCATAGCAAATCTTCCCCAGGCTTGCTGCTTCTTCCATGCGCCCAGAAGGGCGCACCTGCGCCAAAAAACCACCTCTAGATGATTAGACCTTAGCAAAGGTCAGAGGAGAAATAAATTTAGCTCAGGCAGTAAAATGGAAAGATCCCGTCACGGAGTTACAGCAGAGCCCGATTAGAAACTTATGCCGGTGGTAAGACCGCTCTATTGATCCAAAGGGAGAGAAGTCACAGGTGGCAGCGAACTGACAATGTGCTGTGAGTAAAATATCCATGTTGTCAAATATCTCTCCCTATTGCTAATCTTGGCATTGCTTCCTATTGATTTGCACGAAAAATGAGTTCAACCCAGCCTATTGCAGTTTTGTTCTTTCTTCTTTTATGAAAAAAGACAGGCTATAAAAAAACACTACAAGCATAGCAATTATTTTGTATTTGTTTCTTTCAACCCTGGGGTTTGTAATCCTAGGTGATGATGTGGGGGTAAAAAGAAGCAAATTAGCCTCATTGTGTACCTCATGTCCTCCCTCAATATTCCCTTCACTGACCCTACCTCTAATATATCCAATAGTTTCTCTTCTATGCATAGAAACTGATCATGGAAAATGTATAAAGAAAGTAAATGTTAAATTTCTCTCAGGCAATTTTTCATTCACTAAAGTAGGGGCCAGCAAACATTTTTTCTGTAACAGGCCAGATAGTAAATGCGTTTGGCTTTGTGAGCCATGCCATCTCTTTGTAACTATGCAACTTTGCCCTTGTAGGGCTCAAAAGCAGCCACAGACAATATATAAACAAGTGAGTGTGGCAATTGTTTTTTTCAAACAAAGCCAAAAAGAGTAACTTTATTCACAAAAACAGGCTGTGGGCCACAGTTTGCCTTCCCCTGCTCTACATGGTAACTGGTGTTATGTCAGAATTTGAAGACTCTTGAATATTACAAACAAACAAGCAAACAAGCACCCCACTTGCAGAAAAAGAAAAATATATAGTTTTTTTTAGCAGACAGCAAGAAGGCTTAGTTCTTTGAGAAAACAAAAGGCATTTTTCAGCTTTGGAACTGAGTGCCTATGCTTTTTCTATGGCTCTTGTCATAATGCAGATCTCATCCTTGGACTGCCATGGGTCTTCATGTAAATGGAAAATTATAAGAGAAGTCATTATATGAAAAAGACACATGCACATACATGCTTCTAGCAGCACAATTCACAATTGCAAAGATACAGACCTGACTTAAGTGCCCATCAACCAATGGGTGGATAAAGAAAATGTGGCACATATACACCATGAAATACTTCTCAGCCATAGAAAGGAATGATGTAATATTTTTGCAGCAATTTGAATGGAGACAGAGACCATTATTCTAAATGAAGTAACTCAGGAATGGAAAACCAAATATCACATGTTCTCACTTATAAGTGGGAGCTAAGCTATGAGGATGCAGAGGCATAAGCATGATATAATGGAATTTGGAGACTCAGGGAGTGGAGGGAAGATTGAGAAGGGTGTAAGGGATAACAGACAATATATTGGGTACAGTGTACACTGCCTGGGTGATGGGTGCACTAAAATCTCAGAAATCACCACTAAGGAACTTATCCATGTTCAACCAAAAGACAGCTGTATCCCAAAACTATTGAAACAAAATAAAATTATAAAATAAACAAATTATAAGACAAGTGACATTTTCTTCTGCTAAGAAAGGAAAAGCAAAACTTTTACATTGAATTTTATCCCTCTTTCTTTTCACCATAAATTTTAAGTCAGAAATTGCCAGAAGTCAAGTTTATTTATCAGAATGTTGGTGTTCTGTCTGGGAATGAGCTATCTGGAGAGCATGGCCAACGCATGAGTTTATCCACTGCACCTGCTGCAAAGTTTGCCTGAGCCACTGCTGCATTTAACAAGCTAACTTTAGACTGTATGCAAGGGGAGAACACAAATCCATCATGTTCTCTGGGACATGCCCCGTGGATCATGATGTATTTACAGAAATAGCTCCCAAGGACTGCTGTCCTTGGTGAACAAAAAGTCACACACTCTCTCTTACATACACACACATACACACACATCTCTTTTATTCTTAAATTAAGACACTCTCAGTAAATAGTTTTAATATTTTCGGATGAAGCGCGGCTTCAAGTATTAGATAAAAGCTATGTTTTATACAAGTGAAAAACAAACACACATAAATATTTATATGTAATTTCCTAAGGCTTAAATTCATGGTTTCCCTTCCTCGCCCTGGCCTACCTATAGATTCCAACATAAGAAGCTCCTGCTTCAGAGATATTATGATTTTCACTGGCATCAGATAAGACTAGACGAACCTGTAGACCAATGCACTTTTTCCCATAAACTGCAGGACCCCTCCAGATAGAAAGGCAACAAAAAAATATTTTTTTCCACTCTGGAAAGACCATGGAATCTAAGATCTATATGCCATGGTGTTTCAGGGCAGGGCAGATCCCAATTCAAACTTCCCACCCTTGATATTCTCCAATAACATCCTGGAAATAGAGCTACCTTTTCCAAAAAGTGACCATCGACTGATTCTTCCTAGGATTATAAGAGTAGTTGTTTACTATTGTGGAAAAACTTAAGAGTCAAGATAAACTCCTTCCGTCCAAAATGCCTCTATTAGAAACTCCTTATTTTACTTAAGCCATTTTATCAGTTCCAGTGGTGGAAGAGACATCTTTAAGGTTTTTTTTGCCATTTACATCTTGCCTGAGTTTGGTTGATGTTATAAAGAAAAGTCCAATGTCTATTTTTGATAATAAGGGCTGTATAAAGGAAGGAGTCTAGGCATGGTGTCTTCCACTATCTATGGGACTATGGACCAAAAACAACAATAGAGTGCCAGGCACTCTATAATATTCCCTCACTGTATATTGTGGCTTAACCCTTGCCACAGCCCTATCCAGCAGACACTGTCAATGCCCCTAGTGCACAGATGAGGAGACAAATGCTGAGAGACAGGAAGTACCTCCTTTGCACTACATGGCTAGTAAATAGAGAGTTGAAGAGTCAAACCCAGGTCCTTTGGTTCTAGAGTCTTAAGTCTTATCTACAGAAAACAAATCACATCCCTCTGAAGTCCCAATCCTATTCTGGACACCACAAATTACTAAGCGACCATGGTTATATCACTTGATTGTTTTGGCGTCAGTTATAAAATTAGAAGTGGGGATGAGACAACCTTAAAGGTACTTGTCAGCTAATTTATAATGTATGATATTTTAATTATCTTTAGTAATAGTATTGTTTAAACATAGATTGCTTTTCATGTTGTGAATTTAAATAGTTTACAAGTAAAAAGAAACAAAAAGCCTATCCTAAAATTCATATGGAACCAAAAAAGAGCCTAAATAGCCAAGGAAGGCCTAAGCAAAAAGAACAAAGCTGGAGGCATCATGCTACCTGACTTCAAATATACTATAGAGCTATGGTAACCAAAACAGCATGGTTCTAGTACAAAAACAGACATATAGACCAATGGAACAGAATAGAGAGCCAAAAAATAAGGCCACATGCCTATGATCATCTGATCTTCAACAAAGCTGACAAAAACAAGCAATGGAGGAAGGACCCCCTATTCAACAAATAGTGCTTGGGATAACAGGCTAGCCACATGCAGGAGATTGAAACTGGATCCCTTCTTTACATCAAATACAAAAATCAACTTAAGATGGATTAAAGACTTAAATGTAAAACCCAAGGTTATTAAAATGCTGAAAGACAACCTAGGCACTACCATCCTGGATGTAGGCACAGGCAAAGATTTTCTGATGAAGATGCTAAAAGCAATTGCAACAAAAGCAAAAATTGACAAATGAGATCTAATTAAATTTAAGAGTTTCTGCAAAGAAAAACAATCAACAGAGTAAACAGAAAACCTACAGAATGGGGGAAAACTTTTGCAAACTATGCATCTGACAATGGTCTAACATCCAGCATCTACAAGGAACTTGAACAAATTTACAAGATAAAAACAAACAATCCCATTTAAAAGTGAACAATGGACATGCAAAGGAACTGATAAGGTTTGGCTGTGTCCCCACCCAAATCTCAACTTACATTGCACTTCCCAGAATTCCCACATGTTGTGGGAAGGACCCAGTGGGAGGTAGCTGAATCATGGAGGCCAGTCTTTCCCATGCTATCCTCATGATAGTGAATAAATCTCATGAGATCTGATGGAGTTTTCAGGGGTTTCAGCTTTTGCTTCCTCTTCATTTTTCTTTTGCCACTGCCATGTAAGAAGTGCCTTTTACCTCCCGACATGATTCTGAGGCCTCCCCAGCCATGTGGAACTGTAAATCCAGTTAAACCTCTTGTTCTTCCCAGTCTCAGGTATGTCCTTAGCAGCTTGGAAACAGACTAATACAGAAACTTTTTAAAAGAAGACACACATGCAGCCAATACACATATGAAAAAAAAAGCTCAACATCAGCTATCATTAGAAAAATGCAAATCTGGCTGGGTGTGGTGGCTCACGCCTGTCATCCCAGCACTTTGGGAGGCCGAGGCAGGTGGATCACCTGAGGTCAGGAATTTGAGACCAGCCTGACCAACGTGGAGAAACCCTGTCTCTACTATAAAACACAAAAATTAGCCGGGCATGGTGGTGCATGCCTGGAATCCCAGCTACTTGGGAAGCTGAGGCAAGAGAATTGCTTGAACCCGGGAGATGGAGGTTACAGTGAGCCAATGTTGCACCACTGCACTCCAGCCTCGGCAACAAGAGAGAAACTCTGTCCCCGCCCCCCCCAAAAAAAAGAAAGAAAAATGCAAATCAAAACCACAATGAGATACCATCTCACACGGGTCAGAATGGCTACTATTAAAAACAAAAAATAGCAGATGCTAATGAGGTTGTAGAGAAAAGGGAACACTTATACACTATTGGTCACTTATACACTGTTGGTGGGACTGTAAATTAGTTCAACTGTTGTGTAAAACCATATGGCTCAAACAGCTAAAAACAGAACTATATTCAATCCAAAAACCCCAGAGGAATATAAATCATTCTACCATAAAGACACATGCACACAAACGTTCACTGCAGAACTGTTCACAATAGCAAAGCCATAGAATCAATCTAAATGCCCATCAATGCCAGATTGGATAAAGAAAATGTGATACATATATACCATAGAATACTATGTAGGCATAAAAAAGAATGGGATCATGTTTTTGTAGGAACATGGATGGAGCTGGAGGCCATTATCCTTAGCAAACTAATGCAAGAACAGAAAACAAAATACTGCATGTTCTCACTTGCAAGTGGGAGCTAAATAATGAGAACTCATGAACACAAAGAAGGGAACAGCAGACACTGGGGTCTATGTGAGGTGGAGGGTGCAGGGAGGGAGAGGAATGGAAGAAATAACTATTGGGTACTCAGCTTTATACCTGGATGATGAAATATTTTATATAACAAACTCCTATGACAAATTTACCTATATAACAAACCTGTACATGTACCTCCAAACCTAAAATAAAAGTTAAAAAAAAAAAAAAGACAGCTTGAAAGACTGAATTATAATCCTAACTTTTAAATTTACCTTGGTCAAATTTTGTAGATAGAAATTCTATCATATGTCAATTGGTTTTGTCAATTTACTTGGTGATGGTTATATCTACCAGTAGGCCTAAACTTTTATCAAAAAAAAACAAAAAAACAAAAAACAGTTACATTCTTGCAGAAGTTTATATCAGTTGCTGTCCCTGCAGCTGGGTTTGATGGGACTGGAAAAGGAAAAGTGAAGAAGGCATCACAATGTGTAGTATCACAGTGCAGGGTGCTCTGCCCGTGCCCAGGGAGGGAAACTGGAGCTTTGCCTCAGGCTGATTTCTGAAAAACTACTAGCAAGCCTTGGATCTGGCAGGTCAGAATTATCAAGCACAGAGGCCAATCTGTTTGCTAATAGGTTTTATGTTCTAGGTGTCTCTTGTGTTGGCAAAAATTCAACATTTTTTTCTTTTTTGGGTAATTAGGGTGGAACTGAAACCTTGAGAACCAGGAAACAACTTTGAAATATTACATGACCAGGAAATAAAAAACAAGTAATAAAGAGATTTTAAGAGAAGTCTTGGAATGAGAACAGTGTAAATTCCACAATCTCAACAACCGGAAGACTTAAGATGAAATGTGGTACAGTGGAAACTATCACTTATTAAGTGATTAACTAGTGCTAAGCACTCAATACTTGTGTAACTAGCTCTGCACAATGAATCAGTGAAATTTGATACCCCCATCTTACAAATGAGGAAGTGGAGTCTGAGAGAGTTCAATGACTGGCTGAAGGTTGCACAGATAGTGACAGAGCTGGATCTAGAACATAACTAATATTTCCAATACCATTTTAGGGGTGGGGCCAGTGGCTCACAGCTGTATTCCCAACACTGTGGGAGGCTGAGATGGGAAGATCTATTGAGTACAGGAGTTTGAGACCAGCCTGGGCAGCATAGCCCCTTCTCTACCAAATATTTAAACATTAGCTGGGTGTAGTGGTGTGTGTCTATAATCCCAGCTATTTTGGAGGCTAAGGCAGGAGGATGGCTTAAGCCCAGGAGTTTGAGGCTGCAGTGAGCTATGATCAGGCCACTGCACCCAGCATGAGTGAAAGAATGAGACTCTATCTACAAAATCTTTTTAATGTCAAAACCATTTTTAAATGTCAAATCAAAAGAGACATGGTACAAAGGGCTTCATGACATAAATGTTTTGGGACCTTATATTCATATTAGATTGCACAAGTGCAGGACATTTTTGACATTACTGGTTTAACCTCCCATTTTTTAACACTGCTATTGGGTCCAGAGGATGCTCTGACTCCATCTTAGGCTGTATTTGTAGCATTATTCTAATATAAACAATTTTTTTTACGAAAAACGTTTTTGGAGTAAGCTATATTCAGTCAATTTAATGCCTTGATCAATAGCCTATCCAGCACTATAAAATAGCTACTTTTTCCAATTTTTAAAATTTTGTTGCAATTATTTTCACCAAGATCAAGATTTTTCTATGTAAATATCACACAAGATTTTATTAACATTTACCCATATCAAACACTAACATTCAGTTGTCTTTTAACTCCAATATTTCTATCAAGTATAATTTTTCAATGTCAAAATTTTGCAGATCTGAATACCTATACCACGTAGTCGTGGTCAACGTTACTTCTTGATTAACTATGTCTATCAGTCACAGTCATTATTTACTAGAGATCTCTCTGAGAGTTTCCTCTTAGGTACTAGCTGATTCATGAGAAAATCACAAGCAAGTACCCTCAGATATCCCAGGATATCTCCATTGTCAAGAGTTAATCCTTTGTATCACTTATTCAGCTCTTCTGTATACTTCTTATTCCATTATGCTTGTTCATTTGGTGATTTGTGAAGCAAAAATAAACTATGGGGCCCAAATAGAAAGATCACTATATTCTCTTTGAGAATATATAACATACTATTATAATCAATATAATATAAGTATATTAATAGTATAATTAACAATATATTATTACATTATAATAAAAAATTGTTTTAATGAAAGAGGGGAAAAAGATATTTAATTACCTGGCAAATTTTTCTTAAGGCTATGAGCTCAAATACCAATATATTTGGTTCCAACAGCCAACTGACAACCTTAAGTAGCAACCAGATATCTCAAATTTCAGGCCCATATAACCATATTCATTTTTCTGGCAGAAAGCATAATGAGGATCAATTGCATTTAAGTGGTTAGCTTTTCAAAGGACATGCAAACCCATTCTCCCTAATTGAGTAATTAGGAAACAACATTTCTTAGATTTTTTCCTATCCGTCACTAATACTATCCACTGATTTCATTGTGGAACTTCTCACTATTCAGAATATAAGCTTTAGAATCGGGTTGACTCATTGTTCCAAAGAAGGAAAGAAACCCCGCTAATTACAATAGATGAAGGCTGAGGCTGAAATTCAGAAACTGATGCACAGCTATTGTTTCTATTGTCTTCAGTGGTAAAGTATAAAGGAATATTAGACAAGACTGAAACGACTGGGCTTCTAGTTCTCCTTTGCTGCTATGTTAGCATCATTATTGGGTTACTCACTTCTCCCCTCTTGTCTAATTCACTGAATGATGGTGGTGACTGAGTGTGTTGAAATAACATGTTCTAATATGCTCTCTGCTTCTCATTCCAGCTGCAGAGTTTGGAATGAAGAATTCACTCCTTCATTCACTTACTTGCTAAACATTTACTTGATGTCTACTAAATTCCCAGGCACTGTTCTAGGTGTTGGGGAAAAAAACAGTGAAAAAAATTGACAAAATCCTCTACCTTGTTACACGTTAGTAGGTTGGTCAGAGTTCTGAGCTTGGTTAACGGTTAACATGCCCAAACTGTTGTGGTTTCAAACTTTATTCTTTGTCTCTCAGGTAACTTTTCAGTGCTTCCTGGTTGATACTTGTTATGCTAAGCATTATCTAATTTAAATCTGAAGCAACTCTTACATGGGTATTATTGGTGATTCAATGTACCCAAAAAAGGAAAAGAATGCTTAAAACAAAGTGACAATCTCAGGAGCTGGGAAGTGATAGCACTGGAATTTGAACTCAGGAATATCTCATGCCAATGACTTTGATATGAACTAAAATATAATTATTACAAGACATTTATGAAAATTTAGTATATATTCCCTTTCAGCACATATAATTTCTATATTTTCCTGAGAAACTACTGATGCTAACAGACAATTTAGTTTCTCTGTAGGGAATCTGTCATTTCTTTCTAGTAGTTTTAAAGATGTGCTCAGTGTTCATTGGTGATCTGAAGTTTTACCACAAAGATAATACCTAAGTGGGGACTTATTTTCAGTCTTGCCTCTTTGGGACATGAAGGTTCACTTTCAATCTTATGATTCCTGACTTTATTTCTGGAAAACTCTTTGCTATTATCTCTTCAAATGTTACTTTCACTTATTATTTTTAAATGAGATTACACTTTCTTCTGTAACATATACATCTATTAAAGCCTCCAAACTCTCCTCTGTATTTCTTAACTATCCCCTCTCTTCTTTTATTTTTACAATCAATCTAAACAACATTCTAGAAGAATTCACCAGAAATTTCACTAGACTTGCTTGAGCAAAAGACATATCTTAAAATTTGAACCTAAAAATAGGCACATAGAACAATGCAACAGAATAGAGAACCCAGAAATAAACCCAAATACTTATAGCCAACTGATCTTTGACAAAGCAAACAAAAACATAAAGAGGAGAAAGAACACCCTATCCAACAAATGGTGCTGGGATAATTGACAAGCCACAAGTAGAAGAATGAAACTGGATCTTCATCTCTCATCTTATACAAAAATCAACTCAAGATGGATCAAACACTTAAATCTAAGACCTGAAACCGTAAAAGTTCTAGAAGATAACATGAGAAAAATCCTTCTAGACATCGGCTTAGGCAAAGACTTCATTACCAAAACCCAAAAGCAAATGCAACAAAACCATGTTAAATAGGAACTTAATTAAACTAAAAGTTTCTGCACAGCAAAAGAAACAATCAGCAAAGTAAAGAGACAACCCACAGAGTGGGGGAAAATCTTCACAACCTATACATTCGACAACAGACAAATATTCAGATTTACAAGGAACTCAAACAAATTAGCAAGAAAAAAACAACTTCATCAACAAATGGGCTAAGGACATGAATAGACAATTCTCAAAAGAAGATATACAAATGGCCAACAAACATGAAAAAATGCTCAGTATCACTAATGATCAGAGAAATACAAATCAAAACCACAAGAATGGCCATAGTTCAAACATAATAGATGCTGGTGAAAAGGGAACACCTTTACACTGCTGATGGGAAGGTAAAGTAGTACAAACACTGTAGAAAACAGTGTGGAGATTCCTTAAAGAATTGAAGGATTGATCCAGCAATCGCACTACTGGGTATCTACCTAGAGGAAAATAAGTAATTACACAAAAAAGATTTAAAAAGGTACTTGCACACGCATGTTTATAGCAGCACAATTTGCTATTGCAAAAATATGGAAACAGCAGAAATGACCATAAACCAATGAGTAGATAAAGAAACTGAAGTGTGTATATACATATTTATATATGTATATACACACAGACACAGTGTGTATACACACACACACACACACAACCCATGGAATACTATTCACATACAACCCATGGAATACTATTCAGCCATAAAAAGAAACAAAATAATGGCATTCATAACAACTTGGATGGAATTGGAGACCATTATTCCAAGTGAAGTAACTCAGGATTGGCAAACCAAACACTGTATGTTCTCACTCATAAGTGGGAGCTAAGCTATGAGGATGCAAAGGCATAAGAATGATACGGTGGACTTTGGAGACTTGGGGAAAAGGAAAGGAGGAGGGTGAGGGATAAAAGACTACAAATTGGGTGTAGTGTATACTGCCTAGGTGATGAGTGCACCAAAATCTAACAAATCACCACTAAAGAACTTACTCATGTAGCCAAACACCACCTGTTCCCCAAAAACCTATGGAAATAAAGAAAATTAAAAATTTACCTAATGATTCACAGTTTTAAATACTTAGTATCATTAAATCATTAGGTAGTTTTGTCATTGTGCGAACATCATAGAGTGCACCTATACAAATTTAGATGATAGAGCCTAATACACACCTAGGCTACATGTTATAACCTGCTGCTCCTAGGTTATAAGCTTGTACAGCATGTTATTGTACCAAATATTATAGGCAACTGTAATACAATGATAAGTATTTATGTATCTAAACATACCCAATCATAGAAAGTGTACGGTAAAAATATAATATAAAGGATTTTTTAAAATGGTACAGCTGTACAGGGCACTTCCCATGAATGGAGCTTGCAAGACTGGAAGTTGCTCTGAGTGAGTCAGTGAGTGAGGGGAGAGTAAAGATGAAGGCCTAGGACACTACTCTATATTACCGTAGACTTTATCGATACTGGACACTTAGGCTATGCTACATTTATTACAAATATCTTTTCTTCAGTAACAAATTAAACTTAGCTTACTGTCAATTTTTAATTTACAAACTTATAAATTTTTAACTTTTGACTCCTTCTTAATAACACTTAGCTTGAAGCATAAACACATCGTACAGCTGTATACCACAAATATTTTATGCTTTGTATTTTACTCTGTAAGCTTTGTTTTAATTTTAATTTTACTTTTAAATTCTTTTGTTAAAAACTAAGACAAAACACACACATTAGCCTAGGGGCTACACAGGGTCAGGATCATCATCACTGTCTTTCTTCGACCTCGACATTTTATCTCACTGGCAGGTCTTTTGGGGGCAAAACATGGTTGGAGTTGCAATCTCCTAGGATAACAATGCCTTCCTCTGTAATACCTCCTGAAGGACATGCCTGAGGCTGTTTTATAGTGAACTTTTTTATATATAAATAGAAGGAGTACACTCTAAAATAATGAAAAAGTATATCGTATAGCGAATGCATAAGCCAGCAACATACTTTCAGACAACGGCAGTGCAGGTTTGCTCATACCAGCATCCTCACAGCATGTGAATAATACAATGCACTGACATTATGATGGCTATGACATCACTAGACAACAGGAATTTTTCACCTCCGTTATAATCTTATGGGCCGCCATAGTATATGTGGTATATCATTGACTACAACATCCTTATGTGGTGTGTGTCTGTATTAATAGAAATAATAATAAAAGAACCAATTAACCAGGAAAACATACACCTAAATAGGTACGTACTAAAAATAGGGTATCCTATGCCCAAAAGGCAAATACAATCAGGATTAAATAAAAAATATTTTTAAATCCACAATCTTAATACTATAGAAACTCAGAAAACATTGAAAAGGCCAATTCCTGTTCATTTTATAAAACCAGTATACCCTTGTTGATAATACAACTACAAAAGATAAAAGAAAAGACACCACAGCTTGTGAACATAGACACAAAATCCTCACAAAGTATTTGTAAAGGTAAACTAGTAACATATAATTTAGATAAAACATCATTATCAATTGATGTATCTTAGAAATGCCAGAGGAATATGACATTAGAAAATCAATCAACAGAATACATGACACTAATATAATGAAAAATAGCATAACCATCTACATAGAGGCTTTGAAATGCATACTATTTAACATCCTTCATGACAAAACTCTCAGCAAACTAGAAATAGAAAGAATTTCCTCTTGATAAAATACATTTAAAATAAATGCAAATTTAAAATCTATTTAATGGTGAAAACCAAATACTCTTTTAAAATTCAGGAAAAGAGAAAACAATATTTATTCTCAGTGCTTCTATTCAAAATTTTACTGGAGCTCCCAGAGAGCTCAACAAAGCAAGAACAAGAAATGAAACACATACAATTTAGAAAGTAAAACCTTTTAATTTATTAATGACATGAATATATACTTATCCAAAAGGATACACAACCTACTTGAGCTAATAAGCAAATTTAAAATACCACACATTGTAATATCAATATTTACTAACGATGGGTATTCAGAAAAATCAACTTACAATACCATTTACAATAGCATCAAAAACAAATATCTTGGAATAAATATATGTGAGAAGTTTATTCTGAAAATTATAAAATATTGCTGAGTAAAATTAATAAGACCTAAAAATTGATATCTAAATGTTCAATATGAATGACTCAATATTGTTAAGATGTCCATTCTCCTTAAATTGATATATAGATTTGGTGCAATGTCTATCAAAATTTCTAAAGGCTACTTAAGAACTAGACAAGTCTATTCTAAAATTAATTTGGAAATGCAAAGAATACTGAATGGCTAGTCTTTTTAAAGAAAGGTATAACTTTAGAGGACATATGCTATTTTATTTAAAGGCTTTCTATAAGTCTACAATAATCAAGATCACATGATATTCATATAAAATAGATGCACAGAAACATGGAGAATACAGGTAACCAATAGAAACAGAATTCAATGAGCAGTGTTTTTTCTATTGCTACAGCAAATGAACTAAATTATCTTAATTCATTTTCTGTTGCTATAATAGAATACCTGAGACTATACAGAAATGAAGTGAATTATATTTAAAAAACTGTATTTCTTACAGCTATGGAAGCTAGAAAGCCCAACAGCATGGCACTGGCATCTGGTGAGTGCCCTTTTGCAACCTCATAACATAACAAAGGGCATCCCATGGTGAGAGGGCAAGAGCATGCCTGTCAGCTCAGGTCTTTTTTCCTCTTCTTATAAAGCCATGAGTCATATCATGGGGGCCTCACCCTGACGACCTTATCTAATCCTACTTACCTCCCAAGGGCCCCACCACCAATGAACATATGAATTCGAGGATTATGTTACCAATACAAGAAATGTGGGGGACATATTCAAACCCTAGCAGATATTAAAAGATAAACCTAGATCCCTTTCTTACTCTAGAAACAAAAGTTAATTTGATATGGATCACAAACCTAAACATAAAACCCAAACCATAAAGCTGTAAAAAAAATGAACAAGAATATATTTGCAGCACTTAGGTAGGCAAACATAGAAATCATAAAGGAAAAAAGAAGATTAATTAGACTTAATTAAAATTTTTTAAATGCTCAGTAAAAGACACCATTAAGAAAATGAGTAGACAAACTATAGAGTAGAAAAAATACATATTTATAGCTAATATCTAATGGAAGACTTGTGTACAGATTACATAAAACTCTACAAAATAATAAAATGATAAATGTCCCAATAAAATGAGAGGCACAAACTGGAGCACACAAATCACCAAAGATATAAGAATGGCCATGAGGCATGGAAAGATGCTCCATATCATTAACAAACAGAATGAAGCAAATGGAAACTGCAATGAGGTATAAATTCACACCCTCAAGGATGGTTAAAATAAAAAAATAAAAAAATAAACAGCCAATGTTTGAGAAGACATAGGGAAACTCAAATCCATACATTACTTGTGAGTGTAAAATTGTAAAATCACTCTGAAGACTTGGTTGCTAGTTTCTTACAAGTGTTTCTCACTTAATAACTAAGAGAGTAAAGAATTTTCGTCAGAACCCCTTTACTCTCTTAATTAGTCTCTTAATTATTCTCTTAATTAAAAGAGTAAAGAGTTTTAGTTAGAACCCCTTTACTCTCTTAGGGAGCCCAAAGATCTTTTGTTTATATGGTAATTATCTACCATATGTACCATATTAGAAATTAAAACAGAAAAATTTTAAATATTCCCTTATAAATTCATTTTAAAACAACAAAAGTAACATTTTAATGAGAAATTACAATATTTGATAAAATAGAAAGAATTGATGAGTGAAACCATTTTGCATTTTTACAAATCTCCTTAAAATCTGGTTTAATAGAAGACAGCTAGATTTCTGTATCTTTCTCTGTGTTCACTCTCCTGTTTTTGTGTGTTGAAGTATATGAAGAAGATGTGACCACACAGAGAAAGGTAGTTAGGAAAGAAAGGGCTATTTTAATAGCACATTTTAGACAACTGTGGCTATTTTTGTTTGATAATAAGCCAACACCCAATTAGCAGTAGATTCTTAAAAGTTGGCTGCAACGTGGAATCAAATCCTATCAATGAACTTTTATTTATTCAATTACATTAAAGTTCACTGGTCCTCCTTTTACTTTTAATTCATTTTTACCCCATATATGATTTTGTAACACCAGGCAGTGATCATTTAGAGAATACTGGTTCCCTGAGTTATATGGGTCTTCCAAATACTGGCTCATTTCATTATGCAATCTTTTGATATTGCATTTGTTAATATCACCAGCAATCTCATCAGGAAAGAGCACGGGTGCTAAAAAGCTGTTAATCACTCGGTAGCCAATACATATAGCTTAAAATTCTAATTTTTGTTTGAAAGCTCAAATTTTGTCACTGACAACAAACACATTATTTTTCTGTAAGTGACAAGCTTACTTTGTTCACACACAAGAACATACCTGACAAATATGTAAGACTAAACAACAGGTTGTCAATAAAAAGTTGTACTCCATGAAAAAAACACCTGGTTCTGCTTGTAACTCAAACAATCCTTCCCATTTCACCACACATAGTATTGAAAAGATGAATACTTAAGAGTTTAAATTTAATAAAATTAATAACATATTACTGATTCATCAAAGGCATTCTTTTGTTTGTTTGTCTGTTTGAGGCAGACTCTCGCTCTGTCTCTCAGGCTGGAGTGCAGTGGCATGATCTCGGCTTACTGCAACCTCCACCTCCTGGGTTCAAGGGATTCTCCTGCTTCAGCCTCTGGAGTAGCTGGGATTACAGGTGTGCGCTACCACACCTGACTAATTTTGTATTTTAGTAGAGACACAGGTTTCACCATGTTGGCCAGTGGCTGGTCTCAACTCCTGACCTCCAGTGACCCACCTGCCTCAGCCTCCCAAAGTGCTGGGATTACAGGCATTAGCCACCGCACCCGACCCAAAGCGCATTCTTTTTTTTTTTTTTTTTTTTTTTTTTTTTTTTTTTTTTGAGACGGAGTCCTCGGCTCTGTCGCCAGGCTGGAGTGCAGTGGCCGATCTCAGCTCACTAACAAGCTCGCCTCCGCGGGTTCATGCCATTTCCTCCTGCCTCAGCTCCCGAGTAGCTGGGACTACAGGCGCCCGCCATCTCGCCCGGCTATTTTTTGTATTTTTTTTTAAGTAGAGACGGGGTTTCACCGGTTAGCCAGGCATGGTCTCGATCTCCTGACACTCGTGATCCGCCGTCTCGGCCTCCCAAAGTGCTGGGATTACAGGCTTGAGCCACCGCGCCCGGCCCCAAGCGCATTCTTAATTGAAACTGGCATGCAGAGGGTGTGTGGTAGCAAATAATACTGTAATATCATCACTATTAGTAAAGTCTCATTTTTTTTAAGACAGGGTTCAGGCTAGAGTATAGTGGTTTGAGCACACTGCAGCCTTGACCTTCTGAGCTCAAGCAATCCTCCCACCTCAGCCTCCTGAGTAGCTAGGACCATAGAAACATGCCACTACACCTGGCTAATTTTTAAACTATTTGTGGAGATGGGGGTCTCGTTATGTTGCCCAGGTTGGTCTTGAACTCCTGAGCTCAAGTGATCCTCCTGGCTCAGCCTTCCAAAGTGCTGGGATTACAGGTGTGAGCCACCACACTCAGCCTCATTTTTTAATCCAACATTATTTTTACATCATTGCAGTATGTCAACTCAGCAAAAACTAAAATACCATGTTAGTATTATCACAAAATAATTTTGACCTTGAGAACCCCAGCAATATTCTTAAGATCTCTGGGGAGAGATCCACAGATTATATTCTGACAATCATGGTTTAAAATCTAAGCAAATTTCTACCCTACAACCTAGCAATTTAACTTCTAAATATTTACACAAATAAATAAAAATGTATGTCAATCAAAATACTTGTGAAGGAAGTTTGTAGCAACCTCATCGAAATTACTAAGAACTGGAAATGAACCAAATATCTATCAATAGGGGAAAGGATAAATAAATCATCGTATATCTATAGAATGTAATGATAGTAGACAATAAAAAAAAGATAGATGCGACAACTGAATGCTTTGGTCCAAAGCATGGTGTTAAAACTACGTAAATGAGTAGATACTGTCTGATTCTATATGTACAAAATTTAAATACCAGCAAAACTGATCTGTGATGATAGAAAGCATATCACGTTCAGGGAGAGGTGGGACAACTGGAAAGGGGCTGAAGGGACATTTCCACAGGGAAAGAAATATTCTAAAACTTTTTTTGGGTCTATAAATTCTCAAAACCCAATTCGAGTGCTTAAGACTTACACATTTTATTGCATGTTTATTATACCTCAATGAAATAACAAAATAACAGAGTTTTTATTCTGAAACAAGAAAAGAATACAGAGTCTTGGAATTTTTAGATTATGTCTCCCTTCTCTACTTGCAAAACCCAGAACTGGGAAAACAATAGGCTCTCAATAAATGCTTTTTGAATGAACAGATACATGCAAAGCTAAAAGCATATTTAGATACAATGTGAGCAAAACCAGCCTTTTCTGTGTAGTGGGAGTATCTTCATCACCTCACAGATTTGTTTGTATAAAAATACTTATTAAAAAATAAGTCTCAAAATTATTGAACTAAGTGTCCAGCTTACAAGTTTAGAAAAAAGATGTAAAACAGAGAAAATAGAAAGATGTAAAAATACGATATAGACATTAATAAAATAGAAAAAAATACTACATAAAGTTCAATAAAGTCATAAATTGGTTATTTGAAAAACTAACAAACACACCTCTGGTGAGATCAAGAAAGGAGAGAAGGTTCAAATAAGAACTATTATGAATGAAAACAGTATACAACAACATAAACAAAAAATAGAACTTTCAAGGAAGCAAAAAAAGAAAAGTATTACCAATAGCTTTAAGCCAACAGTTTTGAAAATCTAAATGAAATGTCTAGAAAACAGATTGATCACAACGGACTCAAGGAAACCCCTCCCCACAAAATCCCAAAACACAAAACCCAAGAACAGGCACAGCGGATTTCACAGATGAGTGCTACCAAAATTTAAAGAAAGAGATCCAAATTTTATGCATATTGTTCCAATTAACAGAAAAGGAGGTACAGGTCAGAGTAAAGCTGACACCAAACCCAGATAAACATTATAAGAAAGAAAATTAGAGACCCAATCTAATAAGGAATATAAATTTTTAAATTCCTAAAAGAACTTCTCAAATTGAGCCCAATATTGTAATATATTATGTAATGTCCTATGATAAAATTGGGTTTATATCGATTATGCAAGAGTGGTTTAGTACAGATTGAGTATCACTTATCCAAAATGCTTGGAACCAGAGGGGTTTCAAATTTTGGATTTTTTCAGATTTCAGAATATTTGCATGTATATAACGATATGTCTTGGGGATGGGACCCAAGTCTAAATACAAAATTCATTTATGTTTCATATACACATTATACACATGGCTGAAAGTAATTTTATACAGTATTTTTAATAATTTTACACAAGCTACAAAGTTTGTATTGAGTACTTACATCCAGAATTTTCTGCTTGTGGTATTATGCTGGTGTTCACAAAGTTGCAGATTATGGATCATTTCAGATTTAAAATTTTCAGACTGGGGATGCTCAATCTGTACTGGAAAATTTTATAAATGTCTTTTACAAAAACAATATGAGATTTATTTATTTAAGAGACAGGGTATTGCTTTGTCGTCCAAGCTGGAGTGCAGTGACATAATCATAGCTCACCACAACCTCAAACCTCTGGGCCCAAGAGATTCTCCCACATCAGCCTGCCAAATAGCTTGGGCCACAGCCATATGCCACCATGCCCAAATAATTTTTTATTTTGTAGAGATGGAGTCTCGCTATGCTGCCTAGGCTGGTCTCTAACTCCTGGGCCCCAGCCATTCTCCCACCTCAGCCTCTCAAATCACTGGGATTACAGGCGTGAGACACAATGTCTGGCCAACAGTATGAGATTTAAAGAGAAAATATATCATATAATTATCTTCTCTAATGCCAAAAAAATGAAAGAATGCAACACTCATATAGAGGAAAAAATCCACACAATTTCTTATATAATTAGGAACAAAAGGTTTCTTCGCCTGATAAATGGCATGCTTTAAAATGACTAGAGCAAACATCATTATAAATGGTAAAATCCTTGAAGTATTTCCTCCAAAATCAGGAATGAAGCATGAGTGCCTATTATCAGTGTATTACTCAACAACTGTATCGGACTCCTACGCATTAAAATAAGAACTAGAAATGAAAGAAATGAAAAGAAGAAAATGAAATTGACATCATTTGCAGATGATGTAATTGTTTATATAGATGACAAATTATTAAAAGTGATAGAAGAGTTTAGTAAGAGGGCTTTAACTATTTTACTCACTGACTATAATTTCATTAATCTTGGTATAATCAGCTTAACATTCCAAGAAAGTTTAGATTTTCTTGGAGTTAGGGAAAACATTGATTTTCTCCCTTAAGTAAACTGTCCAAGTATAAATAATAATTATTATAGAATTGTGTTGAGAATATCACCCTGAACCTGGACTTTCAGCTAGAGGACAGTTAAATTACCCTATTTTCCCTTCTTTAACTGAGTTTAACTGATTTTATCTTTAGTTTCTGGTACCTGAGGGATCTGAGTAATAGAACACAAGCCAGATATATTTTGATGTATTAATATACTCATTGTTACATATTATAGGTTCTCGAAATAAGTATTTTGGAAGATGGGAAGTTATACACTGATAGGAAGCCTTCTATAGACAATTTAAAGGCAATTACGTTAATTACAAGGGAACTGAAATACATCAGTACTACATTTTGTCACTTTTTTGTGAATTATTCTTAGTCTTGAATTCTCATTCCAACTCAAGTATACCCATGTTTGGAGACCTATTCTGATACAGAGTCCCTTCCTTGTAAATATAAAACTGAAACTGAAAATGCTAATTTGTTTCTCCTGGTCATTTGAACAGATAGCACATTGATACAGAAGCTGAGCAGAGGTCTCACATGTTGGCTCGTGATGTGCAAAAGATGGAGACTCATGGATCACATGCTCAGAGAAGTCAAGAGAAGATCCAGTTAGGCCCAGTGAGGCACAGATCTCAGCTCACCTGGGTTTTGTTCCTTTCCTGTTCCCAACTTTGGTTCTTCATGAAGCCCTCTACTCTGACATTGGTTCCGTGAGACACACTAATCTCTCTGCATTTAATAAACGCCCTCATTCCCAATGCACACATTGTTAAAATTAAAGTAGTTGTATGGGTTTCTACTACTTGTAAGCATAGAGCCTTGATAAAGACATATGTAAAAAATAAGGTATTAATGCACTACAAGGATATTCTAAGAGTAGGTATTAGTGATTTTGCCACACTTCTCAATGGTAATAACTCATAAGGAAGCATTATGTGTCAGTTTCTAACTGCAACTCTTGGACTTGCAAGGCCATCCAGCAGTACACCTCGTAAGCCCTCAAAGCCACGGGATAAATAGGCTGCATCTTCCCTGACTGTCAAATTTACTAGATATTATGTAATCTAAAACAACTTTTAAAATTAAACTAAGACACTAAGACTTCACATGAATATTTAAGATAAAATACCAGACTTCAAACAAATTTTCTGCTTGCTGGTAAACTGCTTCAGGGTAAGTTTGCATCTAATGGGACCACTATTGCTTTCCTCTGCCATGAGGGGTTCTTAAAAGTTTGAACAACACTTATGCATTATAGCAACAAGTAAACAGTCCAAAAGGAATTCCATTTGCCAACATACATAATTTAGTCTCAGAATCTCTTATTAAACCTATAATTATACTTCCTTAAAAAAAAGGATGCAAAATATCTAGAGATCCACAATAGCCTCTGGACAACATCCTGTAAGCTTTGTGTACTTCCATTCCACATATTGACATTACTGTATCCAAAATGCTAATATCACCAGGCTTATTGGCTCACGCCTGTAATCCCAGCACTTTGGGAGGCCGAGGCGGGTGGATCACCTGAGGTTGGAAGTTTGAGACCACTCTGACCGACATGGAGAAACCGCATCTCTTTTTTTTTTTTTTGAGACGGAGTCTCGCTCTGTCACCCAGGCTGGAGTGCAGTGGCCAGATCTCAGCTCACTGCAAGCTCCGCCTCCTGGGTTCACGCCATTCTCCTGCCTCAGCCTCCCTAGTAGCTGGGACTACAGGCGCCGCCACCTCGCCCGGCTAGTTTTTTGTATTTTTAGTAGAGACGGGGTTTCACCCTGTTAGCCAGGATGGTCTCGATCTCCTGACCTCGTGATCCGCCCGTCTCGGCCTCCCAAAGTGCTGGGGATTACAGGCTTGAGCCACCGCGCCTGGCCGAGAAACCCCATCTCTACTAAAAATAAAAAATTAGCCTGGTGTGGTGGCACATGCTTGTAATCCCAGCTACTCCGGAGGCTGAGGCAGGAGAATGGCTTGAACCCGGGAGGTGGAAGTTGTGGTGAGCCAGAGATCACACCATTGCACTCCACCCTGGGCAACAAGAGCACAACTCTGNAAACCTCTGGGCCCAAGAGATTCTCCCACATCAGCCTGCCAAATAGCTTGGGCCACAGCCATATGCCACCATGCCCAAATAATTTTTTATTTTTGTAGAGATGGAGTCTCGCTATGCTGCCTAGGCTGGTCTCTAACTCCTGGGCCCCAGCCATTCTCCCACCTCAGCCTCTCAAATCACTGGGATTACAGGCGTGAGACACAATGTCTGGCCAACAGTATGAGATTTAAAGAGAAAATATATCATATAATTATCTTCTCTAATGCCAAAAAAATGAAAGAATGCAACACTCATATAGAGGAAAAAATCCACACAATTTCTTATATAATTAGGAACAAAAGGTTTCTTCGCCTGATAAATGGCATGCTTTAAAATGACTAGAGCAAACATCATTATAAATGGTAAAATCCTTGAAGTATTTCCTCCAAAATCAGGAATGAAGCATGAGTGCCTATTATCAGTGTATTACTCAACAACTGTATCGGACTCCTACGCATTAAAATAAGAACTAGAAATGAAAGAAATGAAAAGAAGAAAATGAAATTGACATCATTTGCAGATGATGTAATTGTTTATATAGATGACAAATTATTAAAAGTGATAGAAGAGTTTAGTAAGAGGGCTTTAACTATTTTACTCACTGACTATAATTTCATTAATCTTGGTATAATCAGCTTAACATTCCAAGAAAGTTTAGATTTTCTTGGAGTTAGGGAAAACATTGATTTTCTCCCTTAAGTAAACTGTCCAAGTATAAATAATAATTATTATAGAATTGTGTTGAGAATATCACCCTGAACCTGGACTTTCAGCTAGAGGACAGTTAAATTACCCTATTTTCCCTTCTTTAACTGAGTTTAACTGATTTTATCTTTAGTTTCTGGTACCTGAGGGATCTGAGTAATAGAACACAAGCCAGATATATTTTGATGTATTAATATACTCATTGTTACATATTATAGGTTCTCGAAATAAGTATTTTGGAAGATGGGAAGTTATACACTGATAGGAAGCCTTCTATAGACAATTTAAAGGCAATTACGTTAATTACAAGGGAACTGAAATACATCAGTACTACATTTTGTCACTTTTTTGTGAATTATTCTTAGTCTTGAATTCTCATTCCAACTCAAGTATACCCATGTTTGGAGACCTATTCTGATACAGAGTCCCTTCCTTGTAAATATAAAACTGAAACTGAAAAATGCTAATTTGTTTCTCCTGGTCATTTGAACAGATAGCACATTGATACAGAAGCTGAGCAGAGGTCTCACATGTTGGCTCGTGATGTGCAAAAAGATGGAGACTCATGGATCACATGCTCAGAGAAGTCAAGAGAAGATCCAGTTAGGCCCAGTGAGGCACAGATCTCAGCTCACCTGGGTTTTGTTCCTTTCCTGTTCCCAACTTTGGTTCTTCATGAAGCCCTCTACTCTGACATTGGTTCCGTGAGACACACTAATCTCTCTGCATTTAATAAACGCCCTCATTCCCAATGCACACATTGTTAAAAATTAAAGTAGTTGTATGGGTTTCTACTACTTGTAAGCATAGAGCCTTGATAAAGACATATGTAAAAAATAAGGTATTAATGCACTACAAGGATATTCTAAGAGTAGGTATTAGTGATTTTGCCACACTTCTCAATGGTAATAACTCATAAGGAAGCATTATGTGTCAGTTTCTAACTGCAACTCTTGGACTTGCAAGGCCATCCAGCAGTACACCTCGTAAGCCCTCAAAGCCACGGGATAAATAGGCTGCATCTTCCCTGACTGTCAAATTTACTAGATATTATGTAATCTAAAACAACTTTTTAAAATTAAACTAAGACACTAAGACTTCACATGAATATTTAAGATAAAATACCAGACTTCAAACAAATTTTCTGCTTGCTGGTAAACTGCTTCAGGGTAAGTTTGCATCTAATGGGACCACTATTGCTTTCCTCTGCCATGAGGGGTTCTTAAAAAGTTTGAACAACACTTATGCATTATAGCAACAAGTAAACAGTCCAAAAGGAATTCCATTTGCCAACATACATAATTTAGTCTCAGAATCTCTTATTAAACCTATAATTATACTTCCTTAAAAAAAAGGATGCAAAATATCTAGAGATCCACAATAGCCTCTGGACAACATCCTGTAAGCTTTGTGTACTTCCATTCCACATATTGACATTACTGTATCCAAAATGCTAATATCACCAGGCTTATTGGCTCACGCCTGTAATCCCAGCACTTTGGGAGGCCGAGGCGGGGGGATCACCTGAGGTTGGAAGTTTGAGACCACTCTGACCGACATGGAGAAACCGCATCTCTTTTTTTTTTTTTTGAGACGGAGTCTCGCTCTGTCACCCAGGCTGGAGTGCAGTGGCCAGATCTCAGCTCACTGCAAGCTCCGCCTCCTGGGTTCACGCCATTCTCCTGCCTCAGCCTCCCTAGTAGCTGGGACTACAGGCGCCGCCACCTCGCCCGGCTAGTTTTTTGTATTTTAGTAGAGACGGGGTTTCACCCTGTTAGCCAGGATGGTCTCGATCTCCTGACCTCGTGATCCGCCCGTCTCGGCCTCCCAAAGTGCTGGGGATTACAGGCTTGAGCCACCGCGCCTGGCCGAGAAACCCCATCTCTACTAAAATAAAAAATTAGCCTGGTGTGGTGGCACATGCTTGTAATCCCAGCTACTCCGGAGGCTGAGGCAGGAGAATGGCTTGAACCCGGGAGGTGGAAGTTGTGGTGAGCCAGAGATCACACCATTGCACTCCACCCTGGGCAACAAGAGCACAACTCTGTCTCAAAAAACAAAAACAAAAACAAAAAAAACTAATATCAAAAATGAGTGCTATATTAGTGGATTTAAACATATTTCAGACTAGAGTTTTAAAGTAAAACAAACTTATTAAATTATAGTTAAGCTTAGGAGCATTTTGAAACAAAGATGCCATTTAGAGAACAGGTTAAATAAACTATGGTCCAAGAGGTTAAAGAGGAGTAGTATAGAGGAGTTAAGTAGAATAAGCTAAAACTTAATGTTGTATCTCCAAGACAGTTTTGAGTTTTAAAAAGTAGTATAGGCTGGGCACAGTGGCTCACGCCTGTAATCCCAGCACATTGGGAGGGCGAGGTGGGTGGATCACGAGGTCAAGAAATCGAGACCATCCTGGCCAACATGGTGAAACCCCGTTTCTACTAAAAATACAAAAAATTAGCTGGGCATGGTGGTGGGTACCTGTAGTCCCAGCTACTCGGGAGACTGAGGCAGGAGAATGGCTTGAACCCGGGAGGCAGAGGTTGCAGTGAGCCAAGATCATACCACTGCACTTCAGGTTGGCAACACAGCAAGAATACATCTCAAAAAAAAAAAAAAAAAGAGTAGTATAAATAATATAAAATCTATTTCAAATAAAAATACAAAACACTGAATAATTCTGTGTATTTTCCATAAGTACTTATTTATGAGTATAAAATCCATAGGAAGGGGTCTGGAAAGATTCAGTCCAATCTGTCAACAGTAGTTGCTTTAGAGGGAAAAGGGGGTCTAGGCTAAAGATCAGAGGGTTTTTCAGTATTTTATCTGCATTCTTTTGCATGCAAGCAGGCTCCTCCTTTCTAAAAACAACTATTTTACAACCAAAATGTTTCCAGATTGTCTTTAGTCACTGATAAGAGAGAGAAAAGAAATTCTGTAATTCTGCTGCCTAAAATGTACAAGTAAAAACTGAACACAAAAGAGAAAAGTGCTATT
Organism: Rhinopithecus bieti; assembly: GCF_001698545.2. NCBI lineage: Eukaryota > Metazoa > Chordata > Mammalia > Primates > Cercopithecidae > Rhinopithecus > Rhinopithecus bieti. The sequence goes on from NW_016816210.1 coordinate 251,951, forward strand.
TGGTTGCTTTTTCAAAACATGAAGAGATAGATCCTTTAATAGTTTGCTTTCCTAATTTCCACTAAAATTGTATTAACGTAAAATGTGTTTATATTTTAATAACATTTTAACCTGTGTTTCCTAAGAACAATTTGGCAAATCATAACATTAAGCTAAATTCAATAAACTACAGCAAAATAAATCATTAAACTCTTTCCAGAGCAATGTGTGTTTTCAAGCCCCTGCTTAAGTGTCTATAATATAAAAAGAGCAACAAGATACTTGGTTGTCTCTTTATTACCATTACTTTCCCCGCAGACTTACACAGCATTTTCAGATATGCTTTATTTTTCATCTTAGATGCATTTTTTTATTGGCATTGACTCCAAACGAAAGAGTTTTAATTTTCCCTGATCACTAACTCCCAACTGACAGTTCTGTGTCAGCTAATAATCTGTAAACAAACACTAAAACACACTAACAGAGTCTTCCTTAAAGGGATTTCATGACTTTGTCACAGAATCAGAAAGTTGGTGAATATTACAGACAAAAGGAACAGTGGTTCAACCTCTTCTCTTTCCCGTTGCTTCTTTCTCTTTTTATCCCCAAAGCGAACTGGACTAGAGCAGTGTGAGCCTCATCCAGGGTCTCACAGCTCATTAGTGGTAGGGCAGGAGCTGGACACCAATCCCCAGTCCAGGGCTTTCTTTCTGTGTTCCTCTGCCTCTGACATTTTATTGGGTAAAGCAAATTATTTGGAGTTTTAGACACTGAATTCTGACATCATTAAATTGAAGACTCATTAAATTTTTTCAGTGATCCTCGTGGGTTTCACACCTCTTCCATATTGATCATCAAAAGAATAACTATCACTTCTCTTTTCTGCAAAAATCAGAGTTCAATTTAGAAAGGTACCTTGCTATGTTTGGGAAATATCAGTGGCAACAAAGGTAGTTTTCAATGTTTCTTTATAAATTACATAGTAAATGCCAAAAAAGAAGAAATCAAAATTGACAGTGTTGATTTCCATGGACATAGAAGAATACCCAAGCAGGAAAGTGAATCAAAGTTTCAACGCTCATTATAGTTATGAAACTCTAGGAGAGATAGCCACATCACACAAAACAGCTCTTTACCTTGGATTCTGTAACACATAAAATCTGTGGACACATAGTTAAAAATCCTGTATGGGGACATGGCCCAGCAACGATTTTACTGATCAGACAGATTTTTCAAAGACCTTTTCCATTATAATTTTCTCACTTACAAATAAAGTTTGTGATTTTGGTTTTTCTTGGATTAAAAGATTAATAATATGCTGTTTAGAGAATTTAGAAAATGCAGACAAAATTGTATATACATTTTATATATATATAGTTGATTATGTTCTTTGTATGTACCAGGCAATGAGATAATACACACACTTTTTTTTTTACAGTAACTTTGTGAAGTAATTGTTTTATCCCAATTCCTTTGCAGTTGCATAACTGGGCTTAAAGAGAAAGAGAAAACAATTTGCCTAGGGTCATGTGACTGGTAGGCAGATGCACAAAGACTTGAAGTAAAGTCTTCTAATACCAAGTCCAAAGCTTTCCGCCTTATATCATTTGTTTGTCTTGAAACCTGTGGGCGTCAGAACATAGAAAATCAAAGGTCCCAGAAATTTGCTCAACACCAACTACAAGCAGGATTATTAGGGCACTCTGAAGTGGCATTTGTTCCCTTCAAAACTGTGAATTACTGTTGCTAATCCCACATATTTCTCAGTCCTCAACTTACTTGACTTTTTTCTCAGTAGTTTTTGCTGCCGTTACCTCTCTCCCCTAATTGAACACTCTTATCTCCCAGCTTCCATAATATCTCACTCTGCCATTCATTCTCTTCCTATTTTTGTGGGCTGTCCTGCCTTCTCACCATAACAAGTTTGCCTTCTTCCATCCAGTCATGAATGCCAAAGCTTCTCAATGCTCAGTCCTCAAATCTCTTGTGTGACTCCATAATCTCACCATTCATGGCTTGGATTTCTACTTACCCACATGTGTGCATCCAGAAGTTGTCCTTTACTCCAAATCTATACATTCAAAGGCATCTTTAAATCTTTAATGCAGTGTCTCAAAGTTACCTCAGAATTCAACAGGTCTCAAAGAGAATGAATGTCTCCCTTCTCCAAACCCAATCTCCTTCCAGGTTTAAATAATTTGGTGAGCAACAACTTTATTCCATTTGGTCACACAAGCCAAGAAGCCTAGAATCACCTTTGACATCAGCTTGCCAACCCACCCTCACCCCAAATATCCTGTCCATACAAAGTCCTCTTAAGAATGGCTTCTTTCCTTCTCAGTTGCTACCATCCTTGTTTAATCCATCTTTATCTCTTGCTCAGGAACTTCCATTGCCTCCTAACTATTCTCTGAACAGCGTCCGAATTCAGCTTCCACGTAGTGGCTAGAGTCGTCTTGTCACACTTCAGTGGATTGCTATCATCTTAGAATAAAGTCCTAAACCTGTACATCATCCTACGAAGCCCAGCGCCCAGCATGAGATAGCTTCTACTTGTTTTTTGAGGTTCCCCTTGTATTTTCCGCTTCTCTCTCTCTCTGTACTTCAGTGGCCTTGGTTTTTGTTTGTGTTTTTTTTAGATGGAGTCTCGCTCTGTCGCCAGGCTGGAGTGCAGTGGCATGATCTCAGCTCACATGCAGTGGTATGATCTCAGCTCCGCCTCCCGGGTTCAAGTGATTCTGCTGCCTCAGCCTCCTGAGTAGCTGGGATTACAGGAACACGCCACTGAGCCTGGGTAATTTTTGTATTTTTAATAGAGACGAGGTTTCACCATGTTGGCCAGGATGGTCTCGATCTCTTGACTTTGTGATCTGCCCGTCTCAGGCTCCCAAAGTGCTGGGATTACAGGCGTGAGCCACCCAGCGTGGCCAATGGCCTTGGTTTTAATCTCTAGAAGCCAAACCTTAGCAGATCCTGTTCCCTCTACTTGGAATATCCCATTCCTTTCCATTCCATTCCCATTCTCTCTCTCTCTGTCACACACACACACATACACAAACATACTACACACTTTTCTACACACTTTATTCTATGTAACTCTTACATTTTAGAACTGAGCTCAAGAGACATTTACTCATGGAAGCCTTTTTCAACACTGTCACTCCATCCCTGCCTCTGGCAAATTTATTTACTCTATACTCCCAGAGAACCATACTCTATTCTTTCAGAACATTTACTTCAGTTTATAATTACAGTTTCATTAGTGTGACTATTTGTTAAATATCCATTTTTTTTCCACGAAGCAGGGGGTGGGTCCCCAAAGGCTTATTGCAACACAAGGCATTGTATGTACTCAATAAATATAGATGAATGAATCAATTTCTGCCTTAAAGAACATCCAAAATGAGAGCAAAAGTACAACACTAAAATGAAAAGATTAACTGTTTCCAAAGCTATGACTTTAAATAACTAACCTCCCTTGTGTATTTTTATTGAACTAATTAGGACCATATTCTACCAAGTTGTTTATCTTAGAAGACTAAACATCCTTTCTCTATAACAGTTGATACTGCTATATTTATCTCCCACATCTATCTTGGATCCTTTCACTTCTCTTATTTCTAGTATCACTAAATTTACCTGGTCAAAGCCACTACTGTCTCTTTCTCAGATGATGGCAGTAACCTCTCACCTGGTTTCCCTACATTCTTCTCATTCTACTAAAATAATTTCTACTTAGTAGATGCCAAAAAAATTATTATAAATTATTGAGTGAACATGGACTGTAATCTATTTTGCCAAAATTTGCTTTAACATAAATTTTAAGTGTTGCCTTGAGCCAAGTCAGGAGCCCCTTTTACGCTGAGTCTCATCATGAGCTTCAAAAAACAGAGGAAGCTCTCTCAAGAGGTCAAGAATAATTTCTAATGATTAAGCCCCCACAGAATCCTTCCTATATCCGGAATAAAATCTGCTTAACAATTCATGAATTTCAGAATTCGTATGAAAAAGGGCTAATGTGATTCTCTAATTTCTTATTCTTTCCAGTTCTAACCCTAAGTGTGTCTAACAGGGCAACAGGGTAATAATCTTCATTATCTCTTCCTCTTTTCAAAATTGCTCAAGAAGTGCTGCAAATGAAAAGAGGCCCACTGGTGCCCCAGGACTGCAAGTCTAAGTGGTGCTTTTTTTGTTTATGCTAATTAAGTAGGTTGCAAACTGGTTACTTAGCAATATCCTTCATTGAGATGCTTAGTGCTGGAGCTTAATTACATGTTTTAGGCCTAAAGTGGTCATTATTGAGAAGCAAGCCAGTGATATCTGTGGATTGTATGCTGTTCTCAGTGTTTCTAGGGTATAGCACTACAAAATTCCTGGAACATGAAAAGCCATTTATAGAAAAAGGTGCTGAATTACATAGTGACATTTCACTACCTTGTGGCTTAAATTCAGCACACACACAAAAAAGTAAAGTTTTAAACAAAATTTACTTTAAATCATATTTAAATACAGTGATACTCTATATTCTGCACATGGTTTTAAAAATTTCTCCTAGCTTTAGCATATTCCTTATTTATATGAAACAGTTTCCACACTTGCCTTCAAATAGTGTGAACAAGAACTTCCTAAATCAATCTGTTCAGCATATGTGAAAGAACAACTCCATTAAAAATCGAATTCCTCATGGGCTTTAATGGAACCCATCAATATTGTGTCTAAGGAATAAAAAAAATCTATAACTTTATTCTTTTGTTCCTAACTGAAAACAAACTATTGATTTTTTTCAATAGATTTTACTCTTTTAAGCATCCTTTTCTCTCTTACACATCAGTCTCCTGCCACTATCTGTGTGGCAAAGATGAAAATGTGCTGATTTTATGGAACTATAGCTCACTGGAGAACTCTCCATGGAAGCAGAAAACAACAAATGTAAATAACATAAAATATTTAGACCACAGAAAAATTAAGCGTGATTTTAATGATGGACATGAATTATGCTTAGTGGATGGACCATCTATGTAACAGCAAGGAGCTGGTAACCCTCACTCTTACAGACAATAGAGGCAAACCACTGTTCAGAATAAACAGCTAGAAATTTGTCATGTTGAAAAGGCAGCCACCATTTAAATGTATCAGATGTAAATATATTGTAATCTGAGTCCTGTCACTGTGGTTGTATGTACAGTTTGCATTTTTCCCCAAGCTTAATTGCTGAATATTCATTTTCTTGCATTAATGAAGCCTCTAAATATTTAACTTAGAAAATAGGTATAGCCACTCTTTCCTTGAGAGCCAGTGGAAGGCCCATATTTTGCACAATTTGTAATGCACACATTTGCATTACACTAATATATTGCTGAGATCTCATTTAATTTGAACAAATTTTCTCTTCCTCCTTCTATTTTTTTTAAGTTATTTGTTGTCTTCTAGAATTTCTCCATTCTGGACTTTGGTTGGTTGCATCCCCATGGTGTTATTTAATGGGCTCATTTTTCCCCTATATTTCCTGTAGCATGATCTTTAGACTAGAGGCTTTCTCAGAATCAGGTTCAAGTTGTTGCCTTATTTGGAAGGTGGTTTGTGAGTCTTACTGCTTTACATTAAGGAATACATAAAACCTGGATGCCTCTATTTTTGTTTAGATTAATCATTGATTTTTTTATGTTATTAGTTCAATACAACCATTATAAAATTCCCCATAGGGTTTTCACCTCACAGTTGGATAAGGCATTTATTATTATTGCCTGGTTCTATTATTTCAACAGGGAATGTAAAATGGTGATATTCAAATTCTATCATTCATCATTAGCTGGTATTTTCCTATCAAGAATAACTTTCCCTGAACAACTATTTGAATATCCTGAGGTGCTGTTCACACAAGAAAGAATGTTTAACACTTCCTTTATTTATCACCATCAAAAATTTTAAGGTTGATGATAGGACAATTGTTAAGATTAATGAGAATATATTTGAGGAGCACTGTAAAATAAATGCCAGAGAGAAGACTATCAAAGGGTGTCCTTTTTTCTGTGATTTAAAAAAATGTCACTAACCAGCCTCCCAGCTTTCCCTGTTCCTCACATTAGCAGCTGGCTGTTGGCAACTGGGAATACAATGGTGAAACACGTGTGTGACAATAACTGCGTTGTGGTTACACCTGAAAAGTACACACAAGATGTTACTGTATAGAGATGAATGCTGAAAATGTATACTAATGATATGATGTCTGGATTTTATTCTAAGTAATCTGTTAGGGGGAAAAAGGTTTCGATGAAACAAGATTGGCCACCTGTTGCTAATCGTTGAATCTGGGTCATGGGTATTCATGACACCACTTTCTATGCTGATGACTGAAGTTCTCTGTAATAGTTTAAAATACAAAATTATGCTATAGGTTTGCAATTATGATGCAGTAATGTGCTTCATGTTAATATTTATAACCATCAATATCTAAGAATGGGGCTATTAAAATCTTCCCAAGCGATTCAGACTTTTAAATTTTTTGTTCAACTTTTAGATTTATTAAAAAATGAGACAATCTCAAACTTAACAGAAATATTGCCACTAGGGAACAAATAACTTTAAAAAACAAACAAACAAACACTGAATCATTTAGGGGTAAAACCATTCAGTATTAAAACACTGAACCCAATGTCCCATTACCACACTATATTTTAATGTGTATTTCCTATAGAACATTCTGTTATATAAGGACATCCTGTTATATAGCACATATCAATTAAAGTCAGGAAATTTCATGTTCATATGAATATGATGTTGCTACCATTTAATCTTTAGAGACTCCATTATTTTTGCCAATTGTCTGAAAATGCTTTTTTACAGCAAAAGGACACTATTATCCTGGGCCTTTAAGGCTCTTTCAACCAGACACAGTTCCTCAATATTTTTCTTGGCTGTCAGGGTCTTGACACTTTTGAAGACTATTTTCAATTTTGGTTTGTCTGATGTTTTGTCTTGATTAGATTCAGGTTTGCATCTTTGACAGGTTTGCATCTTTTACAATAATAGCATAGAAGTAATGATCTGCTCTTCTTACTGCATTTTACCAGGTATCACATAATTTTGATTCATCCCATTATAATGATGATCACTTTGCTGACTTAATTAGGGTAGTTTCTACAGGGCTCCTCCACTGTAATGTGACTCTTTAAAACCAGTAAGTAGTTTGAGGGGGGGTACCGTGAAATAAGGTAAACATTCTGTTCCACATTGATCTGTAAATTTGATAATTTACTTATTTATATCACTATGAACTCTTTTTTCATTGTATTCACTGGGTTCTAATACATTTATTTTGTTGCTATTATTGTTTCAGTGCAAGTTCCTCTGAACTAGCCTCTGGTTCCTTTTGCTGTCTCCCCATTATTATTTGAGCACTTGCCTGCTTTATTGCAAAACAAGATACTTCAGACTTATTTTATATTTTCCTTGTTCTAGACTTAGAATCAGACATTTCTTCAGGGACCCTTAGTTCTTTCAGCAAAGACAGGAATATAGAAATCAACATTTGAGTGCTACATGTGTTACGTGCTATTGGATGTCACTGTTTCTTTTTTTTTTTTTTTTTTTTTTTTTTTT
>NW_016816210.1:259855-280722 GCF_001698545.2 Rhinopithecus bieti
TTCCATGTATATGTGCCACATTTTCTTAATCCAGTCTGTCACAGATGGACATTTGGGTTGATTCCAAGTCTTTGCTATTGTGAATAGTGCCGCAATAAACATATGTGTGCATGTGTCTTTATAGCAGCATGATTTATAATCCTTTGGGTATATACCCAGTAGTGGGATGGCTGGGTCATATGGTACATCTAGTTCTAGATCCTTGAGGAATTGCCATACTGTTTTCCATAATGGTTGAACTAGTTTACAATCCCACCAACAGTGTAAAAGTGTTCCTATTTCTCCAGGATGTCACTGTTTCCATGCTATCTCAGTAGACAGACAGGAAATGTATTTTATATATTCTACATATATATAAAACATAACAAATTTATGCAATGCCAATGGGTTAATTTTAGTTTTCTTCTTTTCCGTATTTTTTATTCCTATCTCCAATAGTTAAAAAAAATCTGGTTCCTATTATCTTTAATGTATTTACTTCTTGGATAATTTCCCAAATGTAAACAATCTCCCATCACTGCCATAACCCTCTCCCCATGCAAATGACCTCCTCACCCTACCAAGATTCCAATATCCCACATCTAGCTACTGCTTTCCTGGGCTTCCACCAGGCACCCACGTGTGCCACTGTTTCATGTGGTAGTCCTCCTTCACATGACCTGTTCTCTAATGCCCTGGGCATAGACCTCTTCTCAGCCTTTTTCGGCCCCAACTCCCCATTCCAAGCTACCTTATGACACAGATATGCTCATCACCTTGTGTGGGCTCCTATATCCCATGCCAGGCTGCCCCTTTGTGCAGACACAGTCCTCTCCATGGTCAAGTTCTGGCATCTTCTCATGCACCACCATCAGACATAGCCAGTCACCTCTTCAACCTCCCAACATCAAAGGCCACCTGCGTGACCACCTTACCAGGTATTCCTTACCCAACCATGTCTCTGTAGCAACAACTTTGTCACCCTTGACATTCTGGCTGCCTCATGTGGACCCCTCTATCTGCCTCTCATCTCTTCTGGGATCCTGTGTGGAATTACCACCCCCTGCGCCCTACAGAGACTTCTTTCTCATCATCTCAGGCTCCAACACCATACGCTGGGCAGCCTGCAACACCCTCCACAGCTTCCTCAATTCTGATACCCTGGATGGGGCAGTCTGCCTACAAGGGTGACCTCTTGATCTTGGTTAGCTTTTTCTTTTTTAAAAATTAAAAGTTTTATTTTGATTCAGAAGTAGATTCACTTATACAGGTATAATAAGTAATACAGAGGGATCCCACATACCCTTTACTTAATTTCCCCACCAAGAAACATCTTACAAAATTGTAATGTAAAATCACAAACTAGGAGATTGACATTAATATAACTAACAAATCTTATTCAGATTTCCCAAATCTTATGTGGACTCATGTGCATAGCTCTTTAGCTCTATGCAATTTTATCATATGTAGAGATTCATGTCTCCACCACCATAGTCAATGTACAGAACAGTCCCATGACTGCCAGAATCTCCCATGGTGTCCTTTTTACATCCATACACATCGTCCTCCTGAACTACCACCACCTTTAATCCCACCACTAATCTACTCTAGTTTCTACAAATGCATTACTTAAAGGATATTATCCCTTTGAGATTGACTTTTTTAAACTCAGCCAAATTCCCTGGATATTCACCTAAGATTTTGAACTTAGCAGTAGTCCATTTCTTTTCATTTCTGAATAATATGCCACAGTCTAGATATACCACAGTTTAACCATTGCCCCATTGAAGGACATATGAATTGTGTTAGTTTTGGACCATTATGAACAAAACTGTTATAAACATTTGTAAGCAGGATTTTTGTATGAACCCCCTACTTTATTCGTGACACCCTGCACTGGCCTGTACCCTCACACGGAAACCTTTCTCAACCTGTTCGAGGACCAACTCTCATTCTGGGCCACTATGCTCCATTTAGCCCATCTCGCCCAACCCCAAGCATGGATAGCTGCCTTGCTCTGTCCTACCTACTAGATTTTAAGATAGAATAGTAAAAAGGGGAATACCAAGTGACTGCAGTGAGTGGATTTCCTGCTTGGTGAGTATATTTCCAGTAGCTACTAACAGTGACTGGCATCAAATAGTCACTCCATGAATGTCTGTGAATGAGATAAGAAGCGTTGGAGAATTTGCTTCCTCAACAAAGTGGATATTTCCTAATCTAGCAATTGTTGAATGTTAAATCCTCAGATTAGGGTAAAAATAAATTATGCCATAAAAGAGAAAGGAATGGAAGAAAATGCTGGGAAAGTTCCTATAGGAGAAAACACTGGATGGAGCAGCCTGGAATCACATGTCCTATCCTAGCTGCTTTCTCCCTGTCTATATATCATGGTTTATGCATACATGCTCTTGGTAAGCCCACAATGAGTCATTCACTCTCCATGCCAAAGTCATCAGGAGAGAAATTTGTGATCTAACTTAACGTGTCCATAAAGCATTCTCTAATACTGGAATTAAATTTATTCACTAGAAATTAATTTTCTGAATGACTATTTTCCAAACTTTCAACTGATTCTAATTAAAGATTACACACACACACACACATTTTGGTCTAATTTCCAAGGCCAGTTAGTTAGCTGGGAACTTACAAGGATTGCTCAGCTGAATGTCAATTTCTCATGTTTCAAATTTCAAACTTTCAGCAGATCTCAATCCCTCAGTGGTTTATGTGTAATTGGATAAATTTTCCCTTAAACACAGTTTACTGTTTTCTATAGATTTTTCAGCATATGCCCTGACTCTCACAGTGGAACAGCTTTGGTGAATTGTCTTAAACCAGTTTAAGGCGATTTTTCTAATACGTTTTAAAGAATTGGTCATTTAATAAATTAATCTAGAGCCAAAAAATCTCATCTGAGAGCAAATTATACGTTCTTCAATTTCTCAAATGCTGATGTCTAACAATGCTTCTCAACATATTCATAGTGAAGAGCCAGTGTTTTCTTATCTGTCTGCCTTTGGTTTTGTTTGTTTTAACTCAACTTACTGCTGACTGATACTTTGTAAAGTACAATAAATGTGAATAACAAGAAAATGAAAATTAAAAAAACAAAACACAAAACAAAAACTCCAAAACATGTGCCCCAATTTTTTTTAATTAAATTAAGCAGACGAAGAAGCACTCTGTTGAATTGCTCTGGATGTTCCTAAGCATGTATTGTCAATTTCAGTTCTTATCTCAATTTCGGTTCTTATCTCATCACAGATGAGTAACAAACAGTACAGCTTGGTGCTAGTCTGCAGACTACACTTTGAGAAGCACTGGTCTGTACCAACCCATCTCACACTGAATTATATCTTGTTTTTAAATTATTATTATTATTCCCTAAGACTGCATGCATTTGCTTATCTCCCTAGGGACCTCATATGCCCCTTGAGGTCAGAGATGATGTTTCCTATTTTTTTTAGCATCCCCCCAAGCATACAGACTGATAGGGCTTAATAAATTACTATTGATCAACAGAAAACAGCTTATTCTATTCCTTTTACTCCCTCCTCTGCTTTTCTCTTCTACTTTTGCATATTTCAATATCATTCATTTTAAATCCTTTTTGGAAGGAAGCAAAAACTGCAAATTGGTGGCCTGCAGGCTGGATACAGACTATAAATGAGCTTTGTTTGTACCACCAATTATACTAAAATAATTCTACCATGTTAAAAAGAAAATCTCTTGCAACTCTGGGCTCAACTCTGGGCTCACATTAGCACACATCAAAAGCACAGCACTGGGTAAGGCTGCCCCTTCTAGACAGGTGAGCCTGCCAAGTTCCCCACAGTCCGGACTTGGCCAATTCACTTAAGTTAGCTGTTGGGACCTTGAGCCTTTTGAAATTACAATCACTGATCTAGGTGAATTTAAAAAGTCAAGGTCAACAAACTGCAAAACAAAACCACAAAAGCACAAATAAAGGAGTCTCAGCAAACTACTAGAGTAGTTTTTGTTTCCCTTACAGTTTATAGGTCCAAAACATTTTGTTACCCTGGGTGAGCCTCATAAAACCACACGAGAGACTGGGTAGATACAACTGTTCCCATTTATAGGCAAGAAAACGGATTTAGAGAATAAGTAACTTCCTTCACACTCCCTGATAAATAGGTGATAAACTCAGTAGCTCTGTGTAGCAGTATACTGAATAGCACAAACTAATTTCAGCGCCTTCATTCCCTAAGTGTTTTCTAACTTATTAAGTATGACAGAAAACAAGATTTTTTTTCTCTAATGTAGAAAATCTATTTTCATATTTGTCTTCTCAAACTTTAAAATGGATGTGTGAGACAGCTTCTTTGGTTTCACACTAGTTGATAGACTTTTTTAGAAAGTATTTTTCCTCCACTACTTTGCACTGTACTATTCCCCCTTGCACTAACCAAATCTGATTTTGTTTTGTTTTGTTTTGTTTCGTTTTGAGATGAAGTCTTACTCTGTGGCCCAGGTTGGAGTGCAGTGGTGCAATCTCTGCTCACTGCAACCTCTGCCTCCTGGGTTCAAGCAATTCTCCTGCCTCAGCCTCCCGAGTAGCTAGGACTACAGGCACCCGCCACCAAGTCCAGCTAATTTTTGTATTTTTAGTAGATATGGGGTTTCACCATGTTGGTCAATCTGGTCTCGAACTCCTGACCTCAGGTGATCCACGCAACTTGGCCTCCCAAAGTGCTGGGATTACAGGCATGAGCCACCATGCCCAACCTCCAAATTTGATTCTCTACTCCCAAATTACTATTGCACCACTGGACCCAGACCCAAAGTGAAAATGGTTCCAAAATGAATGAGGTCCCCAAAGAAAGCCCCACTTTTTCACAATGCTGAGTCACCATTCAGAATGCCTTTGGTCCAACAACAGAAATGACAGCTTCTTGGACAGGCGAAACCCCAATATCTTACTCAGATACTCCAGGACAGCACTGTTGGAGGAATTCTTCCATAAGTTTAATATCATAACTTTAAAAAGCATCCTCAAATATTCTTAATAATACTCTAAAATAGGCTACAGAACACTAATGCCTGGGGATCATAACACATGCACAGTCAAACCACAGTTGAGTGCCAGCCTCGATTAGGGATATTGGCACTCTGTGGTCCCGGGGATCAGTGAAAGCCACCACAGAAGCCTGGCTCTGTATATTTTACCATAGAAGTGTGCTTTCCAATAGTCATTATCAGCCACATGTGGCTATTCAAATTTAAACGGATTAAAATTCAATTAAAAATTCAGTTTCTACCCACATTTCCAGCACTCAGTAGCCACAGGGGACTATATCACATAAAGTCTACTCTTGGCCTTATCTACAGGGAGAGGGCTTGAACCAAGAGGTTCAGCCTTTTGCACTTCCAAGGGTGATGAAAGGTAATTACATGAGGTGAAAGCAGTTGTCCAGAGGCTGGGGGCAGCTGTGAGCTACGAACAGCTGACACCGCTGGAGGGTGGATGCCCTCTCCAGGGAAAGGTATCTGGGCTCTAATACCACCTACTCTAAAGGACTGCAGGTTGTATTACTTTATTGAACAAAAACAAAAGTATAAAATCAAACATACAAAATTAGATAGTTAAAAACTATTAACCTTAGGTCAGGCACAGTGGTTCACACTTGTAATCTCAGCACTTTGGAAGGCTAAGGCAGGAGGATCGCTTGAGCCCAGGAATTTGAGAAGAGCCTGGGAAACACAGAGAGACCTGGTATCTACAAAAAAGAAGAAAATCAGCCTGACGTGGTGGTGCATACTTGTGGCCCTAGTTACTCAGGAGGGAGGTGGGAGGATCACTTGAGCTCGGGGATTCAAAGTTCCAGTGAGCCATAATTGCACCACTGCACTCCAGCCTGGGCAACGGAGTGAGGCTCTGTCTCAAAAAAAAAAAAAAAAAAAAAAAAAAAATCATCTTATCATCTTATCCATTATTAGTTTTTCCTTCTAGCCTTGGGAACTGTATTGGTTCTTAATTTCCCTATTCAATTATCATCTCTTTTGAGGCAACGTCTGCGACTCTCGTATCCTGTATCTCCAGTATCTGACACATAATTGGGGCTCGATAACACTTACTGAATGAATGTTAACCTTAACAATGATCTTTAAAAGTGTTATAGTTAGGGTGAACACAGATCCTGCTTTACCAGCTCCATTCAAGTTATGTCAGTTGCTCTAATGGATCTATTAATAGGATCCTCTTTCCCTCCTGAAAGTGTCCCGCTTTGTCTTTGGTTTTTTCGTCTTGACACAAGAGTCTCACTCCGTTGCCCAGGCTGGTGGGCAGTGGTGTGATCTCAGCTTACTGCAACCTCCGCCTTCCGGTTTCAACCGATTCATCCGCCTCAGCCTCCCGAGTAGCTGGGACCACAGGCCTGTGCCACTACGGCCAGCTAATTTTTGTATTTTTAGTAGAGATGGGGTTTCACTATGTTGGCCAGGCTGGTCTAGAACTCCCAACCTCAGGTGATTTGCCAGCCTCGGCCTCCCAAAGTGCTGAGATTACAGGCGTGAGGCACCGCACCCGGCCATGTCCCACTTTGTTTTATAAAATTTATGGCCGCTTTAGTTTACAGGACATATAGATAAGGTGCCAGGAGAAAAATGAGAACAGAACCTATGATTTCAGTTGACTTTTCCAGTGACATTTGATCTGACAATTCAAGTGCTACCTTTAGATATAAAATAGCCAAAGTTAATTTAAACTTTTTGTTCTTGTTTAAAATTCTGGCTCAGGCCAGGCATAGTGGCTCATGCCTGCAATCTCAGCACTTTGGGAGGCCGAGGCAAGTGGATCACCTGAGGTCGGGGGAGTTCAAGACCAGCCTCAACAACATGGTGAAGCTCCATTTCTACTAAAAGTACAAAAAATTAGCCCGGCATGGTGGCACATGCCTGTAATCCCAGGTACTAGGGAGACTGAGGCAGGAGAATCACTTGAATCTGGAAGGGGATGATTGCAGCGAGCCGAGCTTCTGCCCTTGCGCTCCGTCCTGGGCAACAGAGCAAGACTATCTTAAAAATATATTTAAAAAATTAAAATTTTTAAAAAATAAAATAAATTAAAAAAATAAATTCTGGCTTGGCAATCCATTACCCTACTGGTTACAACCTTGTTTCTTTGGTGTTGGGAGCACGAGCATTAAAAACAAATGTATACAGATTAGGCCAGGCACGGTGTCTCACGCCTGTAATCCCAGCACTTTGGGAGGCCAAGAAGGGTGGATCATGAGGTCAGGAGATCGAGACCATCCTGGCTAACACGGTGAAACCCCCATCTCCACTAAAAATACAAAAAATTAGCCGGGCGTGGTGGCGGGTGCCTGTAGTCCCGGCTACTCGGGAGGCTGAGGCAGGAGAAAGGCGTGAACCCGGGAACTTGCAGTGAGCAGAGATGGTGCCACTGCACTCCAGACTGGGTGACAGAACGAAACTCCATCTAAAAAAAAAAAAAAAGTACACAAATTAACATTATCCACCTGTAATTCAGTTGTATATGTAAAATTATCAGCAGATAATCTTAACTTCAGGTGGTAGACTAGTGAACTGTCATAAAGTAAGAACTCCCTGCAGCTGAAATTACTGTCCTTACGCTAAATGCAAAGGGACAATACGGCAAATAAATGAGGCTTGTCTTGAGTGATTAAGAGGGCATACACTGTAATCTTGTCCTATTCCCAAATATAGAATGTTCTGAAAAAAAAAAAAAATGATTTAACTGTAACATGTTTTGATCAATTTGTGATATGTTAATGTCTCTAATAGAATGGGAGACTAATACTAAAGATAATATAAATAAGACTTTTCTCTTTCAATTATTTTTCAAAAATGATCTAGTCTAAGAATATGATTGGATATATTACAGCATCAACAAGTATGCATCTCTTTTTTTTTCATAAGACAAAACGAAAAGCCACCACAGTTTTCCATCTCATGCACTACATTGTATTTGTATTCTTCAAGAATCATTTCATGAGAAGGTAAAGTAGAATAGACTCATTTCACAAAAGTCTTTCTTCTTCTTTGGATTTCCCAATTTCCATTAAAAGAGGAAGTGAGAAGAGAGACTAAGCTCTCAGATTTGCAGAGAACTTAGGGAAATAAAATACCTTGCACAAAATAAAATGGTATCTAATTATAACCTTGTTAATTGACACACATCCAGCTTTCCAATAAACTCCTATGTAATAGAGTCATATTAATGAAAATTCTAAGACCAAAGTATGTAATTACAGTAGTTTCGATTGGAAGACAGACCAAAAAGCATCTGTAGGGAAGAGAAGAATAAAAGAGCTGCTGCCATCATTAAGAAATTAACTTAATTCATAATAGAGAACAAGTCTATCTCTGACAATGCTATAGGCTACATCTGTCCTCAGCAAAGACGCGCTTACACTTGGCTGTTGGAAGCATATCTAAGTCTGATATTTCTCTGGTGCCATTTCCTTCCTGTGCTGTTGGCAAGTAGCTTGTTGAGGCAACACATCAAACCAAAAACCAAAATACATTTTTTAAAAAGGAAAACTGTGTTCCTTGCTTGCTCATTTCCTTTATCCTTGCTCTGATATAAATTATCCCAAAGTCACATGATTCAATAGAATTGATTTTCTGCCTCAGAACAAAACTGAATATCAAATGAAATAGTGAGTCCCGAGTCAGTAGGCAACATGCACAGTCCTCCAAATCTCATTTGCAATAGTTGGCCTACATTATTCATTCAAATGTCATCCTTCAGTCTCTGCCATTGATGGTTCCTTCTCCTTATTAAAACAGTTTTCTCTTGTCTTTAAATCCCATATACCAGAAAAAGTTAAGGGAGAAAACATACATTATCAGGTTCTAGACTTTGATTTATAGAAAATTATCAGGAATATTATAAGGAAATCTTTCAGAACCATAATCTGTGTTATCAGAGACGAATTACACACTGATAGAATATACCCATCTTCCCTTGTATCAGTTAGGGCTCCTTTGGTTGCAAGTAATGGAAAGCCCAGGTATGGGCCTCACATCAGGTATGGCTTGACTTATGGAATCATATGATTATAACCCTACCTAGTCCCTTCATCTGTTGTCTTTGCTCCCCTTCATATTTGGCATTATACTCAGATCCCATGCAGTAGTATTATGGCTTTCCGAAACACCATAATAACATTTGCCTAGGGTCTAAACCCAGCAGAAAAGTATAAGTTCTTTTAAGTTTTCCAGCAAGTATCTGGATATTGTCTCTGATTGATCATATTTCCATGTATGGGTCACTCCCTGAAGTAAGTAGAATCAAATGTTGTGGTTTTGATTGACAGACCCTAGTGCCATGCTCCCATTAGCTCCAAGAACCAAAGTGGATAAAGAATGTTCTTCCAAAACAAAATCATGCTTTCACTTAGAGTAATATTGCTGTTATTGTTTTTTTAAACTGTGTGGCACATGCCTAGGTTCTAATGAACTTCCATAGAGGCATTAGAGAAGGAGTCAAGCCTCTCATCTGTGCTCTCACTATAATATCAAATATTTATTTAAGTTTCTGGGTTAGACTTTATATTTTTAAATATCTATAAATTTGTTGGGTTAAGAGACTGAAAGACAAACCACAGGCTAGGAGGAAATATTTACAAAACATATATTTGACAAAGGTCTGATATCCAATATATACAAAGAACTCTTAAAACTCAACAATAAAAGATAGACAACCCAACTAAAATAGGCTAAAAATGTAAATAAACATCTCACCAAAGAAGACATACAGATATCAAATAATCATTCAAAAACATGCTTCACATCTTATGTCATTAGGGAATTGAAACTGAAACAACAATGAACACCTATTAGAATAGCTAAAGTCCATAACATTGACAACACCAAATGCTGACAAGGATGTAGAGCAATAGGAATTCTCATTCATTGCTGATGAGAACGGAAAATAGTACAGACACTTTGGAAGACAATTTAACAATTTTTTACAAAAGTTTTCAGAAAATAAACACCTCTTTTTTAAAACAAAACAAAACAAACAAACAAACAAAAAACAGATGTGGTCTCACTCTGTCCGCCATGCTAGAGTGCACTGGGGCCATCATAGTTCACTGCAGCCTCAACCTCCTGGGCTCAAGTGATCCTCATACCCCAGTTTCCCAGTGAAATGGGACTACAGGCAGGCACCACCATGCCTGACTCTAGCTGCTTTTTACAAACGTGAGCATTTACTTTTAAGCTCCTTTGAAGCAGGACAACTGTCTTCGCATTTGACTGAATCAAACTATGGTCACGTGTTTCCTTTTAGTTGCACACAAAAATGTTGACACTATAAGATCATTGTTTCCAACTCCCATCTCCCTGAGACTCTCATCTGTCAATACTCTAACTAGTTTAAATTGCATGAATGCTCAAAGATACCTTTAAACACCCTCTGCACTTTGTATTTCCCTTCCTTAGTACTAAATACCCAAGCTTTTAGTGCTTGCCTCTAGAACACCACCTTGTTCATCAACAGATTTGGTCAAAGTAAGTGGAAATCCACATGCAGAATAACCAGCAGGCAAGCTGCAGTTAGAGAATTCCTGTTATGATGTTTAATTATTGGAAGTTATAGCAGCTTTTGAATATAACATCTATCACTCTATTTTATTATACTTTACTGCAAAGGCATTACACAAATAATTGCCTTTCTCTGGATAAAGTCTGGAGCAAATCTTAGTATTTTACAAAGGCAGTGGATACAGCCTACATTCATTTTTCTTAGGTAGGATTTTTCTACATAGCTACCAATTTTATCATGGCTCTACTAAGACAGGTGAAATGAATTGAAATGAATTACAATTTAGCAAGCTTTCTCTGGTGTCCTATTGTCAAGAATATATACATATTATCCTTTAAAAAGGGAAAACTATGCATCAAGAACTCCTTTCAGCCAATCCGTCACCAGCTCTTCATCTCTAGCTACCATACACTAGAGATGAGTTAAAAGGCACTTGTTTTCTGTACTTAAAAAGGAAATTCCTATATCTTTGTCTCCAGTCTTTTCTGATGGGATAAATGGTCCTTTTAATGAAAGTTAAAACACTGGGGAAGTAGGGGAATGTACAGCAGGAACTCTAGACTATATTACTCAATAAATACACATGGAGTAAATTGTGAATAAAGGCAAGGCAGAATCCCACAACTGCCTAATATAAATGTGATGTGTTTATTACAGGAGATACTAATAGACACACTAATATACTCAGAGGGAGCTACAGTTCCGGTAAGATTTCACGGTCTGTCAAGTCCTTCCAGGTCTAGAATAAGTAGAATCCTAATGATGCATGGTGTATACATCAGTCACAATGCAGCCCGTATAAGTAAAAGAAACACAGCTGATTACCATTAGTTTCTCAAGGAAGCAGAGTTACCAGGGTTAAGTCACCAGACAGAGTGTGAAAGGCTCACACATATAAGACACATCTTCGACTGTCTATTTGTGGGCCCCAAGGGAGGCAGACCGAGGATCCATGGGTGAGCACACAAATAGATGAGTTTTTTGCCTTAACATTAGGCAGTTGTCCAATAGTTAGAACTACCTGAGGGTGAAATAGTCTAGTTTTAGAAGCAAATATCAGAGGTGCCCAAGCAAAAATAATCAAGTAGGGATTCTTAAGGATTTCACTCCTCAGAGTTCCAACTTATGTCACTATGGATTTTTTAAAAATCATAAACACTTAAGCTAATTGCAACAAAGCATGAGGATATTAAATGGAGGCCTAAGGAGTTTTAAATAAAATGTCTGGGTATATCCAACTACATTAAAGGTAAACTGGTGTTGGCTCTCCTCTTTGTTTTCATTTTCCTTGATAGAATCACTTGAATTACTCAGCCTACTGTTATGAGTCAGGGTTGGAGGAATTATTTTTTCAGTCCTTCCATCTAATGTTCTAATGGCTACTGATACTGCCTCTGAGGATCAATCCGAAAGCTATACCTCCAGCTGTCTTAGTTGACTCATGTCAAGGAAAGGTAGGAATACATCACAGACAACCAAGGGCAGGAAGTCCAGGTAGGGAGATCCATAGGGAGTGTAACTGAGGAGAAGAAAAGACTCATGTTCTAAAGCAAGCTTCCCTTTCTCCTGAGTGTCAGGTCTATGTTGTACATGAGTCCCACTCCCACCAAAGAAAAGAAAGTCCAGAGCTTGGATAACCATGGTATCAACATTTCTCCAAGCTCTCTATATATCTTAAGGTTTAGTACCCTGTCCTATACATCTAGTTTCTAATTCTTAGTTCAAACTATAAAGATAACCTGAGTGGCTCATCCTGCATAAATAGATCATCATATCTGATATACTTTTCCAGGATTACCTTCTGTTCACCTTTTTATTTACTTATTTTGAGACAGAGTCTTTCTCTGCTGCCTAGGATAGAGTGCAGTGGCACAATCTCAGCTCACTGCAACCTCCGCCTCCCAGGTTCAAGTGATTCTCCTGCTTCAGCCTCCCAAGTAGCTGGAATTACAAGCACATGCCACCATGCCTGGCTAATTTTTTTTGTATTTTTAGTAGAGATGGGGTTTCACCATGTTGGCCAGGCTTCTTGCGAACTTCTGGCTTCAAGTGATCCACACACTTTGGCCTCCCAAAGTGCTGGGATCACAGGCACGAGCCACTCACTGCACCCGGCCACGTTCACCAATATTAACAGGTTGCCAGAATCTACCTTTCAACAGGCATATAAGAGCATTTCCAAGGAAAGGAACCAAGCTACTTCAATTAGGCTAATTATGACCTGCAACCACCCAACTAGATTTTTCTCCTTGGATTTTATGGTGGCATCACATATTCATCAAGTTTAAAACCAAACTCATTACCTTTCATTTCCTTATTTTTTTTCTATGCCTTCCCTTTTGAAACAACCATCCTTGTAGCCTTTTTATTTGCTTTTTGTCTATCCTCAATGCTGAGAAGAGGAAATACTTTTGGGAATCTTTGAATATCCAAATATCTTGTATAATAATTAAGAATACTGATGATACAGGTGATGATCAGTAAATGTACTAGTTTTTTTTAGAATGTATTTATTTGACCATTAAACAGTTACTAAGCATTTACTATATGTTTAGCAACTATGCAAGGCACTAGAGCCATCAGAAGTTAATGTTGCCGATATATAGTGGTGGATCATGGTGGATGGGAGGCAGGACTAGATTGCGGCTCCCACTCGGATAGAAAGAGCAGCATGTTGAGGTTCGCATAGAGAATTTTTGCTTCAGAATGACTACGGGAATAAATTAGGAAACCCAAGAGAACACACAGACCATTTGAAGAAAGCAGACTGCTCCTGAAGGACCCAGAAGATGCCCCAAATACTAACAGGTGCTGGTATCCATCCACAGCTGAGAGACCCACAGATGGTTCACAGGACTCTGTGCAGACAGCCCCCAATACCAGCCCCAAGTTGGTAGACTTACCGGGTGGCTAGATCCAGAAGAGAGATAACAATCACTACAGCTCAGCTTACAGGAAGCCATATCCATAGGAAAAGGAGGAGAGTACCACATCAAGGGAATACCCCGTGGGACAAAATAATCTGAACAAGAGCCTTGAGCCCTAGACCTCTCCTCTGACAGAGCCTACCCAAATGAAAAGGAACTGGAAGACCAACTCTGGTAATAAGACAAGACAAGGATCTTTAATGCCCCCCCGCCAAAAAAAAAATCACAGTAGCTCACCAGCAATGGATCCAAACCAAGAAGAAACCCCTGATTTACTTGAAAAAGAAATCAGGAGGTTAGTTATTAAGCTAAACAAGGAAGCACTAGAGAAAGGGGAAATACCAGAGAAAGGCGAAGCCCAATGTAAGGAAGTTAAAAAAAGATACAAGAAGTGAAGGGAGAAATATTCCATGAACAGACAGTAAAAAGAAAAAATAATCAAAACTTCGGGAAACAATGGATACACTTATAGAAGTGCAAAATGCACTGGAAAGTCTCAGCAGTAGAATTCAACAAATAGGAGAAAGAAATTCAGAACTCAAAGACAAGGTCTTCGAATTAACCCAATCCAACAAAGACAAAGAAAAAAGAATAAGAAAATATGAACAAAGCCTCCAAGAAGTCTGGGATTATGTTAAATGACCAAACCTAAGAATAATCAGCATTCCTGAGGAAGAAGGGAAATCTAAAAGTTTGGAAAATATATTTGGGGGAATAATCAAGGAAAACTTCCCTGGCCTTGCTAGAGACCTAGACATCCAAATACAAGACACAAAAAGGACACCTGGGAAATTCATTGCAAAAATATCATCACCTAGGCACACTGTAATCAGGTTATCTAAAGTTAAGACAAATAAAAGAATCTTAAGAACTGTGAGACAAAAGCACCAGGTAACCTAAAAAGGAAAACCTCTCAGATTATCAGGAAATTTCTCAGCAGAAACCCTACAAGATAGAAGGGATTGGAGTTCTATCTTCAGGTTCCTCAAACAAAACAATTATCAGCCAAGAATTTTGTATCCAGTGAAACTAAGCTTCATATATGAAGGAAAGATTCAGTCTTTTTCAGACAAACAAATGCTGAGAGAATTCACCACTACCAAGCCACCTGAAATAGTCAGAGTTCTCTAGAGGGAAGAAGTAATGGAATATATATACATATATTAATGAGTATCAACTCACATGATCACAGAGTCCCACAATAGGTCATCTGCAAGCTGAGGAGCAGGGAGAGCCAGTCCAAGTTTCAGAACTGAAGAACCTGAAGTCCAGTGTTTGAGGGCAGGAAGCATTCAGCATGGGAGAAAGATGTAGGCTGAGTGGCTAAGCCAGTCTCTCTTTTCACATTTTTTTCTGCCTGCTTATATTCTAGTTGCACTGGCAACTGATTAGATTGTGCCCACCCAGATTAAGGGTCGGTCAGCCTTTCCCAGCCCATGGATTCAAATGTTAATCTCTTTTGGCAGCACCCTCACAGACACACCCATGATCAATACTTTGTGTCCTTCAATCCAATCAAGTTGACAGTATTAACCATCATACCACCACTATAAGGATGGCTAAAAGGAGCTCTAAATCTTGAAACAAATCCTGGAAACACAGCAAAACAGAACCTCTTTAAAGCATAAATCTCACTGAACCTATGAAACAAAAATAGAATTTAAAAACAAAAACAAAAAACCACGGTATACAGGCAACAAACAGCATGATGAATGGAATGGTACCTCACATCTCAATACTAACATTGAATGTAAATGGCATAAATGCTCCACTTAAAAGATATAGAATTACAGAATTGATAAGATACCAACCAACTATCTGCTGCCTTCAAGAGATTCACCTAACACATAAGGACTCAAACTTGAGGTAAAGAGGTGGAAAAAGACATTTAATGCAAATGGACACCAAAAGCAAGCAGGAATAGCTATTCTTATATTAGACAAAAATCACTTTAAATCAACAGCAGTTTAAAAGACAAAGAGGGACATTATATAATGTTAAAAGGCCTTATCCAACAGGAAGATATCACATTCCTAAATATATATGCACCTAACACTGGAGATCCCAAATTTATAAAAGAATTGCTAATAGACCTAAGAAATGAGATAGCAACACAATAATAGTGGGGGACCTCAATACACCACTGACAGCACTAGACAGGTCATCAAGACAGGAAGTCAACAAAGAAACAATGGATTTAAACTATACCTTGATACAAATAGACTTAACAGATATATACAGAACCTGCCATCCAACAATTGCAGAATATACATTCTATTCAACAGCACATGGAACTTTCTCCAAGACAGACCATATGATATGCCACAAAACGAGCCTCAATAAATTTAAGAAAATTGAAATTATATCAAGCACTCTCTCAGACCACAGTGGAATAAAACTGAAAATTATCTCCAAAAGGAACCTTCAACACCATGCAAATACATGGAAATTAAATAACCTGCTCCTGAATGAGCCTTGGTTCAAAAACAAAATCAAGACGGAAATTAAAACATTCTCCAAACTGAAGGACAACCTATTAAACCCCCTGGGAGACAGCAAAGGCAGTGCTAAGAGGAAAGTTCATAGCCCTAAATGCCTACATCAAAAAGTCTGAAAGGGCACAAACAGACAATCTAAGGTCACACCTAAAGGAACTAGAGAAACAAGAACAAACCAAACCCAAACACAGCAGAAGAAAGGAAATAACCAAGATCAGAGAAGAACTAAATGAAATTGAAACAAAACAAAAAAACAAACAAAATACAAAAGATAAATGAAACAAAAAGCTGGTTTTTTGAAAAGATAAATAAAATTGATAGACCATTAGCAAGATTTACCAAGAAGGAAGAGAGAAAATCCAAATAAGCTCAATAAGAAATGAAACGGGAGAAATTACAGCTGACACCACAGAGATACTAAAGATTATTCCAGGCTACTATGAACACATATACATGCATAAACCAGAAGAGATGAATAAATTCCTGGAATGATACAATCCCCCTAGCTTAAATCAGGAGGAATAAGATACCTTAAATAGACCAATAACAAGTGGTGAGATTGAAATGGTAATTTAAAAATTACAAACAAACAAACAAAAAAAATCCAGGACCAGATGGATTCACAGCAGAATTCCACCAGACATTCAAAGAAGAATTGGTACCAATCCTATTGACATTATTCCACAAGACAGAGAAAGCGGGAACCCTCCCTTAATCATTCTATGAAGCCAATATCATCCTAATACCAAAACCAGGAAAGGACATAATGAAGAAAGAAAACTACAGGCCAATATCCCTGCTGGACATAGATGCTAAAATCCTTAACAAAATACTAGCTAACTGAATCCAACAACATATCAAAAAGATAACTCACCAAGATCAAGTGGGTTGCATACCAGGAACGCAGCGATGGTTTAACATATGTCAGTCAATAAATGTGATACACCACATAAACAGAATTTTTTAAAAATCACATGATCATCTCAATATATGCAGAAAAAGCATTTGACAAAATCCAGCATCACTTTATAATTAAAACTCTCAGCAAGATCGGCATACAAGGGACAGACCTCAATGTAATAAAAGCCATCCATGACAAACTCACAGCCAACTGAATGGGGAAAAGTTGAGAGCATTCCCTCTGAGAACTGGAAGAAGACAAGCATGCCCATTCTCACCACTCCTCTTCAATGTAGCACTGGAAGTCCTAGCCAGAGCAATCAGACAAGAGAAAGAAATAAAGGCATCCATATTGGTAAACAGGAAGTCAAACTGTTGCTGTTTGCTGATAATATGATTGTTTACCTAGAAAACCCTACAGTCTTCTCCAGAAAACTCCTAGAACTGACAGAAGAATTTAGTGAAGTTTCTGGATACAAAAGTAAAGTACACAAATCAGTAGCTCTTATATACACAAAGAGCAACCAAGCTGAGAATCAAATCAAGAACTCAACCCCTTTTACAATAGCTGAAAAACAACAACAACAACAACAACAACAAACAAAAACAAAAAACAAAAACAAACAAAAAAAAAACCTTAGGATTATACCTAACCAAGGAGGTGAAAGACCTCTACAAGAGAAACTACAAAACATTGCTGAAAGAAATCATTGATGACACAAACAAATAGAAACACATCCCATACTCATGGAAGGGTAGAATCAATCTTGTGAAAATGACCACACTGCCAAAAGCAATCTATGAATTCCGTGCACTTCCCATTAAAATATCACCATCATTCTTCACAGAATTAGAAAAAACAGTTCTAAAATTCATGTGGAACCAAAAAAGAGCCTACATAGTCAAAGCAAAGCTAAATATAAAGAACAAATCTGGAGGCATCATATTACCTGATTTCAAACTATGCTATAAGGCCATAGTCACCAAAACAGCATGGTACTGGTATAAAAATAGGTACACAGACCAATGGTACAGAATAGAGAACCCAGAAATAAACCCAAATACTTATAGCCATCTGATCTTTGACAAAGCAAACAAAAACATAAAGTGGGGAAAGGACACCCTGTTAAACAAATGATGCTAGGATAATTGGCTAGCCACAGATAGGAGAATGAAACTGGATCCTCATCTCTTACCTTATACAAAAATCAACTCAAGATGGATTAAGGACTTAAATCTAAGTCCTGAAACTATAAAAAACAATTATAGAAGATAGCATTGGAAAAACCCTTCTAGACACAGGCTCAGGCAAGGATTTCATGACCAAGAACCAAAAAGCAAATGCAATAAAAGCAAAGATAAATAGCTGCGACTTAATTAAACTAATGAGATTTTGCATGGCAAAAGGAACAGTAAGCAGAATAAACACACAACCCAGAGTGGGAGAAAATCTTCACAATCTATACATATGACAAAGGAATAATATCTAGAAGCTACAACGATCTCAAAAAAAAAATCAGCAAGAAAGAAACAATCTCATCAAAAAGTGGGCTAAGGATATGAATAGACAATTCTTAAAATAAGATATACAAATGACCAACAAACATATGAAAAAAATGCTCAATGTCACCAATGATCAAGGAAATGCAAATCAAAACCACAATGCAATATACCACCTTACCCCTGCAAGAATGGTCTTAAAAAATAAAAAATAAAAATCTAAAAATAGTAGATTTTGGCATGGATGCAGTTAACAGGGAACACTTTCTACAATGCTGGTGGGAATGTAAATTAGTACAGCCACTATGGAAAACAGTGTGGATACTTCTTAAAGAACTATAAGTAGAACTACCATTTGATACAGCAATCCCCCTACTGGGTATCTACCCAGAGGAAATGAAGTCATTATATGAAAAAGATACTTGCACACGCATGTTTATAGCAGCACAGCTCACAATTGCAAAATCATGGAACCAACTCAAATGCCCATCAATCAACGAGTAACTGACAGAAGAGAATTTTTAATTTAGACTCAAAAGCAGTTCTGTCAGTTACAATAAATAAACTGGTATAGATATGCAGTGAAATACTACTTACCCATAGAAAGAAATGAATTAATGGCATTCGCAGTGACCTGCATGAGATTGGAGATTATTATGGTAAGTAAAGTAACCAGGAATGGAAAACCAAACATCCTATGTTCTCACTCATAAGTGGGAGCTAAGCTATGAGGATGCAAAGGCATAAGAATGACACAATGGATTTTGTGGACTCAGGGAGAAAGGGTGGGAGTGGGGCTGAGGGTGAGGGATAAAAGACTACAAATAGGGTACAGTGTATACTGCTCAGGTGATGAATGCACCAAAATCTCACAGATCACCACTAAAGAACTTACTCATGTAACGAAACACCACCTGTTCCCCCAATAACCTATGGAAATTTAAAAAAATTTTAAAAGAAGCAAACAAAAAAAGAATGTTGCTGATTATATCCTGTTTCTAATACTTGCATACAAAATGATTTCCAATAAATTATCCATATGCCCAACAGCTTTTCATTTCTCTTCTTTATAAATGTAAAAATCTTGCAACTGTGTAAATCCTCATATGGTATAAATATTATTGCTCTTCTGCAAAATGGAAGCAAACTCTTGAATAAAAAGGGAATCTCTCTTAACCTTTAAGGTTTTTTAAAAAATATTCATTATCTGTGCTTCTCTTTCTGCTTTTGAGTCTAAATCAAAAATTCTCTTCTGTCAGTTGCAATTACTTCTTCAGTAAGTATTCCTTCTTACTCTCTTTAATTTCATAGATATTTTAAGGATACTATTGATAGAGACAATAAACAAATTGTACTTTTGCAACTACAGGCAAACTTGGCATTCATTCTCTTAACAAATTGTTTATTCTGATCTAGCAACAGCAGCAAGCACTTAAGGATGCTGACTAAGTGGCCCTAAAGACAAAATTATCGGAGACACAGAATGCCATTTCATGTTTCTGTGTATTCTTTCACTTTCACTTTCCAGTTGGCAGTGTGCATGGCCTCAATGTCTGACTGGGATAAATTGTTGTAATTCTAATAATAATAAAAACAATAATCACTCTTTGAAATCAGTTGTGCTCAAAAGGTTTTGTGTTAACTAGCTACAAGTATTTGGCAAACACCCTGTTAATCTTCATTGGGTGTCAATTACTGTTATGTTTATTAAAAATCTAATATTTCAAGGTAGTTTGATAGCTAGATTTCTTATCATCAAGTATTATTTTCAGTCAAGAATCAGGTCTTATATTGGATACTAAAGTTCACCTAACTCTGAACTCTGAAACACCAAGGGAAAAAAGGTTTTTTCAAGCAACGGGTCCTCTGACACCTAGGTAGTGCCATATTGGTTGCTAGTGGAATGAATAGATTTGCACTGGAAGTATACAACAGTGCCATTGGTGATGAAGATATTTGCGTTTCTAGTTCAGAGATGATAAATAGGTGCAAAGAGTTTAAGTAACTTGCCCACAATAAGCAAAACAGCCTACCTAACAGGAAATATACCTTCTATAATATCTAACTGTCTTAAAACAGCCTCACTCAAATTTCTTAAAACCCTAAATTGAGGAAGATTTTGTCCACTTTATCTTGTACAATAGGTACAGAAAGAATATTTTCCCACATATTTTGAAAGAAAGGCTATAGACTAAATGCATGTCCTATGAATTACATTTAATGAAAAGGCCTAATGCTTGAGACGAAGGCATGTGACCTTTTGACTTGCTCAGGATTTTGGATTAAAAGAAATTGTGTGATTAACCTTATTTGCTGGTATGAATTATAATGCAAACAAAGAGCTGAAGTCTTTTTAAAACTTGATAACAACATTTCCTCCACCGACAGTTCTTTCTTTGGTTAATCTGAGATAGACTAGTTACATCAAAACTTACTGGTTCTTATAAAACTGCCATTTTGTAAACTTAAAATGCAGCCAATTGGCACAAAAACTAATTTGGAAAT
>NW_016816210.1:280823-311155 GCF_001698545.2 Rhinopithecus bieti
GAGAAAATCTTCACAATCTATACATATGACAAAGGAATAATATCTAGAAGCTACAACGATCTCAAAAAAAAAATCAGCAAGAAAGAAACAATCTCATCAAAAGTGGGCTAAGGATATGAATAGACAATTCTTAAAATAAGATATACAAATGACCAACAAACATATGAAAAAAATGCTCAATGTCACCAATGATCAAGGAAATGCAAATCAAAACCACAATGCAATATACCACCTTACCCCTGCAAGAATGGTCTTAAAAAATAAAAAATAAAATCTAAAATAGTAGATTTTGGCATGGATGCAGTTAACAGGGAACACTTTCTACAATGCTGGTGGGAATGTAAATTAGTACAGCCACTATGGAAAACAGTGTGGATACTTCTTAAAGAACTATAAGTAGAACTACCATTTGATACAGCAATCCCCTACTGGGTATCTACCCAGAGGAAATGAAGTCATTATATGAAAAGATACTTGCACACGCATGTTTATAGCAGCACAGCTCACAATTGCAAAATCATGGAACCAACTCAAATGCCCATCAATCAACGAGTAACTGACAGAAGAGAATTTTAATTTAGACTCAAAAGCAGTTCTGTCAGTTACAATAAATAAACTGGTATAGATATGCAGTGAAATACTACTTACCCATAGAAAGAAATGAATTAATGGCATTCGCAGTGACCTGCATGAGATTGGAGATTATTATGGTAAGTAAAGTAACCAGGAATGGAAAACCAAACATCCTATGTTCTCACTCATAAGTGGGAGCTAAGCTATGAGGATGCAAAGGCATAAGAATGACACAATGGATTTTGTGGACTCAGGGAGAAAGGGTGGGAGTGGGGCTGAGGGTGAGGGATAAAAGACTACAAATAGGGTACAGTGTATACTGCTCAGGTGATGAATGCACCAAAATCTCACAGATCACCACTAAAGAACTTACTCATGTAACGAAACACCACCTGTTCCCCAATAACCTATGGAAATTTAAAAAAATTTTAAAAGAAGCAAACAAAAAAAGAATGTTGCTGATTATATCCTGTTTCTAATACTTGCATACAAAATGATTTCCAATAAATTATCCATATGCCCAACAGCTTTTCATTTCTCTTCTTTATAAATGTAAAATCTTGCAACTGTGTAAATCCTCATATGGTATAAATATTATTGCTCTTCTGCAAAATGGAAGCAAACTCTTGAATAAAAGGGAATCTCTCTTAACCTTTAAGGTTTTTTAAAAAATATTCATTATCTGTGCTTCTCTTTCTGCTTTTGAGTCTAAATCAAAATTCTCTTCTGTCAGTTGCAATTACTTCTTCAGTAAGTATTCCTTCTTACTCTCTTTAATTTCATAGATATTTTAAGGATACTATTGATAGAGACAATAAACAAATTGTACTTTTGCAACTACAGGCAAACTTGGCATTCATTCTCTTAACAAATTGTTTATTCTGATCTAGCAACAGCAGCAAGCACTTAAGGATGCTGACTAAGTGGCCCTAAAGACAAAATTATCGGAGACACAGAATGCCATTTCATGTTTCTGTGTATTCTTTCACTTTCACTTTCCAGTTGGCAGTGTGCATGGCCTCAATGTCTGACTGGGATAAATTGTTGTAATTCTAATAATAATAAAACAATAATCACTCTTTGAAATCAGTTGTGCTCAAAAGGTTTTGTGTTAACTAGCTACAAGTATTTGGCAAACACCCTGTTAATCTTCATTGGGTGTCAATTACTGTTATGTTTATTAAAATCTAATATTTCAAGGTAGTTTGATAGCTAGATTTCTTATCATCAAGTATTATTTTCAGTCAAGAATCAGGTCTTATATTGGATACTAAAGTTCACCTAACTCTGAACTCTGAAACACCAAGGGAAAAAAGGTTTTTTCAAGCAACGGGTCCTCTGACACCTAGGTAGTGCCATATTGGTTGCTAGTGGAATGAATAGATTTGCACTGGAAGTATACAACAGTGCCATTGGTGATGAAGATATTTGCGTTTCTAGTTCAGAGATGATAAATAGGTGCAAAGAGTTTAAGTAACTTGCCCACAATAAGCAAAACAGCCTACCTAACAGGAAATATACCTTCTATAATATCTAACTGTCTTAAAACAGCCTCACTCAAATTTCTTAAAACCCTAAATTGAGGAAGATTTTGTCCACTTTATCTTGTACAATAGGTACAGAAAGAATATTTTCCCACATATTTTGAAAGAAAGGCTATAGACTAAATGCATGTCCTATGAATTACATTTAATGAAAAGGCCTAATGCTTGAGACGAAGGCATGTGACCTTTTGACTTGCTCAGGATTTTGGATTAAAAGAAATTGTGTGATTAACCTTATTTGCTGGTATGAATTATAATGCAAACAAAGAGCTGAAGTCTTTTAAAACTTGATAACAACATTTCCTCCACCGACAGTTCTTTCTTTGGTTAATCTGAGATAGACTAGTTACATCAAAACTTACTGGTTCTTATAAAACTGCCATTTTGTAAACTTAAAATGCAGCCAATTGGCACAAAAACTAATTTGGAAATAAATCTCTTTAGAGTATGGTTGTTGTTAAATGATGATAATGATAGGTTGAAACACTACAAATCGATCTGGTCTTTTGTTTGTTTCCTTGCTTTTCTCAAAAAACAAATAATGTTTTCCTTTTGTTTGGGCCACTCCCATTCATGCTTTGTCCACTGCAGAGGCAAACTGAGGAATAATGGTTTTGCTTCCAAGGTAGGTTATGATCAGAAAGATAATCATGAGGTAGGCTGCCAAATTCTTAAAAGAATGGGCTCTGGGCCTGAGAGAATAGGACTGAATACTGGCTGTAGCATTTATTGACTGTGTAACCATGGGCAAGGGTCTCTATCTCCCTACACCTCAATGTTGCCATCTATAGATTAGGGGTGAAAGCTGTACCTATGTGGACTAAACAAAAAACTGTACCTATGTGGAAAACTGTACCTATGTGGACTAAACACTTAGCATAATGCCCGTTATACGGTAAGTGAGCGATCGATAAATGAGAGCCATTGTTACGTTAACATGAATTTGTAACTTCTTTATGTTGACATTTGTTACCAAGGCTGAGCAGAAGTCAAAGAAGATATAGATCATAATTGGATTCATTAATTTACGGGCCAATTTTACCTTCGTCAGATGCATACCTTATCACATAAGTTCATTTACTTAGAAAAAAACACTCCATTGTGATTACTGTTTCATTCGTGGTTGCCCTTGCTTATCCTTGAAAGCAACTGTCACACAATCTATATCCTGCTTTTTTGCTGTCACATCGGCCACAAAGCCAGCAATGCCACTTATATCCCCCCTCTGCATTTAGCCTGTCACCACACCCTGCTGTGTTTCTGTTCTAAGGCATCACTAATGTCAGCCCCACGCTCTGCATTCTCATAAACACAACATTCTGGCCCTCATTATCACAAATTCAAGCTAAATCCAAACTATTTCCCATGGACCTACTTCACTTGCATCAACTGTTACCTTAAGAAATCAACACATCCAAAGTCTTGCCCTAACAACTTTTACACCCAAAGCATAAGCAGTAGAAAACATGTGCTCCCTGCCCCCCAGAAATCTGATTTGGGACTTCTGTTATTCTCCATTGCTACAGCAAGTCAGTGTAACTCAGCTGGCTTACATTATAGCAGGCTTCTTTATTTGAAGAGGTGATTTTCATACCACATTAACAATCTTCATAAGATCCTGTTTCTAGATACTCTTATAACTCTGACCACTCACCCAGCAATCTCCACTATCATCTAACAGAATTATGTTTCTTCAGAGTCAGTCTATCCAACAGGCCCTGAGTTTCCATAATCTTGTGTCATGAACATCACAACCGGCAATTCAGAGTCAGAAGTCCTCAGTTCTTTTGAACTTTATCAACTCTGTCTCTCTCATCTGATAAACCAATATATTCAAGGAAGGAAAAAAAACGCCCACTGCCAAACCACAGACTCCCCTTTACATTCTTCCAAATAGAAGGCTTATTTTCATCCTTATCGTAATTATTATTTACATCCAGAGCAATGTATCACAATAGTATGTGTGGGTGTTGGGTGGGTAGGGGGAGGTCAATGTACCAGGGAGGTGCATAAGAATCACCAAGGTGGGAGAAACCCATCTTTAAAACAATAAATCAGTAAAACATTTTTGACAGGAAGGTATCCTGAATGGTAATTTAACATTCATATTAGGTAGGAAAAAATATTTTAAGGAAATAGACAGGCCCAATAGTTTCTAGTGAAATCATATGAGCTACCTTTTAATTGTATCTTTTAAAGTAAAATAATTATATTTTATTTTAGTAGATATTTAAAATGTTATTTACTTTAAATCTTAATTAATGTTAAAGAAAACATTTCATCTATAGCCCTCAAAATGTAGGTTTTGTAAAAATTTGAGACAAACAAATCCAGAATAAATCCCATTTCAAAAGAAGAATGCTTTGAGCAGTGGCTTTGACCACTTTACTTTACTCAAGCGTTCTTTAAAATACCAACTTCTACCTGAAATTTTCTATCATCAAAGATATAACAGCAATGGACCTCACTAAACACAGTATAATCACCAATAAAAGTTAATGGAAGATGTTACATGTAAGAGTTGCTCAAAACTTCCCACTCCTCTGCAAAAAAAAAAAATCTTAAGTCTGTGAAATCACTAATGTAAAGTAGAATCTATAAATATAGGAATCTTAAAATGTAGGAATTAGTGATATTTTCTACCTTGTGTCCATCAATGAACACTAGCAAATAGTTAATACTTAAAATGTAGAATGTGAGCAATAAACAGAACTTCAGACCTTTAGCCCAGTATCCTGTCTCTCATGGGAACTTCTTCTACTTGATTTTTGTATATTAGTCTGAGATCAATCATTTCCACTGACAGAAAGCTCATTCCTTTTAGAAGCAGTCTCTTCTATTTTGTTAATGAAAAGAATAGAACTGAAATTTTCCTGCTTGGAACATCTGTCGGTTCTAGTGATGCCATATGGAGCCATGCAAAATAAGCTTAACCATTTCAACATGACAGACCCTCAAATACATCCAGTTCATGTAAACAAACTTCAAAGTCTTCTATTCTCTAGGCTAACAGTTGTTTCCATCACTCACTTTAGAAAATGAAAAGTCAGGTTGACCTACCTCTGGAGTACTATCCTGCACTAGTTGCAAGTCCTCCGCAAGTTATTTAACCTCTATGAAACTTAAGTTTTCATGTATGAATAATACCATTTATTTCACAAATTTGTTGTAAGGATTACAAGTAATGTATATTAGTTGCTTAAAGAGTACTTTAAAACTTTCAAAAAAGCATTGCTATTATCATCAGCTTTGCTTTACTGTTATCTCTAGGGATTTTATTCCCAGTAACACAACAAATCTCCAATAACAACAATGAGAATAATAAACATAAAAATTATTATTATTGTGATGATCACAGTTACCCTACAGGTAGAATGTTTGATAAGTTTGTTTGCTTGTTTGTTTGTTTAATCTCATTCGATTCTCCCAACAACCCAGAGAGTAGGTGCTATTCTCCATATACAGATGGGAAAATTGAGGCTCTAACAAGTTGGGCAATTTGCCAAAGCTCTACCCAGGAAGAGTGAAGCTAAGTTGTAATTCTTACCTGCCTAACTTTAAAGTTCATGTTGTTAACTATATTGCATTTCTAAATTTTGTTTATAATTCTAAATTTTTACAGAGGGTAATGATTCAACGGATAAATCCTTCTTACTCCTTGACTATTATCATTTTAAATAAACTTCAAGAATTGTACCCTCTCACCTTCTGTAAGTTATAATATAGCAAGAAAGCCTTCCCAGGTGCCAGCCCCATGATCCTGGACTTCCCAGTCTCCAGAACTATAACCCAACAAATTTCTGTTCATTACGAATTACCCAGTCTGCACTATTTGGTTATAGTAACATGAACTACGATAGGATCAGACTGTTACCCCTATACCTATTATAGCATTATATTATATTATGCTTTCTTGACTACCGTCCAAATATCTGAGAACAAACATTTGCAATGACAGGTAATTCATTCATTCTGGAGACAGGTTTTTTTTTTTTTTTTCCTGACAAGAGAATAACTGAAATGTTCTGTTTGTAACATCCACCCATTGGTCCTAGTTATGCGACATGGAGCTACACGAGATGAACATGCCCATTTTCAATATTGGGAGCCTGAAATCACTAACTCCCTGTTGCTATGCACAAGTATTAAATTCAGTTAAAGGAAGAAATAAAGTTATAAATGGGGTAAAGATGAGTTTGTGGGCTGAGATTTACTTGCTACAAGTAGAAATGTTACAGGAAAAGGTGGGAGACGGGCTGATATGTAGCCAAATGTACTTAATGAGCAGAGTGATCACCTTCCTGTTTTGACTGGTAGGTGTCCACGTTTTATCAGTTGAAAAATAATTGTCCAGTCGCTCAAATGGACAACACTGGCCCTAGGGCTCTCCTTATTTTTCAGTAGGACTGATTGAGGCCATGAGAGATTTTCTCTTATGTCATTACATCTATATCACAGGCATATTCAATCTACCATTCATACCATCACTTACTAATTTGTTATTTTAAGACACAATACGGTTTTCTGATAATTTTTCAATAAGTAATTTCATGCCTATACCTGAAGATTTTGATTTATAAAGTCAGAAAAAGCTGATCTACTTAACAGACTTTGTAACATGAGTGAATTCTTACAGCATTAAGACATGTTAAGATGTAAGCACACACTGACAATATCAAAATTGAACAAACTCCAACATACTTTGCTAGTATGCCGAAGTGTAAATCGAAAATCTGAGGAGCAAGACTTATATAGCAATAAAACTGCAGAAATACATATTCATAAAGGTAGCACTTTGCAAAACAAATAACAAATAAAACTGGAAATACTCCTTCCCTAAACCTTGAATCACCATGACAGCTCCAGCATGTATGAATTCTTAAATATGTATAAAAAGGATGTCAAGTTTTAACTAAAAGTAGCTATGTGTAGATATGTATTATGTCTTATATCCTGCCTCTAGTATTTATCAAACTCTACAAAGGGCTAAAAATAGCCCAAGACCTAAAACAGTGTAACCTTATACCTGAGAACGTAAATGCAAAGATCACATTCTAAATTGGCACTGTTACTACTAATACAAAATGTGCATTAGCTGTCTTGGTATTTTTGTGAATTGTGCCTCTGCATAACAGGATCTAAAATACTTCTCCAATACAGGGCTAAAACTTTGAATGCTACACAGAAGCGGATGAGATTATTAACTATTTCCACCACTACTAAAGCTTATGGCTGGCCTCAGCTGTCACTGAGTCAACTGAGGTCTAGACAGCAGAAATGGCAGTTGTAGCTATGTCACTAAGAGACAGCAATAAGCGCTAAGGCTTTGGCTTCTATTTTTAGTATGACCTCAGTAAAGTATGACAGATTTGCAGCCACTTGTCAATGAAGCTTCATCTATTCAAATCGCAAGGTCTCATTTTAACAAAGTTGGTGATCCTTAATCACATGAAAATATTTTTTCTCAATGCAGAGTATGTGCACAAAAATCAGATTCAGATGCTTTTTTTCAGAATTTTCATTCTTGTCAACGAAAGTTTTTTTCAAAATTTTCATTCTTGTCGATGAAAGTTATACTGACCTTTTATGTCTGACGAGAATGGAAATTCTGCTTCATTAAAGAAATGCATATACACATACATACGTGTGTATATATGTATATTTATATATATGTACATGATCGATGTGTTTATTTTTAACAAATTGAATAAGCATTTTTTAAAACTATCTTTTCCCAGCATTTTTACAACTTTTCCCCAATTCCATCCTTATGATACTTATATAGGAAAAGTTGAATGAATGTGAATGTTCTTATAAAGATGAATAAACTAAAGTAGATAAGGGTTCAATCAGTTTCGCAAGGTTGCAAAGTAAGAATCTAGCTAGGCCATTTGACTGACAGCGATGAAAATCTCAACTAAGTAGAGGTACAAAAAAATACAGTAAGAAACTGTCCAGAAACACTCATATGATTAAATTAATTTTTTCCTTATGAACATCTCATCTCCTTTGAGGTGATGACACATTTCTATTACCAGATAATGACAAGACAAGACAGTGAGTGAGTAAATCAGTGAGTTGATAGGCGAGTCTGCTATGTACAAAACACTGTACTAGGCCTCCTATGGAATGGAGATAGAAAGAAGACAGCATTATGTATAAATAGAGGATATTTATTATTTTCTGGAAATTTAGGATAAACATGAAAACTTACAAATAAGCTAATGCACTATTTATATTGGCAGGCTGAATATACACATGTACATACAGGGACTTGGCCTTTCTTGCACCCACTGGTAGAAAGAGTGTTAATGCTTGCAAAGAAATGACTGTGGGTAGTTGTACAAAATGTGACCAGGAAATAGAGTAAGAATGGAACCTGGCTTATGACTCTGACCTTTCTCACACAAAAACATCACCAAGCCTTCAAAAAAGGGTTCAGGCAAAAATAGTCACGTCAGCAAAATTCCAGTTTAGGTAACTGACGGTGATTAAAGTTTTCTCAAAAATAAACTGCTGGCCATAAGGTTCAATTTCAGTCTCAAAATATGGTTAGGTTAATTTCTACTAATTTTCGCCATCTTATGAAATAACTAGATGCTACAAATCTTTGTCAATTTTCTTTCCTTCAAGACTTAAAGTAAATTTGAATCATTTTTATTTTTTCTTCTCTATTTTCCCCAAAAGGGTGATATATGTAATGTCTTTCATGTTGTTTGAAAGAAAACATCAAAACATCCTTTTATTTTATTTTATTTTATTTTTTGAGATGGAGTCTCGCTCTGTTGCCAAGGCTGGAGTACAGTGGCACAATCTCGGCTCACTGCAACTTTCACCTCTCAGGTTCAAGCAGTTTGCTGGGATTACATGCTCAAGCCACCATGCCTGGCTAATTTTTGTATTTTTGGTAGAGACAGGGTTTCACCATGTTGGCCAGGCTGGTTTCAAACTCGTGACCTCAAATGATCCTCCTGCCTTGGCCTCCCAAAGTGCTGGGATTACAGGCATAAGCTGCCACACCCATCCTGAAACATCATTTTAATAAGTCTAAGGTTGCTATTAAAATTATATTAGAGATTCTTCCCTTCATTAAGCAAATAATTATAAGATTCTGGCCATAATTTTTATAATGAAAGAATAAACTAGATATAGAAATAATTTTTAAAATTCTCATATATGTACACATATATATACACATATATATGTGTGTGTGTGTATATATATATATTCACTTATTTGTATATCTATATATATATTCACTTATCTGTATATCTACTCTCTTTGTACCTGGCTATGTATGGATCAAAATACTAATATCTTTATTTTTAAATTAATTTATTTATGCTCTGCCTGATTAAGAACTGATGTATGTGTAAAAATAGTACAGTTGAAATGAAGTTAGGGAGACATTAAATTCTGTTGCAATGTTATCCCACATGAATCCCCTGTACTTGAAAACCAACAGTAGAAAGAAAGCCAAAAGAAAAGAAGAAAAAATATGATTTGATGGTTACCTTAGAAAACCATGGGTAGTATAACTCCTTGGTGATCTACAGAGGTATGATAATAATGTAATTCTTAGAAAGGTTAGGATTTGATTTTGAGATAGCCCTTAAAACCAAAATATGTTTCACTACAGTACCAAAAATCAAATTTCAAAATTTTCACAATTGAATAAATTTCAGTCTAACATCAAGAAACTTAACAGAAGTATATTTACAACAACACCTCACTTTCAGTGAGGTCAGTGTTTGAAGAGTCACGTATACTGTTGTCAATCATGTTAATACTTTTTGGTCTAAGAACTCTTACTATTAACATGCAACATTCATTTTCTTTCTTTTTTATTTTCTTTCCTTCTTCTTCCTTCCTTCCTCTCCTTCCGTTCTTCTTCCTTCCTTCCCTTCCTTCCTTCCTTCCTTCCTTCCTTCCTTTCCTTCCTTCCCTTTCCCTTTCTCTCTTTCTCTCTCTCTTCTTTCTTTCTTCCCTCCCTCCCTCCCTCCTTCTCTCTCTCTCTCTCTCTCTCTCTCTCTTTCTTTCTTTCTTTCTTATTTTATTTGAGATGGAGTCTCAAGCACTCTGTCACCCAAGCTGGAGTGCAGTGGTACTATCTGGGCTCACTGCAACCTCTGCCTCCAAGGTTCAAGTGATTCTCCTGCCTCAACCCCCAGAGTAGCTGAGATTACAGGCTCCAACCACCACACTTGGCTAATTTTTGTGTTTTTAGTAGAGATGGGGTTTTGCCATGTTGGCCAGGCTGGTCTCAAACTCCTCACCTCAGGTGATCAGCCCACCTCAGCCTCCCTAAGTGCTGGGATGATAAGCATGAGCCACTGCGCCAGGCCACATTCATTTTCTTATACTCATTTTAATTTTCTCAAAATGTATATCATTTAGGTATCTTCTTCCTGTATTTTCTCAAAATATTTTACCTCATCCCTATAACACATGTTTTAAAGGCTTGAGATTAGAAGAATACAAATTACAAAACTGTACCAAATGCATGCCTTTACTCTCTTTTTAACAAAGCTCATGTTTTATTTAAGACTTGCTATGCAGGACTCAAGAGACTCATGGGTGGTGACATAAGAGAAAGCTGGGAATAAAACAAGTATTAACATGCTTTACCCAGATGCTTACATAAGCAAACCAAGTTATTATTTCAAACTTGGAAATTCATTTTTTTAATCATTGCTAAAAATTGCATGTATTTATTGTGCATAGCATGATGTTCTGAAATATGTATACACCGTGGAATGGCTAAATTGAGCAAATTAATACATGCATTACCACAAACACTTACCATTTTTGTTACAAGAACACTTAAAATCTACTCCTAGTAATTTTGAAGAATACATACATTATTATTAACTGTAGTAACATGTTGTACACTAGATCTCTTGAACTTAATCCTCCTATCTAACTGAAATTTTGTATCACTTTACCAACATTTCCTCAACTACTCTCCCCCCAGCCTCTTAATAACCACAGTTCCACTCACTGTTTCAATGAGTTCAACTTTTTTAGATTCTAAGTGTGAGATCGCATGTTATTTGGTCTGTGCCTGGCTTACCACACTTTACATAATGTCCTCCAGGTTCATCTACATTGTTACAAATGACAGGATTTCTTTTTTAAGGCTAAATACTATTCCGTTGTGTATATATACCACGTTTTCTTTATCCATTCACCCACTGATAGAACTTAGGTTGATTTCCTATCAGGCTGTTGTGAATAATGCTACAATGACCATGGAAGTGCAGCTATATCTTTTGCATACTGATTTCAGTTCCTTTGGATATATATCAAGTAGTGCGATTGGTGGATCACGTGGTAGATCTATTTTTTAATTTGGAAGGGACCTCCACACAATTTTCCACAGTGTCTATACTATTTTTATTCCCACCATGTGTGGGGGTTCCCTCTCTATATCCTCACCTTTTTTATAACAGCCATCTGTCATCATTTTGATAATAGTCATTCTACCTGGTGTGAGGTGATATTTCATTGTTGTTTTAATTTGCATTTCTTATGTGATTAATGAGGTTGAGCATTTTTTCATGTACCCATTAGTCAATCGTATTGTCTTCTTTTAAGAAATGCCTGTTCAGATCCTTTGTCCATTTTTAAAATCAGGTTATTTGTTTTCTTGCTATTGAGTTTCTTGAGTTCCCTACATATTTTGAACATTAATCCCTTATGAGATGTATGGTTTGCACATATTTTGTCTCAGTCCAAAGGTTGTCTTTACATTCTGATGTTCCCTTCACTGTGCATGAGCTTTTTTATTTTGATGCAATCCCATTTGTGTATTTAGATGTAATCCCTTTTGGCCTGTGCTTTGGGGTAATACGCCCAAAAATCATTATCCAGATCAATATCATGGAGCTTCTCCCCTAAATTTTCTTCAACGGGTTGAATATCCCTTATCTGAAATGCTTGAGACAAGAAGTATTTTGGATTTGGATATCATTTTTTTTTTTCATTTTGAAATATTTGCATTAAACAGTTGAGCATCCCACATTCAAAGATCCAAAATGCAAAATATTCCAATGAGCATTTCCTTTGAGCATCAGTTACATTGGCACTGAAAAAGTTTAAGATTTTGAGGTATTTCAGATTTTGGATTTGGGATACTCAAATTGTAATCGTTTTACAGTTTTAGGTCTTACATATAAGACTTTAATCCATTTTGAGTTTATTTTTGTATCTGATGTAAGATGAGGGTCTAATTCCATTCTTCTACATGTGGACATCCATTTATTCCAAC
This sequence comes from Rhinopithecus bieti, assembly GCF_001698545.2. Classification (NCBI taxonomy): domain Eukaryota; kingdom Metazoa; phylum Chordata; class Mammalia; order Primates; family Cercopithecidae; genus Rhinopithecus; species Rhinopithecus bieti. The sequence continues at coordinate 293,211 of NW_016816210.1, forward strand.
AGAATTTATTGAAGATACTGTCCTTTCCCCATTGTGTGTTCTTGGCACCTTTGTCAAAGATCAATAACTGTAAATGTGTGGATTTATTTCTGGAGTCTCTATTCTATGCTATTAGTCTATGTCTCTGCTTTTACACCAGCACCATGTTGTTTTGATTATTACAGCTTTGAAATATAATTTGAAATCATGTAATGTGATGCTTCTGGCTTTGTTCTTTTTGTTCAAGAATGCCTTGGCTATTTAGAGTCTTTTGTGGTTCCATACAAATTTTAGAATGGTTTCTATTTCTGTGAAATTTTAATAGAGATTATAGTTAATCTGTAAAATGTTTATATCTCTTGGGTAATATTAACATTTTAACAATATGCTTCCAATCCATAAACACGACATATCTTTCCATTTATTTGTGTCTTCTTTAATTTCTTTCATCAATATTTCATAGTTTTCAGCATACAGGACTTTTATCTCCTGGGTTAAATGTTATCCGAAGTATTTCTTTTATTTTTATTTTTTGGTAGCTACTTTAAATGGAATTGTTTTCCTTATTTATTTTTTGGATAGTTTCTTGTTAATGTACAGAAACGATATTGATTTTTGTATGTTGATTTGGTGTCCTGTATATTTACTAAATTCATTTATTAGATCTAATAGTTTTTGTGAAATCTTGAGGGTTTTCTGTGTATTAAGATCCTGATATCTGCAAACAGAGATAATTTAACATTTTCTTTCCAATTTGGATGCCTTTTATTTCTTTTCTTGCCTAACTGCCCAGGCTAGGACTTTCAATCTGATTTTGAATAGACGTGGTAAAAGTGGGCATCCTGCTCTTGCTCCTGATATCAGAAAAAAAGCTTTCAACTATTTGCTACTGAGAATGATGTTAGCTTTCAGTTTGTCACGCACAATCTTCATTGCATTGAGGTACATTCCTTCTGCACCAATTTATTGAGAGTTTTTAACATAAAATGATGTTCAATTATGTCAAAAGCTTTTCTATATCTCTTGAGACGATCATAGGGATTTCATCCTTCATTCTGTTAATGTGAGGTATCACATTTATTGATTTCTATATGTTGAAAAATGCTTACATCCCAGATATAAATCCCACTTGATCACAATGAATGACTTTTAATGTGCTGTTGAACTCAGTTTGCTAGTATTTTGTTGAAGATGTTTGTATTAATCCTGATCAGGGATACTGTCCTGTATTTTTAAATTTTCCTTACAGTGGCATTGTCTGGTTTTAATATCACAGTAATGCTGTCTTCATAAAATAAGTTTGAATGTAGTCCTTCTTCAACTTTTTTGAAAGAGGTCTAGGAGAATAGATACTAGTTCTTTTTTAAATGTTTGATAGAATTCAGCAGTGAAGCTATCAGGTCCTAAGCTTTGCTTTAATGGGAGACTTTTTATCACCAAATCAATAACATTACTCATTATTGTTCTGTTCAGATTTTCTATGCATTCATGATTTAGTCATGGTAGGTTGCATGTTTCTTGGAATTTATCCATTTCTTCTATGTTGCCCAATTTTTGGCACATAATTGTTCATAGCAGTCACATGCTATTGTGGCCTCAGTTGTAATGCCTTCTTTTTCATTTCCTATTTTGAGTTTTTTTTCTTAGTCTTGCTAAAGGTTTGTCAGTTTTGTTTATCACTGCAAAAAACAACCCTTAGTTTTATTAGTCTTCACTATTGTTCTTCTAGTCACAATCTCATTTATTTTTGCTCTCATCTTTATTACTGCCTTCCTTCTACTAACTTTAAGCTTAGTTAATTCTTATCTTTCTAGTTCCTTGAGATATAACATTAGATTGTTTATTTGAGATCATTTTTTTCTTTTTTGATGTAGACATTTATTACTATAAAATTCCTTATTAGATTGGCTTTTTGTGTGTCCCATAAGTTTTGGGATGATAAATGTATATTATTTTTTGTCCCAGGATATTTTTAAATTTCCCTTTTAATTTATCTTGGACAGATTTGTTGCTCAGAAATATGTTGTTTAATTTCCAGGTATTTGTGAATTTTATAAAGTTGCTCCTGGTATTGATTTCTAGTTTCATGCCACTGTGGCCAGAAAATAATACTTGGTAGGATTTCAATCTTCTTAAATGCATTGAGACTTGCTTTGTGGCCAAGCATGTGATCCATCCTAGAAAATGTTCCATGCATACTTGAGAAGAATATGTATTCTGCTATGATTGGATGGAATATTCTGTATGTCTGTTAGATTTATTCTATTTGGTCTGATGTTTCATTGTTGACTTTTTTCTGAATGATGTGTTCATGGCTAAAATTGGGGTATTGAAGTGCTCTACTATTGTTGTATTGCAATCTATTTCTCCCTTCAGATCTATTAATATTTGCTTCATATATTTAGATGCTCCAATTTTGGGTGCATGTATATTTACAATTATTATAACTTCTTGATGAACTGATACTTTTATCATTATATAATGACCTTTTCTCTTTCTTTTAGCTTCTGACTTAAGGTCTATTTTATCTAATATAAGTATAACTACCCTTGCTCTCTTTTGGTTTGCATTTGCATAGAATATTCCTTCACTCTCAGTCTATATATGTTCTTCAATGAGAAGTGAGTTTCTTGCAGGTGCCATACATTTAGATCTTTTTAAAATCCATTTAATCACTCCATAACTTTTTATTGTAAGATTTAATCAATTTGCAATCAAGGTACTTATCGATAGGTAAGGATTTACAACTGTTATTTGTTAATTATTTTCTGATTGTTTTGTAGGTCTTTTGTTCCTTTCTTCTTCTGTTGCTGGCTTCCTTTGTGATTAGGTGATTTTCTCTAGTGTAAGCTTTGATTCCTTACTTTTTAATCATTTGTGTACTTATTGTAGTTTTTGCTTTGTGGTTCCAATGAGGCTTACATTAAACATCTTAAAATTATAACAGGTTATTTTAAGCTGATAACAAATTAACTATGACCACATACCAAGACTCTATACTTTAATTCCACACACACAACCCTACATTTTATTTTCAGTGTCACAATTTAGTTGTTTTTATATTGTGTATCTTATAAAAATTATTATAGCCATTGCTTTTAAATAATTTTATCTTCTAATTTTATACAAAAGATATAAGTAATGTATATACCATCATTCGTTACATTATTAGAATATTCTGAATTTGATACATACTTAATTTTACTAGTGGGTTTTATACTTTCATATATTTTAGTGCTACTAATTATCACTGTTTTCTTCCATCTTTAAGGATTATCTTGAGCCTTTCTTCTAAGACTGGTCTGTTCATAATGAATTCTCTAAGCTTTTATTTGTCTGGGAAAGTCTTTCTCTCTCTTTCATTTCTAAAAAACAGCATTGCCAGGTAAAGTATTCTTTGTTGGCTTTTTTTTCCCTTTAGCACTTTGAATATATCATCCAATGTCTTTTGCCCTGTAAGATTTCTGCTGAGAAATCTGCTATTAGACTTATTGGAACTCCATTACATATTTTATGCTCCCTTTCTCTTGCCGCTTTTAGGATACTCTCTTTGTCTTTGATTATTTAACAGTTTAATTATAATATGCCTTGGTGTAGTCTGGCTTGATTGAATTTTATTTGACCTTCCTGTACCTGGATATTCATTATTTCCCCCAGATTTATGAAGTTTTCTGTTATTTCTTTAAATAAGCTTTCCACCCCATTTTCTCTGTCTTTTACTTCTGGAACTCCTGTAACTTGCACATTTGCTATTTTGATGCTGTTCTATAAGTTCCATAAACTTTCTTCAGTCCCTTTTATTATTTTCAATGACCTTACTGTATATTTTCAAATAACCTGTCTGTAAGTTCACATGTTCTTTCTTTTGCTTGATTAATTTTGCTTCTAAAGCTCTTCATTGCATTTTTTTTTTCATTTCATTAATTCTGTTTTTCAGTCCCAGGACTTCTGTTTGATTTTTAAAAATAATTTCAATCTCTGATAAATTTCTAGCTTAGGCCATTTATTCTTTTCTTGATTTCATTGAGTTGTTTCTATGTATATTCTTAATTTTCACTGAACTTCCTTAGAATGACTATTTTGAATTCTCTGTTGGGTTGTTCATATGTCTCTATTTCTTAGGGGTCAGCTACTGAGAGATTTTATTATGTCCTTTCAGTGCTATTACGTCTCCTTAGGTTTTCATGTTTCTTTTTGCCTTATATTAATATCTATGCACTTGTCAAAGCAGGGGCTTATTTTAGTCTTTGCAGACCGACTTTATACAGGAAAGACCTTCACTAGTCAGCCCATCCAAACATTCTGGGCAGGACATCTGGTATGGTCCATGGGTGAGTTTGTTGCTTAAGTCTTTTTAAGCAGGCTAGCCTGGGTGAGCGGATGGGTGGGTCTGGTACCTGGATCCGTGGGGTTGGGCCTTAAGCCTTGGTCTATAGGAGTCCACCTTTTTATTGAGTCCATGGTTGTATGCCTGTTGACTATACCATGAGGGCAGGCCTAGAGCCTGTATCCACAAGGGCAAGTCTGGAGCCTGGGTTCACAGGAGCTGACTTGATGCTGGAGGTGGCCTTGAGCCTTTGTTTGCAGAAGTTGGGGAGGCACTGGAACGAGCCCGGGATCTGAGTCCACAGTGCACTACCCAATAGTGATACTGAGGTCCAAGTTTGTGGGAGCAGATTTGGGTCTTGGGTCTAAGGGGCCTGGTGTAGAAAATCAGTCTTCAGGGAGGTCCTGGGGCCTCCATTTACAGAGACTGGCCTGGCACTGGGGTCTACCAGGATGGGCTGAGACCAGGTCTCCTGAGACCTGAGGCCACAAGTGCCAGCCTTGAGACTGGATGTGTGGGTGCTGGCCTGGAACCTATGCCCACATTATTAGCCTTAATCCTGAGATTGTGGGGGCCAACCTGCAACCTGGGTTTACAGGAGTGATCTTGAAACCTGGGTTTATTTTGGCTGGTCCAGTACTTTCCCTTGAAGTCCACTGGAACAGTCCTTGAGCCTGGGCCAGCTGGAATGTTATGATGCATGAATGGGCTTAGCACTGGGCAGGCCTCGTGCCTGTGTCTGCAGATGCTTGCCTGGTGCCTGAAGCTAGGAGTACTGACTGACCTGGTGCTGAGGCAAGCCTGATCTGTAACCTAGAGTAATCCTCGTGCCTCAGAGGCTGGCTTGGCACTCAGTTGACATCAAGCCTGTATCCATAGTAGCTAGCCTGATGACTAGAACTACGGAAGCCAGCTTGGTGTTGCAGCAGGCCTGAAACCCGGCACTCTGAGGGTTGATCCGGCACTGGTCTGGAGTCTGGGGCCACTGGGGCTGGCCTGGCAGTAGAGTAACACAGACACCAAGTCCTCTGTGCAGACTAAAAGCCAGAGGCTTATGAAATTCTGCCTGGCAGTAAATGGGTTGAAGGTTTTGTTCATAGGTATTAGCCTGGAATCTGTGGCTGTGGGGGACCTGTTCAGTGCCTCATTTTACTGCGATAAGTCTGGCATTGGAGTCTGAGGCAATATCTGGTGCTCACTTCCCTCTACTTGCCCCAAGAGGAGGCATCTCTCTCCAGCCTGTACTGCCTGATTTTGGAAGAAGGGTGATGCAGATCCTGTAAGACTCTCCCTCCTACCTTCTTTGATACGTTTTTTCTTATTTCTGTGCCATATGTAGGTGCTATAATTTCCTTAGTTCTTGTTAAGGTATTTTCTTGAATGGATAGTTGTGCAAATTGATGCTTCTGCACAGTGACAAATGCTGGAAAGTTCCATTCCACCATGTTGATGATGACCAACTAGGAGTTTGTCTTTACAGAACTAAAAGCACCAGGGCAGAAGAATATTAGCACAAAGACAATTAATGAAGAAATAATTGTAAAACCAAATGCAATTAGTATCATATTCAGTAGAGATATAGTTTAATATTTTAAGGCACATTGTGATTGTTAAGTACAGAAAGTCACAAAAGACTGTCCTTCTTTTTTAAGCAATGGAGTCAACATTTTCAATAAAACCAGATAATCCCAAATCCTTTGGTTGACTGATAACACACCTTTATCACCCACATCCTCGAGTAGCTCTCCAAGGTTCTGAATCATAAGTGCTTCTAATTATTCCAGAGCCAGAATGCTAGTTCATGGCAGTCAACCCTAAAAGGCAGAAGATGCAGAGAACATTGCCTGAGCTTCCGAGTCATCAACCACAAATTACTTTATTTTGAGTAATTCCTCAACATATAAAACTAAAATCTAAAATAAGCCTGAAGTTTATTTCATCTGATTTGTACAGCTTACTTGACGAGCCAAGCTCTTGAAGACAGGCAAAATTGGGCTTTAATCCACAGTGAGAAGCAGACTGACTGTCTTCAAGTTGGTGCTAAAGTTGTTCTCATGTAAAAGGCATTCTTGGATTAATTCCACTGATTCTAAATATTACTTTACATATTAATACTTACTATAACTTGTATTTTAGAATTTGTGTTTGTAATTCTTCTCATTGATTTATATTTTATCTCTCACAACTAAATTGTATGCTTATTGATAATGGTAGATCGTGTGTCTAACTTTTCATATCTAAAAACACGGTTTTATGTAAAGGGTTCTTAACAATGATGCTTTAATGAATGAAACACTATAAGTAAACATACCAGTCAATTCTGCCTTTCACTTCAATTTTAAATTTTTCTATTCAGGAAAAAGAAGGCTATCAAGACGACCAATTACATATATTAATATATAATGCCTCTGGCTCCTACCTGTAACTTTAGGTTAGTGGTAGCTTCTTTATCCTATCATTTTCAAACTTCTATGGTATATAACAATCATTAGACTCTTTACAATTTATATGAAAATATTAGGTTGGTGCAAAAGTAACTGTGGTTTTACCATTACTTTAATAGCAAAACCGCAATTACTTTTGCACCAACCTACTAATTTTAAGAAAGATTTTGAAACTCTGTATTGAGCTAATTTCTATGTAGATCTGCATATTCCCTATGGAACTGCTGTGAGTTAAACGTAGACAGCAAGGATTGATAGTATAATTAAAATCAAGAGCACATTTTCGAACTATGAAAGACATTTGAGATCAACTAGCCTAAGCTTCTCACATTTTAGAGGCTGGAAAAATTGAGGCCCAGAAATACTAAATGACTTTTTTAGGTTATAAAGTACAGTGCTGGGCCCAAAAAGCCATGAACCCTCTGTGCCATTTTACTGATTTTTTTTTTCCTATTACAACTTGTATGTATTTTAAAAAATATATTGACCAAGTCACAAGTATCTTGAAGTCATCACAGTGTACAAGCAGTGACCTCTGTTGAAGAGTAGAAGTCATACCCTCCCATGCAGCTGATTTTTGCCTTTCTCAAAATAGCGAGATCTAAAATCTCCAAAGGGCAACTATAGGCAGGTGTTTCTCTGATCTAAATCATCCTTTCTAAAAACATTTCAAGTAAAACAGGGTTGGCAAGCTCAAAGGGATATGTTCACCAATAAAAGAACATTTTATTAATATCTTTTTGATATAATAAACATTTCAGCTTAGGTCTTATCATTCAATCACCTGATATTTCAGCCTGTAAACATGTGGCCAAGTGTACAGGAAAAAAATATAACTATCAGCCTTTTCAAGAGCCTAGGGAGTCACCTTTGAATAAAGCAGTGCATTTTCATGTAAAAAAATTACTTGTTTCTTTTGGATATATTCTATATGCTGTATGCCACACAAATCCTCAAGAAAATGAGACAAAGAAGCAGCCCTTCCTCAAATGAAAAAAATTATTCACTGCCAAACCTATAGTATAGAAGATCTAACTTTAACACCTTTCTGGTTAAATACCTTGCTGTCCCATACTTGGCTTCATAAAACTTTAATTTTTAAGATGTTACATAAAGCCATTTAACCACACTGGTCTTGTATTAATTAATAATAAAGTTTACATTTCTTATTGATCAGACTGGCCACATTTACGAGCTTAACAACAAAAACAACAAATTATGCTTTTGAGGCCATAGGGAAACAGGTAACCTCATACACTATAAGTTGACTTGCATAGGACTTCAATCCCTAGGAAGAATTTTGCAATATCTAAGAAAACTCTATATGTATTCATCCTCTGACCCAAAAATCTAGTAATTTATCCAAAAAATATGTATTTCCATAAGAATTAAGCAACATATGCACTTATTCATGGTAGTATTAATTGTGACCAAAAAATATTGGGAAAACCCCAAATGCCAAGCCACAGAAGACTGGTTGAACACACCACTGTACATACACACAATGAAGTATTCAGAAGTACAAAACAATTTTCACACATTTTTATGAAAAAACTTGGAATCATTTTCAAGATATACCACTACGTAAAAACACCAAGGTATAAAATAACATATATCATGCATGAGCTTTGAGTACAAAGTAGGGCTAAATATGAGTAAATCTAAATATAAATGGATATAGATGCACATATTCATTTGGATATGTGCATATATATATATACACACACACACACACACATATACACACACACACATATATGTGCAACACAGCAAAATAGACACAACAGGACAGGTCATCTCCCTTGAACAAATGACCAAACACAGGTCTAGGGATGCTTAAGCAGTTGTCCATGTTCATTTACCTCATCTGTAATGGAGGTAGGATGATGAGAATCCCACTAACTCCTAGATCACTGTATCTTCCCACATATGATTTATCCTCATCCACATACAAAGAGATCAGGACTATTGATGTTAATAAAGTACTGACATATTTCAAAAGTGTTAGGAATTTGCTGTATTTTATTTAAGTAGAAGTAACTATCCTGTACCTTTATAGAAAAGTATATACATCCAAGTTGCACTTTCAGAAGATATAGTCTACAGATATCAAGGACATTCTGTACATTGGCTGGAAAACTCACAGACACTAAAAAATAGGACAAAATTTATAGCCATTTACCTTTTCAATAGATTTCTGATATTACAATAGATTATTGTCTCATATGACAGCCTGTATGATTGTCTTTCAAAATCTGCAATGATCTAGCTTAATTCAACCTTTCTAAGCTTCTCTTCTACTATTCTTCAGCATAAACACTGCCCTTTATTAGTCTTATCTGCTCATTGTGTCTTGTAATTCTTCATTTATTTGCCATTGTTTGTGCTACTACTTTATTTCAACTATAAACTGTATTAGTTTGTTGCTGCAGCTTCCAACAAAAGAATCTTAACTCCTAGCAGCCTACCCATAAAAGCAATTTAATGCAACATCGTGGAGTACCCCTGAAAATTCAAGGCTTTCAGAAAAGAAAGTGACCAGATAAGCAGAGGAAGTCTGAGTGTCTGGAAGTTCTGAAGTCTATTTTGGGAAGGCACCATGAGCTTTTGATTTACCTCCCACTCTGATGGAGGAAGGGCAGCTTACCACAGTAAAAATCTATATGCTATTATGGAAAAAGAGCAATTGATATTGTTTGGGTGAAAATAATATACGTCCATCTCATTGTTAATATCTCAAGATTCAACATCTCTGTGTCTTCTGTGACAAATTCTCTGGTCTTTTGAGATCACAGTGGTAGCAAAACCTGTATTCCTACATTACTCATTGCCAGACAACACAGTAGACAAAAGTTTACACTCCAATTATAAGCCTATGCCACTTATTTTTAAGTAGTTTCTTACCACTTACATCTTGCTATTTCATTGTGATTTTGCCTCTCCAATTGTGAAGAAAAACACAAACCAGTTTGTTTAATACCAGTTACATACTGTGCCCTGTATGAGCAGCTATATAACTACATTTATTCCTCACAACAATTTCATGAGATACTGTTATCACCCCTTTTTCCCAGAGGAAGCAAGTGAGGCTGAGAAGGGTGACATAACTTGCCAAGATCCCATATGCTGACACGTATATGCCTACATCATTCAATTGGCATGTAATCATGTTGTATCAATCAAAAAATCACTCTAGTTCATATGATAGTGTGTGTGTGTGTGTGTGTGTGTGTGTGTGTATGACTGTGTTGGCTAAGCTAGTTAAACTGTGACATCTTTCACTAGGATATCTTATATATATATTTGTGTCACCCACCATACTTAACATATAACAATATACACACCACAAGCCCTCAAGAAACGATCCTGAATTAATTATATCTGATTCACATGAGCTATAAAATCACCATAACCATCATTTTGGAGTAATCTTCTTACTACACAACAAAAAGCTCTCTGCTGGCCACCCCATAAGAAAGAAGACGAACTCCTCACTCTTAAGCTGGTTTTTCTCCTGGAGCTGCAGGTCCAATAACACTTGTTGAGGAGTAAGTCAGGAAAAGAACTAAAACACTCAGTGGGATGATACCTTCCACCATCACATTCTTTGCTTTTATGGGTATCTCTAACAATCATCAATATGGTTGTGAATTTAAACAATGTTTCTAGTCTTAAGCAATATGGAAGCCTCTGGAATATAAGCTTAATGAGAACTTGAACTTAAACACTAAATAATATTTAGCACATGATACATATGCAATAAATATTCATTGGATTAAGATCTCAATATATTTTCCAACTTGGAAAAATTTCTATTTCTAGTCATACAAACTCAATCATTGGTTTTAAAAAATTACCTCCGCATGTTTATGCTATGTCATAGTACTAGATCTAGATGGAGCACTGCCTAGATCTCGAGTGTCTGGGTCCTGTTTTCTCCACTGCCACTAATTAACTGTAATATTGAACAAGTTATTTCAGCACTTGGCCTTTTCAGAGTCTTAATGGGTAAAAAGAAAGCTCATTTACAGCTAGAAGCCTCCAGGAACTGTCTATAAATTATTTTGAGGGACTTTACAAATCAGACATGAATACAGATGATGATCCATCTTTTTTCCATAGTATAAAGCACAGTGTCAGGAACATAGTAATACAGTTCAGTAAATGTGGGATGAAAGAATAAATGAATAAGTGGCCAGGACATGCAATCATTAAAGACCTTTATAATTCTAAGAATATGTAATGATATAGCCACGCAAGCAATCAAGTAAATGTTTCAAACCTATCATTTGATGCCACTCTTCATCAATCTCAAATACCAAACTACATAGGAACAATGCCTTTGCAGTTTGTCAGTTGTGTAGTCAATAGAAAATATGGTTATGTTGTGGTCTTCATTCTCATGGTGATCTTGAAGAATTTAAATTGTAAGTAGCTACAATTCAGGTTTAATATCCAAGTAGTTAAAGATTTGCAAAAAGTGGATACAGATATAATGTAGCTGAACAAATGATACAGAAAATGCCACAGCAAATAGAGGCACTAATAAAAGTACATGTGGATTTGCATTCCAAATTATAGAGTACAGTTTCCCCACATGGCTTCTACAAAACACTAATTCTGGGATATTCTTAATTTAAAAAGTTTTCATGATTAAAATCTTTGGGATAGGATGCATCCTTTCAAATCCTCCTAGAGAGTCTCAAGGCATGTAAGTGTATCAAAGCTTTAATAATTCTTACTTTGTTAAAACCTGTATTTCTCAAACTTGCTTGCCTATGAAGATCCAATTTTTATAGAAAATTTAAACCTTTACAATCAATCTTACCTAGAATTCACTTTGGGAAACACTGTTACGTAACAAGAGGCATATAGAAAGCAGGGTGCCTCTCTCTCCATGCCCAACTGCATTAACTCCAATCAGGTTTAAACTGCAGTCTTTTTAATTAGAAAAAATAAAAAGGAATCTCTGCTACTCCACTGTGTTTTCATGAACACACCGAGCACTCTCCATTGTGCCTTGATTCTGACACCCCTGTGGGACCCTACATGAAGCAACCAGTTGATCTACATCTTCAAAACCTGGGAGCTGTAACCTTATTTGGAACCAGGAACTTTTCTCTAAATGAAATGCTTTAGAAGAGACTTCGACAGTCTCTTCCAGTATGAATGCTTCTCTACGGCCTTAGGTTCTTTGATGATTAAGGGTCAAGGGATCTCAATGCTAAAAACAAACCACAATAACTTCAAGGCTTATCATTAGCCTAATACCTCTTTCAATTATCTCACAGGCCATAGTGAAGCTCAGACCCATTTAACCAGAGGCCATATGAGCAACATCAGAATCATGGCCAAATATAAAATTGTAAACCAGTCTGGCTTCTATTCATTCACTGAGCAAGTATTTATGTAAAGCCTATTATTACATCCTGGGAATTACACTGAGAGCATTGCTAAATTCGGGGGAGTCAAAGAATACCAATCCAGTTTAAGGAAACCATCCAGGAGGAGTTAAGTGGTGAGTGTGGCCACACTCAATAGAGAGATCACTTTAATGGCAAAGGCCAAGAAAGAATCCCCTGTGGGTTATCTTCCCTCCAACAAAGAGGCAACCAGAGTATTAGAAATGTTTTCAATGAGAGTTATGCGAATGACTTAATCTAAACCTGAATACTTGTTTGCAATTCAACAACAACAACAACAACGTTAAATTCTTTTGCTGAGCAGACCAGAAAGCTGTTTGGGAAGTCAGGGCCACTCAGGGCGCTGCTCAGATGGCTGCTCTCCTGTGGCCTCATTAGCTGACTCACAAGGTACACACTGGAGCGGTGCCCTAGATTCCCACACACCAACTCTGACATTTATAAAGCACTTTCAGTCCTGACAAGATCAAAAACTCAGCATTCTTTCAAATCTCATAACTCCCAAATATCCCTGGCTCGAGATGAGAAAACTGAAAGTGATAAAGCACTTATTAGATTAAAAAAAAAAAACAACAGCCAGGTGCAGTGGCTCAAGCCTGTAATCCCAGCACTTAGGGAGGCCGAGACGGGCGGATCACAAGGTCAGGAGATCGAGACCATCCTGGCTAACACGGTGAAACCCCGTCTCTACTAAAAAATACAAAAAAAAAACTAGCCGGGCGAGGTGGCGGGCGCCTGTAGTCCCAGCTACTCGAGAGGCTGAGGCAGGAGAATGGCGTAAACCCGGGAGGTGGAGCTTGCAGTGAGCTGAGATCCGGCCACTGCACTCCAGCCTGGGTGACAGAGCGAGACTCCGTCTCAAAAAAACAAACAAACAAACAAACAACAACAAACTAGGGAATTATGGGCTTGTCCTCTTCCCTCCTGCAGCATGAGGCATTCATTTGATTTTCATTTGATTTTAGTAACACATTTTCCCCTTAGGAAACTCATTGCTTTACCTCCCAGACTGGACTCATTTGCAATGGCCATGGTCCTATGATGTTGGCAACTTTGCCAATAAACTGTGGTTTCCCTGTTAAACTGTGGGCCTCCAACCAAAACCTCCTATGGTTATACTTTAATNTGGGTGACAGAGCGAGACTCCGTCTCAGAAAAACAAACAAACAAACAAACAACAACAAACTAGGGAATTATGGGCTTGTCCTCTTCCCTCCTGCAGCATGAGGCATTCATTTGATTTTCATTTGATTTTAGTAACACATTTTCCCCTTAGGAAACTCATTGCTTTACCTCCCAGACTGGACTCATTTGCAATGGCCATGGTCCTATGATGTTGGCAACTTTGCCAATAAACTGTGGTTTCCCTGTTAAACTGTGGGCCTCCAACCAAAACCTCCTATGGTTATACTTTAATGTCAGTGTGAGATATCTTGACATTGTGTGTTTATGGCAGCCTTGCTCATTGCTACAGTGGGAGTGAAGAAAAATGTCAGCATGGTTACTGAAAGTATGTTCTGGGCTACAGCTTCCACAAAATGATAGTTTCTGCTCCTCAGTTTTTCAAAATATCAACCATACCATTTTAAAAATAACAATTATATATGTCATTGATTGTGTACTTGTGTGTCATGCTCTATTATACCATTTTATTTACTTTTTTATTGTGTAAAAAACTCACATAGCATTAAATTTACTGTTTTATGTATACAGTTCAGTAGCATTAAATGTATTCACATTGTTGTGCAATAGATCTTTAGAATTTTTCATTTTGCAAAGTTGAAACTCTACGTCCATCAATCAATAGTTCCTCCTCCCTGCCTCAGGCCTCGGCAATCATCTTTCTACTTTCTATGATTCTGACTATTTGAGATATTTCATATCTAAATGGAATTATGCAGTACTTTTTTGTCCTTTTGTGACTGACTTATTTTTCTTAGCATAATATCCTTGACATTCATCCACATTGCAACACACGTGAGAGGATTTCCTTCCTGTTTTAAAGTTGCATAATATTCCACTGTATGTCTCTACTGCATTTTCTTATCTATTCATCTGTTGACGGACATCTGGGTTGCTTTCACCTATCAGTTATTGTGAATAAAACTACAAAGAACATAGGTCTCTTTGAGATTCTGCTTTGGACTCTTCGCGATATATACTCAGAAGTGGGATTGCTGAATCATAACATGGTAATTAAATGTTTGGCTTTTTGAGGAGCCTCCATACTAGTTTGCATAATGGGTTCCAATTTCTCTTGTTGCCTGTGCTTTTGGTTTCATATTTAAGAAATCATTGCCAATTCCAATGTCCTGAACATTTTCTGCCATGTTTTCTTCTGAGAGGTTTATAGTTTTATATTTTCGATTTAGGTCTTCAATCCATTTTGAGTGTATTTTTGTAAATGCTATAAGATAATGGTGATTTCATTCTTTTCCATGTGGATATCCAGTTTTCCCAGCATCATCTATGGAAGAGGCTGTGCTTTCCCCTTCATGTAGTCTTGGCACGCTTGTCAAAAATTATTTGCCCACATATGCAAGAGTTCATATCTAGCCTCTCTATTCTATTCTATTCGTCTATGTATCTGTCTTTATGCCAGTACCACGACATCTTCATTACTGCTGTTTTGCAGCATGTATTGAAGCAAGGAAGTGAAGGTCCTCTACCTCTATTCTTTTTCTAGATTGTTTTGGCTACTCAGGGTCTCTTGAGATTTCATGTATATTTTAGGATGTTTTCTCTCTTTCTGCAAAAAATTCCACTGGAATTTTGATAGAGATTGGACTGAGTCCACAGATCACTTTGTGTAGTAGGAACATTTTAACAATATTAAGTCTTCCAAGCCATAAGTATGAGAAATACATTTATTTGTGTCTTTGATTTCTTCTACATCATACATTGTTAACAGGGCCTTTAGTAGATTCCTAGAACATTAAAGGTAAAAGAAAATTTGTAGGTGATATACTCCTAAACTGAGGCCCAATGACCTAAAGTCCATGAGCCCCTAAGAGTGTACACAACTTTGTAAATATATATCTTCTCTGGGTGGGTGGCAAGATCTACAGAACTTATTAGTTGATGAGTCATTTATTTATTCAGCACTAAAGCACCAAATACATGTCTGACACTGGAAATGCTGCAGGAAAATTGAGAGAAAAGCCTGCCTTCGTGAAGTTTATAGATTTTTTGTGAGTGAATGATCTATAAATGCTCAAAATTATTGCTAATCTAAATGCCATTATTTTAAAAAGGAAGGAACCAAGGCAAGAAGTAGTTTGCCAAAGCAGAGAAAGCCAAAAGATGGAAGTCTGACTTGGAGTAGGAAGTCTCCAAACTGCTATCTCAATGTCCCTTTTTCCTTCTTCTGTACTGCTTCTACTACCATTACTAACAATGGAGTTTGAGGTTGGTGAGACAGCAACTTGCCTTTTAAGTCCCATTTCCTGAGAGGATGTAGGGCACTATGTAAAGGGCTTTGCATGCCTGATTGAATTTATTATTTCCCAGTTCTGTGAAGAAGATATTATTTTTGTTCTTTAGTTGAAAACTGTCAGATGCCTGATTTGGGTCCAATAGCCAAAGCAAGGAAGTCAAGGACCTCTTTGGACCTCAACTTGCTCTTTTTTTGTAGAAATGATTAAACCAACTGAAGAAAAACAAGATAGCTTTATTTGAACTTTTTCTTCACTGAAATGGCAAGGTGCTCTAAAGCTAAGTGTTGAGAAATCTTTAAAGACCATGTACAGGCTCTACAGGCAGAAGGTTCATATTCATGACATTTTCTTCACTGAGGTGGGAAGGTATGTGTGTAGGTGTGTGTGTCTATGTGTGTTTAGGGCTGGGGTTTTGCATACATGGCCTTATTTCTTCATGTCAAACAGATAATTATTAAAATACCATTGAGCTGGGTGTGTTGGCATGCACCTACATCCCCGCTCTTTGGAAAGCTAAGGTGAGTGGATCACTTGAGCCCATGAGTTTGAATCCAGCCTAGGCAACATAGCAAGATTCCATTTCTAAAATCAAATAACAATAATAATAAAATAAAAACCATCATTGACTGGAAAGTACTGACTCTAAACACATCTATTATACTAAATGTGTCTCAAGTGCCTGAAATTTGAAGCACAGGAGACAACTCTGCCACACTTCAAATAAAGAAGGATGTTGTGAGAGATTTCCTTGCACTGTCCATATCAATCCAAGTAAGAAATTCTGTAGCATTCAATTCAATAACCAACCAAGGGAAAAAACATTCTTTCACATGGAGGACCATGGTCCACACAGAGCCACTTTTAAGAGCGCTAGAGTAAAGGGCAAAGAGTGAGGATGCTGAAGTCAGGTTAAATACAAATCCCAGTCCAATTACTCACTCACTAAGTTACCAATCACTCTGTGCCTCAGATTCCTTCTCTACACAGCAGGGACCATAACAGTGCCTATTTCATAAGACTGTTGGGATAATTAAGTGAATTAATAAAGGCAGAGTACCTAGCGTGGTGTCTCTCAATCTATTTTTATTTCCTATGTGAACATAAAGAACAATCATCGACACACCATATTGCAAGGCCAAGTTTTTACTTGGACTTGCTCCAAGAACTCCTAGACTTCTTATCTAGGTCTGCACCTGCCCTTAGTGTAAAAGATCTTTTTTTAATGTCTCCTTTGTTTCTTCTAGACATACATAGTGTCCTAAGAAAGAAAGAATAAACACAGTTCAGAGGCAGAAAAGAACAGACAGATGTCTCAACATTATCTAACTGAATTTTAAAGTTCCCACTATATTTACAAAGGGAATAGGATGAAGAGGAGCAGAGAGGAGCTTAGAGAAGTTAGGAGGCTAAGAAGTGAGAGCTAACATATTTGGGGTTAGAAAACAGGATAACCCCAGCTTCCTCTCTCTTCTGTGCTAATTACATAAGTAGGTAAGGTGATATGTACATTAATAAGCATAGTTTAATCATTCCATACGTACATAAATATCAAAACATCACATTGTACCCTATAAAAATACACCATTATTTGTCAATTAAAACATATTTTAATTGACAGTAGGAAAAGTAATAAATAGGACAAAATAATGATTCAAAGAGAAAGAGAATCTGAGAGAGATAAAATCAGCATGCCCAAGTAAATAGGCACAAAATCATATGTAATTAAGATTTGTAAGCAAGAGAACAAATATAAGCCACAATTTCTGATGACTCTTGGCTTATTCATTGAACAATATGGTGCTTCATCCTTTTGCTTGGTTTTTAATTATTTTCTACTCTCCCTTTGTTATTAATCACTTTTACTTCTCTGGCTCTCTTTCTTTTCTTTTCTTTTTTTTTTAAATGGGAATTCTTTTATTTCTAGACATATAAAGCAGATTTGTTTGGACATATTTTGGAATTATTTCACTTTCTTTCTTTATTTTTATTTTATTTTATTTTATGTTATTATACTTTAAGTTCTAGGGTACATGTGCACAACGTGCAGGTTTGTTACATATGTACACTTATGCCATGTTTGTGTGCTGCACCCATCAACTCGTCAGCACCCATCAATTCATCATTTATATCATGTATAACTCCCCAATGCAATCCCTCCCTCCTCCCCCCTCCCCATGATAGGCCCCAGTGTGTGATGTTCCCCTTCCCGAGTCCAAGTGATCTCATTGTTCAGTTCCCACCTATGAGTGAGAACATGCGGTGTTTGGTTTTCTCTTCTTGTGATAGTTTGCTAAGAATGATGGTTTCCAGCTGCATCCATGTCCCTACAAAGGAC
>NW_016816210.1:313086-328173 GCF_001698545.2 Rhinopithecus bieti
AAAAGGAAAACTATTCAATTCTAAATAGTTAATGGAGACTTAATATGTGGGAACAAGGAGTAATTCAACATATGTTTTTTAAAAAATTAACCAAGAGAGTCCTATGAATTAGGTAAGAAATATTTTTAATTATTTATATTTGTTTCAAACTAATCAGTGAGGGCTAGGAAATGCATGTCCTCATTCACTGTAAGTGGCAGTGCCAATGGAACATTATTTCTGGAGCGCAATATAGCAGTGTACATCAAAAGGCTAAAAAAAGGGTTCTATACCCTTTGACCCTTCCATGGCACTTTTATGGCAAATTTTCTAAGGGAATCATTAAGAATATATGCGAAGATTTATTTACAATAAGGTTTCAAATGCTTTATTTTATATTGGACAATTAAAACAACATAAATATCTGACAATAGGAGATTATTTAAATAAGTAATGGCCATTAGGAAGCATTTACTGGGAGAGTGATTAACAGTATAAAGATGTTCATAATATTAATAAACTAAGTGCAAAGGCAGATTATGGAGAACTGCATAGTCCATACATCATTTTAATTTTTAAAATTGTAGAAAGCTCCTTCTTTGATAAATGTAAAGTGTATGGATCACTTAAATATAAGAAACAATTCTAGCCATAGTTCAGTGTGCTAAGGCAGGTTTTATTTCCAAAGAACTAAAATATGTGTTGGATTCCTAATTATATCTAGTATTTTAAGAGACAGTCTTTAATAATATATTTCTAGAATTTAGTACACATTATTTATGTTTGTTCTTTTCTCTCATTATATAACACAAGTGTTGGCTGGCTTAAGGCCAAATATCCACTAGTGTTGAAAGACAAAGTCACATCTCCAACTTTATTGATCTCCAAACTTCCTTTCCAAATCACATTAAAGTCATAACGAATATGGTATATCATTAGTAGCAACACTTTTGTCTTTTTTTCCTTCATTTTATAAAAGACAGACCAAATATCTTTAACATTAAACAGTTGCACAAATTCTGATGTGCAAAGATTGTGATACTGACTAGGTTAATCAGTTGACTGGCAAACAGCACGATAATACTATGGGCTGAAATGTCTCTTCTCCAACTGATATGTAAGGCTGCATTTGGTATGTTAAAGGTAGTTTGGGGTCTTAGGAGTAACGTCCAAGTACAAGATGAAAATTGAATAACAAAGTCAAGAATCCTCCCTTTATATGGGCATACTAGCCAGGGTCCTTCAATTATTTTAGCAGATGGAATTGAATAATAGAGAAACGGGTCAAGAGATATATAACTGGACGGGCCAAGGGGAACATTGAGATATCACAGAGGTAGCAACCCAATAAAGTGGCTACAGCCCCTAGGTCTGGGAAAATAAGGGATGAAGTTGGAATTATCAGAACTAAGAATCTCCAAGAAAGCCCCAAGGGATCTGGGATCTAGACTTTAGAAAAGGGGCCCTCCATGGCTGATGCTGGTGCCTTCAGTGGTTGGGTGAGGTCCCGCCAAGCTGAAACCTGCATCCCTCAGGAGCGGGTGGCATGAGTTTCATTCTGGGAGTGTGGGAATAAGATGGAAACTGACACCAATACATAACAGGAATCAACTGCTGCCTCTGGTGGTAGGGCCTTTAATGAGGTACAGTTGATAAGACAATAAGCAAAGACAAAATAGCAATTCCCTTTGCCAGCCTATCATCTTTCAGTTTTTCTCTTGCTTGCCCAGTAAGCAGGACCTATTAAGGAACCACAGACAGACTAGGAGATGGTTTACCCAATCGCAGCCACAGCATCATAAAGCAAAGTACGGAAGACCAGGTTTGGGTTAGGAGTGACAGAAGCCTAACAAAAACCCTATATGTATCCATGCGCATATAAAAAAATCAAAGAGCATATACATTAACATGTTAATAGTGGTTATTACTGGAGAGTGAGAGATCATTATGAATGATTTAATTCTCCTGGCACTTTCTTGCATTTTCCAATTCTTCATTCACAAAAAATAACTCATTATAATTTTCTAACATTATACAAAAAAGCTAACTTCTGAGTAAAAGAATGTTAAATGATATCATCTAATATTTAGATGTGAAAGTCTGTGGTACATTTGTAGGAATTTTTAGAATAAAATTTCTCATTTACACTAATTTCTCTAGTGGCATCAAGAATAAAATGCAAACACCTGTTTACCCAGCTAAACAATGATTAATGGGAAGCATATGGAAGCATACTGTAAGAATAATGAATAGTCTTCTCTCTTTGAACATAGTAATGGTTTTGTGAAATAGTCTAGCACAGGGTTTAAATCAGGTTATTAGATCAAACCAGATACTAATCAACTAGTTAATAATTTTGACAACACCATTTACAATGGAAACAGAGTAAAATTATTGTTAGAGAAATAAATACATCCTAAAGAACATAAAAAGTTGACAATAATGGATATTTTCTTAGTCTGTTTCTGCGATTTATTTCTGTGTTTCCCATAACTTGATGACTATATTCATCATCATCATCATCATCATCATCATCATCACCAATGCCACAGCTATTATTTACTGAGCCTTATTATACTATGTGTTCAATATGTATTATATACTTACCTGGCTTTATTCTTCACAATAATCCTATAGTTCTTATGTTATAATTCCTATTTTTGCTATTAGGAAACTGAGCCATAAAAGGTTCAAGTATTTTTCCCAAGATCATACAAACAGTAAAAGCAGAACCAGGACTTTACAGGAACTTCACTTCTTCAGGGTTTTATATTATTATATTACAATACTATATCATAGTATTAATCAATTTAAGGTATTATATTAGTAGTCAATTATATTAAAATATTAATTAGCTTAAGGTATATTAATCAATTCAAATTCTAATTATTGGTTTTATTATTCTGTTACTTAATCTGTAGCTTATCTATGCAAAATACCTTAAATTCCTAAAATAGAATATAACATATTTGACTATTTTTCTCTCCACCCAATGTATATCATTTAAATCATAACATGCCTAGTCATTTTTCAACAATAATAAAAGTAGCAGAGTTCCACATATTAAATATACCTTTTTACACAGTATTTTTTCCTTTCTTTTTTCTTTTTCTTTTTTGGAGACAGGGTCTGGCTCTGTCGCTCAGGCTGGTGTGCAGTGGAGTGATCTCTGCTCACTGCAACCTCTGCCTCCCAGGCCCAAGAGATCCTCCCACCTCAGCCTCTCACATTCCTGGGGTTACAAGTGTATACCACCATGCCCAGCTAATTTTTGTATTTTTTGTGGTAGAGGTGGGGTTTTGCCATGTTGCCCAGGCTGGCCTTGAACTTAAGGGCTCAAGTGATCTTCCCACCTCATCATCCCAAAGTGCTGGGATTATAGGCATGAGCCACAGCACCCAGCCATTTTACACAGTATTAAATGCCCAAATAATTTACTTCTAATGACAGAGTTTATTTAAAAATTTAAATTTTACAATGCTCAGGGGAAGGTCTGTCTTTATTTTGTATGACCTCACTTGCAATTGAAAGTATCTCTGGTCTTTTAACTTTTTGATACAAGTGGTTTCTTGAGGCTGCAGGCTGGGACTTGATGTCAACAACATGAGGGTTGCCATTCATGCAGCCATCAGAATCAACCTCTGAACTCATTTCCATGGAACCTATTCGTGAACTTGAAAATCTACACACATGCATAAGACTCCAGAAAAGCATTCTTGATGAATCAGAGTCGGTACAGAGGATGACATTTTTTAATTGTTCAAATCAAAGACTGAAGTTCCATCTCTCTGAGTGGGTGGCCAGACCTGCACTGACAGGAGCAGACATTCTGGTATTGGCCTTTGGGTCAAAGGAAAATCCTGTAACAAGACGTGGAAGCTAGGCCTCACACTGTTAATCCAGGGCACACCATACTCTCTCACCTAGCTGTCCTCTAATGAGTCTGGCCCATAAGGAGGGTAGGCATGGTAGGACATATGAGGTGTGCAGAAGGAATGTGCTTTCTGCCACACAGAGGCCAGGAGAAAGGCAAGCATCTTTTGCAGGTTACTAAACTGAAGATACATAAACTAGCTTGTGAGCTACATTATCTATTATCTCAAAATAACAAAGAAACTTGCACAAAAGAATGAAGTCTAGTTTAATTGTTCAAATATAGACTTGGCTACACCACAGGGCAAGCAGGGAAAAGGTACGTGTTCCTGTATGACTGGAAATTAAGAGGAGAGTAAGCAGGGTGGGAACAACAGTGACTTGAGAAAGTCTTAGATAAAGAATCTGGAAGCACAGGAGTTCAGCTGCTCTTCTTCAGAATCATGTTTGAAGAATTAGCCTTTGACTATATGAAGAAAACCAGTCGATTGTGTTGATTAGTTTGTGTTAGATAGTGATCAGCAAGTACTGCATGACAGCTAAAAATGATCTTCACAATTTTAAGTGGTTAAAAACAGTGAAAATAATATTTTGTGACATGTAGAAGTTAGATGAAATTAAAATTTCAATGTCCTTAAATCACATTTTATTGGAACCCAGCCAGACTTATTAGTTTACATATGGTCTACTGTTGCTTTTACAATGACAGAGTAGTTGCTACACAGACCACATGGCCACAAAGTCTAAAATATATACACCTGGCTTCTTACAGCAGTTCATCCACTCCTATGTTAACAGAACCAGCAGAATGCCTTTGTAGATATGTGTCTATTATTTTTTCTTTAGATTTTTTTACTGACACATAATATTTATACATATTTATGGGATACATGGGATATTTTGTTACATGCATAGAATGTGTATTAATCAAGTCAGGGTACTTAGGGCATCCATCACCATCACACTGAGAATTTATCATTTCTTTGTATTGTAGAACAATTAAAGTTCTCCCTTCTAGTTATTTTGAAACATATAATACATTGTTAACTAGTCACCCTACTCTGCTATCAAATGTTAGAACTTATTCCTTCAATCTGTGTTTGTGTCCATTAACTTACCCCTCTTCATTCCCCTCCTGCACCCCCACACCCTTCCCAGCCGTTGGTATCTATCATTCTACTCTCCATCACCCTGAGATCAACTTTTTTTAGTTCTTACATGTGAGTGAGAACACATGATATTTGTCTTTCTGTATCTGGCATATTTCACTTAACATAACAATTACCAGTTCTACTCAATAAAGAAAATGTGGTGTATGTATATGTGTGTGTGTGTGTGTGTGTGTGTGTACATGTACTGGAATACTATTTTGTGTGTGTCCATTATTGGAATTTTCTGATTAATTAAGCATGCTAAAATTTCACTGATAAATCACTTCCAGGATATTTATCAAGTATCCAAACGCATCACTATCAGAATATTATAAGATTATTTCTTTTCGAAGAAACAGCCCCAAATATAGACCCTCATGATGTCTCCTAATTTTCCCTTTCTTACAGAATAGTAATCTCTGGGAAAAGAGGAAAAATGGAGATGACTATTGTCTTTTTCTCCTTGGATCATTCCAAAGTTTCTTCTCATTCAATAATTTATATACTTGACAACTTCCTCAATCATCATGATTCATTTTGGAATGTATTAAAGCATAAAGTTTTGTTTTTGTTTTAACAGTTTTCTGAAGAAGAGAGACAGATGAAACTTAACTAGGGAATCCCAAACCTCTCTGGTGGCTGCTGATTACCTGCCAAGCACTCCTGCAGCTGAACTGTGAAAATGATTGGCTGGTCCCCACTGAGACCCAAGACCCACTGGTTGCATCCCACTGAGCTGTGATTCAGATTGACAGCTTGAATATCTCTCTCTTTGAGCTTTACTTGTGACTTCTTGCCTCTAGCCGTGCACCTGTGTAGCCACTAAGCTCAGAAACAAAAGAGACATGACCCACATCTCAAAGTTTTGTTTCCCTTGTCCTCTCTTAAGGAAATAAGTAGTAGGCGGAAGGAAACCCTAGCAACAAAGAGAGAACTAGACATGCCAAACAAATTATTGGGTGTATGCAATTAACATCCTACAAACCTGGAGGCTTAGGCTCAACCCAGCAACGTACATAACATTCTGAACATAACTTAGAGTCACCCTAGAAACTGCAGAGATGTCACATAATGAATTAACAGATTGGCACTCCTTTTAATGCATCTACCTTTTTTGAGTTTGATATCAATAAATCCATCCTTTGGTGATCAATCACCCGTAAGTTAATAATAAAAATCTATCATCTTGACTCGAGGAACTGGAATTACACTTTGATGTCTTCAATACTCCAACTTTGGAACCTTCAATTAAGTCATATGATTATCTCCTTTTCTCATCTCTGTAAGGTATAACTCTAATTACTATACTAGGAACTAGGTTATACTGAGTTATCATCCTGGATAACACGTACTCTGTAAAACCAGGAGTTTTACACCACTTCGCTCCCATCTATTACACTGAAATAAATGTCAGTATAATAGCCTGATATCAGCTCCCATCTATTACATTGAAATAAATTCCCCTTTTGACATGTTTGCCTAATTCATAGGGTTATTGCAAATATTGATGAACTTTTATTTTGTACATGCTATTTACATGGAAAGTATACAAATCATGTATATTTAAAGTGGTATTATTTCTAGAAAATTTTCTCAGAAGCTAATTTTATAAGATTTTAAATTCTAAAGAAGTTAATAGCAGGTAACTACTCCCAATGAATTTCAGTTGGTGCAGAAGAAAATTCTTAGAGCTGGCATGGGTCCTTCTTTAAAATAGGGAACCTTGAAGTGGAAACTATGACCTTTTTCCTGCTCTAGCTTTATTCCTATTAAAAGGTACATGTCACCTTCTAACATAATATACAACTTACTTAGTAATTACAATTATTATTTTCTGTCTCCTCTGTTAAAATACAATCTCCACAAGAGTAGATATTTTTGTCCATTTTATTCACTAATGTATGCCAAGCACCTGGAGTTATGCCAGGTACATAGCAGGAATAATAGCAGATATTATTGATTTGGAGAAGTTTTTATTTACCCTAAGTAGATGTCAATAAATTACATAGGGCAAAACTTAAAAGCCCCTCTTTGCTCTTCCTGCAAGTCCCTTATTATTATATTTCCTTCCAAACAAATTAACAACTATTAACAGTTTGATAGACATTCTTCTGGGCAGATGCTTTTTTGGTGGTGGGGAATCTGTCTGAAATACATGGTAGATGAGCCACCAGTTCTTGAATTACTTAGTAAATATTTAGTAAGCACCAACTAGGTCCCAGCACACTTCAGATTATTTTCTTGATAAAGGTATTCTTTCTGGCTGAGCCTGAGTATGGACTTACAACTTGCTACTACTATTGGAGCAGATTTACATCATAATAAAAAAACTTTCCAGATCCATGTGACCATTTAGATAGGTTCACTGAACTAGTCAGCCCATGGAATGCTGTACACACCCAATTCCACTCTAGGTAACAGAGTGCAATGAAATGCCCATACGTGGGTCTTCCAGAAACATTAAATAGGAAGCCAACCAGAGACAGGTTTATCCAGATTGCAGATCTGGCTGTATTTCTGTCAACATCTTTCAAGGGAAACCTAGTTGCTACCCAATGAATATCCACTGAATAAATGAGAACGTGGTACCCTCTAATGCTTTTCCCCAGTGCTCCCAACCTCAGAATCAGTGGTCTTTAATTGTCACTCATTTACTTAATGTAGTGTTCAAAATAATTTTCCGTCACAAGGTGCTTTAATATGCCCTGTTCTCAACGACATGTTCTGTTTGTACATCAGCAACAGCACAAAATACAATCTAACAGACTTTGAAAGTTCAATGCTTTATGTCTTTTTTTGGCCTCATTTATTTTCCTGATTTATTCTTGTCCTTTCATGCCCTTAGCCTCCTCTACTTTCTGTCTTTAAATATTTAATTGCCATGTGTTCTGATGAACAAGCCTTTGGCCGAGGTCCCCTGTTTTTAGTAATAGAGGTTCTCTCCCTTTATCACTCTTTTTACAAAAGAGATTTTCTTAATTAAATGATCTTTATACTCATCATTTCCTAACTCTCATTTCATATCTGCTTTGTTAGATGATCACTAAGGTCCCCATCCAGTTCTAAAATTCCATGACATTTGTGCATGACAAATACTAAGGAGATCATAGAATTATCAGTTTTCACTAATTTTTTTCTGGCATTACAGTCTGCTTTTTCATTTCAGTGACATTTTGCCATCAATTTGCCTTTAGATTTTCCTCACAGAATCATTTTCAACCACCAGAGGTTTTCAGCCTCCAAAAAGCAGAACATCTGTGTCACTGGCATGTACTCTCCATAGCTGCATTAATGGCAGGCACCAAAAGAGGTAACGTGTTACGTTTGTTGGATGTTGAAGGAGGCAAAGAGAAGGAAATTATAACCCTCTTCTTCCTGGCTGAACCCATGGTGGTGTAGAACCAAGGGAAAGCTCCCCTGGCCCTCTGAGGATTCACTGAAAAAATCAACTCCTAAAAGTCAGATTAATTGGAGAAAAGGCACACCAATTTATTTAATGTGTACACAGGGAAAACCACAAGTGATTACCCACTCCACAACAGGGTACAGAAGCGTATACACCATCCTAGCAAAACAGGTTATAGGGTTAGGGAGAAGAGGAATTTGGTTGAGGGAATTACTAGGGAGAATGGATGGATCAGAGATTAATTTGTATATTAATTTGTGAAAGGGTCTGTTCAGATGTGGTTACACTCTTAGTCTTAGAGGGAGGGGAAAATACAATTGTTCTCTTCGGTGGGTCTGGATCTTAGGCAGATAAAGGAACTTCAACTTCATCTCGTGCTTGTAGAGAGGGATTGTGTGTATGTGTGTGGAGGGGGTGGGATGGTCAGAGAGACATTGAGGCTTCTTCAGCATGTCAAAGTGGCATATTTTGCAGATATTGGTCTCTGAGCCCCAACACTAGACACTACCAATGGCCCATGTAACATGCTTCCTGCTGAGGAAGGAAGGGCTCTCAGAATCCTTTTACAACACAGGAGGTTCCAGGTCACCACTCCCGCTACATTTGAATAGGTCCTGGAGATTATTCTCTTAGAACTAGCCTGAGACTTCCTTTAAAACAAAGCATCTTGAGTGTTAGCCACTACCTTTATCCTGCTCTACTTTTATTTTTCTCACAGTATTTATCACCTTAGGTTTATCATTTTTTGTCTGTCCCACTAAAATATGAGCTTCACAAGGACAGGATCATTGTCAGTTGTTTTTAATGATGTATGCCAAGTTCCTGGAATAATGCCAGGCACACAGCAGGTGCTCTGGAAATATGTCTAATGAGTGAAAGAATGAATGAGTTTCTTCCTCCACAAGCATCAGAATCTCAAAGCTCAGACCAGGGCAAGGCTAATAAGGCATCTGGGGCATAAAATGTAAGGAAGCACTCACTCTTAGCCCCCCCTGCACTAGCATGACCCCAAACATGAGTGCCTCCTTGAATTCTGTACTCTAGGCACCTCACTGCCTCACCCTAATCTTAGTTTTTAGAATCCTCACTGTTAAGAACACATATTTCTTACCATAACTTGTGCCTACTGGATCACAATCACTGGGAGAAGATAGCAGCCTGGGAATTCCATTTCTAATGAGCTTCTTTGTCATTCTTACACAGAATTTTGTTGGAAAATCACTGATTTAAATTAAGCAGTTTTGCCAAGATGAATTTTCACTACATCATCTCTGGCCAGTTCCATCCTCATCTCATTCAAGGTCTTTCCTACCCTTTCTATAGCTTAGCTTTCCCCTCTTCTCCCTAACAAGATTATAACAGCAGCTAACAGTGTTTTCTAAGCCCCAGACACTGTTGTAAGTACCTTAACATTTATAACCACCTAACCCTCATACATCATGCCACAGGTACTATCAGTATTTGTGTTTACATATGAAGAAACTGTGGCACAGAAAGGTTAAGTAATTCACCCGAGGTCACACTGTTAGTAAGGTCAGACTCAAGATTCAAATCCAGAAGGCTCTAGAGGGCTAGAGATTATATGTCTATTCAGAATGCTTTTAACACTCTAGCCAAAAGAAAACTGTTTTCCTGCACATTCTAGATGCTCTCAAATGGCTTATCTTTGTTCAGCAATTCTCTTTACTGAGAAAACCTTTTCAGTCCCCCCTCCATCAAAAAAAACCTTCTATTAAAATCATATCCATTTCCCATTATTCTATTGACATCATATTCATTCCCCATTATCAAAGCAGAACTCCATGTCCTCCATGAAGCCATCTTCAGACACCCTAGAATGAAGTATCTTCTTCCTCTCTGCTGTGGTCACTTAACTTTGTTTATGATTATCTCTATTATCCTGTCTATATTGGGTTTTGTGTAGAACTAATCAATAAGATTAAATATTTTGGAATACTCACCCTTATTAAGGCTTTTACACATTACCCCTTTCCCTCATTAAAATACTGACCATGCCCTTCTATGTTCCTTGCTTCTAGAGAGGAAAAAAAAAAACATGAAAAGAAAAAAAGAGATAGATTCTTGACTTTTGAGTTTCAAAAACTTAGTACATTCTCCTAGGAGAGAACAAATATTACTCATGAGTAAAGGCCATTGACTTGGGAAAACTGTGGATGAGCAAAAGCCAGAGCTATCTGGCTGATTCCCATACTTCACATACCAAACTGGATAAAACTTCCTTATTGGGAGGAAAAGTAAAGGGGAGGCAAGGAGTGAACAGAGATTTCTGGGTCATGAAGAAAAGGGAGCCTTGAAACAAGTTCAGATGTGACAAGTTCAGATTAGCTTGGAAACACAGGAGAGCAGAGAATATCAATTCCAGGCTACAGCCCAAGAAAGCAGCATAACTCCAGGAAAAACTCATAGCTGTATACGGTCGTGTATGTAAGTAGAGAGAGCGTTAAGCAGCCAAGCAGAGCATGCCTCAAGAGCAACACAATCACCTATTCACCCAAAAGTAGCATAAAACCAGATAAAGTCTTAGGAGTGCCATAGATGCTTTCTTAAACTAATATTTGAGGAGCAGAATGATCTCATATATCTTAAAGTGGTTTTAGAAGATATGAAAGAAAGCTGTACATGAACTGTAGGGATGAAGGATGATTCAGTGGTATCTTTAAAGGACAACAGACCATATGGCAACAACATTATCATAGTAGATGTCAACATCGACAGATTACAACCAGTCCATTTTCACCCCCATCTACCCACCAGTCACAACCTCAATACGGTAGAACTCAGTATAGAAGTCACCCCATGTTTATATTAATATGTTACCTTCACTTTGCACCAGAATGTTTCTCTTGATTATAATCCACTCCTTAGTTCAGGTCCTGGTATAAGAGAGGTTCAACAGGTTTTTGTAAATTAATAAATTAGAGGAACTCTCACTAAGTTGGAAACAGGTATTTTTTGCCAGGAAAGTCCTCTAATGATACTAGTAATCAAAGTGGCCAATTAGAATAATTTAATACAGGATGTTTCCACCATAGTTATTCCAATCACAGATGTTTGGTACGGATCGAAAGTACCCCAAGTCCTGAATAAGTTCTGAAACAGAGCAATTATGAACATAGTAAAGAAAGCACATGGGAGATATGGCCCTCTCTTTCTCTCTCCATATATATATATATATATATACACATATAATATATACATATAATATATAATATATATTATATATATATACTGATCATGCCCTTCTATGTTCCTTGCTTCTACATTCCTTTTTGAACTATGTGTGTGTGTGTGTGTGTGTGTGTGTGTGTGTGTGTGTGTGTGTGTGTATGTATCTCTACTCAGGAGGCTTAGGCACGAGTATCGCTTTAACCCTGGAGGCGACGGCTGCAGTAAACCGAAATCGTACCACTGCACTCCAGTCTGGGCGACAAAGCGAGACTCTGTCTCAAATAAGATAATATTAGTAATAATTATTATTATTGTATTATTATGACTAGGTAAATATTGTTCACTACTAAGCCAAGTGGGATACTGTGATTTCAATCTCATCCTATTTTCAACTTTTGTTTTCTTGGACATATATATGTTTTCTCCATATATATAGAGAGAAAGAGAGAGAGAGAGAGAGCGCCATATTTACAGATTTGTAAAATTACAGTCCACTGTTTTAAAAGTCTCACAACAGAAATGACATTTGTTGAGGTCCCACAAGAGAGGGCTTTTGTGAAAATTGTTAAAAATAAATCACGCTGTTTCTGGCAAGGTTTCCTTTGGGAAAGTCAGATGCCAGATTATCCTTAATTTCAAGTTAATTTGTACATATCAGACAACTAACTGTCGTCTTTCATTTCTTATCAAGGGAAAAAGATGGTAATCAATTAATAGTTGAAAAAAGGAGGGGGATAGAGAGGATTAAAACAAAATAAAGGAAGGAGAAATGCATACAGTATAACAAAGCCAGGCATTTTACTGCCTGACCATCACCACTGAAGGAACATTTAGAACCAAAACACAAACATTTCAATTATTTTTAGAATTCAGATAGCTCAGAGACCGACTTAAAAGGAAAGAAATGTAAAAAGTGAGTATCCATAAGGAATCATTGTTCCTTGAATGGCGGTTTGAAGGCTCATAATGGGGCAAGGAATATTGCATATTGGAATAGTCATCTTAAACCCAGTCTACTTTGTGAGATTATTGTTTTTATAATTTGCTGCTCCAAATAAATAATATGCAAGACCCAATCTCAGCTTCAGGGCAACAGCAGGCAGCACTGAGTCATTTAGTTACATTTGATATAAATGATATAAATATAAATAGTGAGGCTGGTGGTCCTCACTATTTCGCCTGTGCCCTTATCTTGGCATGGTTCTTGTCTTCTGCTAAGAGGCAAAATGAATGAACTCTTGCTCCATCAAACTAGCAGAGCAGGAGGGAATAAGGAGGTGAGGGTAGGGTGACCTTTGGAACCGGTGATATTATTTATATTTGTATTAAATCAATTGTATTGAATCAATTGTGCCCCATTAAGAAATACACTCCTTACTTTAGGTGTTTTAAGAAGTCCCATAAATTTGAGATAGGACAAGAAAGAGGCAATCAATAAAAATGTGAGGGCATATTGCAATATCAGGAGTTTGAGAAGGTACAGACTGGGACAGTGTCTTATTTAAACTATTTTTAAAAATATTTTATCCAAGTACTATTTGCATACATTTAACAATCCAAAAGCTAATACAAAGGCTTACAATGGAAAAAAAAAAAAAAAAAAAAAAACTGGCTGCTTGTCAGTCTTCCTCAGACCCCCATTTCACAGGATAACATTTTCAGCTCTTTTAGTTGTGGCTTTTAGGACAGATGGTCACCGTCTTATGATGGTTCAACAGGATTTTTTTACTTTCTAATGGTGTGAAAGCGTTAGGCATTCAGCAGAAATCGTACTTCGAGTACCCACACTATCATGTTTTTCACTTTCACTATGGTATTCAATGAATTACATGAGATATTCAACACTTTATTATAAAACAGGCTTTGTGTTAGATGATTTTGGCCATCTGTAGACTACTGTAAGTATTCTGAGGGTGTTTACAGTAGGCTAGGCTAAACTATGATGTTTGGTAGGTTAGGAATCTTAAATACATTTCAACTTACAGTATTTTCAGTTTTTTATGTGTTTGTCAAGATGTAACCCTACTGAAAGTTGAGGTACATCTGTATTTGCTGTTGTATTTCCAATTAACATGATTATATTACTCCTCTTGATTTTTCATAGTTAGCTATCGTCCACTGACTTGCTACTGTGGAAGATGAGGATTGAACTCTTCTATCACCAACCACTCTGCCACCCCCACTTACTTTCTCTCCCACTTCCTCTTGATAGAGTTCCACCACATTTTAAATTAAATCTGTAGTCATATGTGGCTTTTAAGATAATTATTACGGGCCGAGTGCTGTGGCTTACACCTGTAATCCCAGCGGTTTGGGAGGTCGAGGTGGGGAAATCACTTGAGGCCAGGAGTTTGAGACCACCCTCGTCAATACAGTGAAATCTTGTCTCTACTAAAAATACAAAAATTAGCCAGGTATAGTGGTGCATGCCTGTAATCCTAGTTACTCAGGAGGCTGAGGCACGAGTATCGCTTTAACCCTGGAGGCGACGGCTGCAGTAAACCGAGATCGTACCACTGCACTCCAGTCTGGGTGACAAAGCGAAACTCCGTCTCAAAAAAGATAACATTAGTAATAATAATTATTATTGTATTATTATGACTAGGTAAATATCGTTCACTACTAAGCCAAGTGGGGTACTGTGATTTCAATCTCATCCTATTCTCAACTTTTTGTTTTTCTTGGAACTATTTGCCTCTTTAATTCTTCAAATGTTTGGCTACTTTGAAATCTACCTAAATCTTTTCAGACTCTCCATTTTTCCACATCTAGGACAATGGTCTTACCTGGGACAACTGGGGTAACATGACTGCTCCACGTATCTTTCTCCAGCACCATACCCGCCTAATTTTTGTAATTTTGGTAGAGATGGGATTTCACTGTTTTCACCAGGCTGGTCTGGAACTCCTGACCTCAAGTGATCCACCTACCTCAGCCTCCCAATGTGCTGGGATTACAGGCATGAGCCACCATGCCTGGCCTATAATAATTACTTTAAAAATCACATATGGTTACAGATTTAATTAAAAATGTGATGAAACTCAAGAAGAGGAGGAAGAGGAAGGTGTGTCCTCATAGTGATGGCCAAGAGAGAGAAAAAGGCCAAAGTGAAAATGTGCTGCAAGTGTTCTTGCATCACTGCATGTGTTACATTTGCTAACACCTCACTGGCTAAGGCAAATCACACGGCCAAACTCAGAATCAAAAGAAAGAGACTCTGACCCTTTAGTGGGAGAAACTGCAAAGTCACATTGTAAATGGCCACTGACACAAAAAGGGATGAATAATTGAGACCATAACTTAATAATTCTACCAGTCATTAACCAGGTGACCATATATGAGTGGATGAGTTTCAGGATTCCCTAGCTTATTCTTTTCTTTTCTTTTCTTTTCTGTCTTTCTTTCTTTCTTTCTTTCTTTCTTTCTTTCTTTCTTTCTTTCTTTCTTTCTTTCTTTCTTTCTTTTTCTTTCTTTCTTTCTTTTTTTTTT